>NC_136262.1:270498712-270735304 GCF_964187855.1 Myxine glutinosa | reverse complement strand
AGTTACAGGGCATACTTTTGGCTAATACCTCAGATGGAATAAGACACTAAATATGATATTACAGTAACCGAGGATGTAAAATAAGCTGACTTTTCTAATAATTACAGTCCCGTTGCGAGTGCCATGTGAGTTCACCATATTTAACAACCACCCCCTCCCCCCAGATAGGAGGAGGGGGTGGGGGGGGGGGCTTGCGACCTGGCATATGACATTCCATACTTACGTCTAATAAATGGTTCCCGGTTGAATGACACCCATCCTGATATAATAATGAAAATGATAAGGAATTCCGACGCAAACAAATGTATATAAAGCATGGGTTTATGTAAAGTGACGGTGTAGCTGCCTCACAGTGGGATGGTATGTTTAGTAAACAAAGACAGATGTGATAATGGACAAGAGCTCACTAAGATGAGCCGGATGACTTGTGAAAAGAAATTTGATAATGCTCCCTGAGAACGGTAATATTTTGATATGTACTGGGGAGTGGGTTCTGGGGTAAAGATTTGCTGAATTAATAACACAAGAATTAATTAACACACATTAACACAGAATTAATACTTCTCTGCATTTAGCCCACACAAGAGCTCATTCATATAGCAAACTAGCAGAAGTACCCGGCATTGCCGGGCGGGGAGGGGAGGGGAGGGGCGAGGGGAGGGGAGGGGAGAAGAGGGGGGGAGGGGAGAAGAGGGGGGAGGGGGAGGGGGTTGAGGTGGAGAAGAGGGGGAGGGGGAGGGGGAGAGGGGAGAAGAGGAGGGATGGGGAGGGGGAGGGTGAGGGATGGGAGGGGGAGGGGGGAGGGTGGATGGGGGGAGGGGCGAGGGGGGATGGGGGGAGGGGCGAGGGGGGATGAGGGGAGGGGCGAGGGGCGAGGGGGGAGGGGGAGGGGAAGGGGAGGGGCGGGGGGATGGGTGGGGGGAGGGGGAGGGGGAGGGCGAGGGGGGAGGGCGAGGGGGGAGGGGGAGGGGAGGGGAGTGGAGGGGGAGGGGAGTGGGGAGGGGGGAGGGGGAGGGGAGTGGGGAGGGGGGAGGGGGAGGGAGCGGGAGGACAGAGGGGGAAGGGAGGGGGGAGGACGGACGGGGGAGGGGGAAGGGGGAGGGCCAGTCAACAATGACGTTGCAGTTCTCATGGTCGGAGAGCAGCACAACAATCGCGACATCGTCCTGCATCTTCGAAAGAGCACGAAGCGGATTTTGGAGACTCACCGATCCTGTGACCCACGCCCTCCAGTACCGGCGTTGTCGGGCGGGGGAAGGGAGACCCACACATTCCCAACCCGTACATTCGCCCTCTCGACTCAAGCTCGTATTCGATTCATATTCGAAATCGAAAGGGGAAATCCTTCGTATTCGAATTCGTAAACATGAAATATGAATTAAAATTTAATTCATATCGCACAAAATCGACACAAAACACGGTCGCATAAAGGTGAAAAAACGCAATGGCTTTTCGCCCTGAATTACGTGCAAGCGTGTGACGTGTGACGGGATGGAACATCACGTGATCGCTCTGAGCGAATCAGCGAGCTGCTCGCACTGGCTGAGATTAGCGGGTACACTTCGCTGAAATGCGCTGAGGTAAATATGAATAAAAAATATGGATCTCGTCAAATATTGTCTCGGCCATGTTCGTCCCAGGCTCAATGGCCATGTCTATGCCAAATATCAAGCACGTGAGCCTCTCCGTTTCGAGTCTATCGGTAACATTACACACACACACACACACACACACACACACACGCACATACACACACACACACAAACTGTGTTTTATATATATAGATGAGAGTAATTATTAGAAATGTATACAGATGCCAAATTCTAGTGAGAATGGAAATGTACACATTGGAGGTAGTTCCTTTTGGTTGGGATGAATTATGTAGTCGTTTCCCAAGGATGCAAACAGTAGTCATCTAAGGAGATAGTGATGCCAGGTGTACAAGGTTGGGAAAGGAGGGTATAAATGTGATGAATTTGAGGATAGTTTTAGCCCCAAAAAGGATTGGTTTGCTATTTCGACCTCTAAGTCGTGAAAATTGTAGGAAATACTTTTAGAGGCTGGGGTAAGTCCATTATGAAATTCATTTTCACCATTCTAAATGGTTCCTGACATAAAGTGGAAGTACGAAATGTGTGTGTTCACCAATTCAAAGACAATGAAAGATATGTCTTTGGGAAGTTTGCAAAATTTGTGAGGGATCTTGCATAGGTCCAGCAAAGCATTTTTCAGTTTATTGGAAGTTGGATTTTGTAAAATAATGGTTTAATATAACCACAGTAGAAAATAATATACAGATTTGGGACATTTTGTAAACTCTCGAATAATGAGAAGATTCATAAAATTCATTTTATTTATTTAATGGAAAATATTTGGGTTACAAGTGGAGAAGCATGGTTGAAATTACGATCCAGTGGATGATATATATATATATCCCAACACCATACATTTTGATAACGTGCGACATCTACATACCGGTGCCATTTGTATTCACTAGTGAAAGTGGAAATGTGAAAATTGTAAATCTCATGATAAAACTAGGTTATTTTTCTTGAAAAAATAAATAAAAATAAAGAGGGAGTATCCAGGAAAAGGATGTTCAAGTGAACTTTGTGCTGTGAAAAGAATGTCGAGTTAATGGAAGTGTTTTGTTTGATTAATTTTGTTCAATTTGTGTTCAAATGATCAGTTTATCACAATTCATTTAAAAAAATGATGAAGCGATGCTCCAATCAACTGAATAAAATGAGTAATCTTGAACCAGAAGGAAAACATGGCCTCAATGAAGGGAGAGCGGAATTATGTGTTTTATAGTATTTTTTTATTTTTAGTAAGTGGTGTGGATATGTATAAGGTGAATAAAAAGGGAAGGAAACAGTGCCCCTGGGGGCACGCACCTGTTACATATTCATGCACCTGTTCCATAGGTATATAGAAAACTGCTATCTGTCCTTTGAAAATTTGGACTGTTACGGATTTCTGGGATTGTAGGTTACTTGAGATCTAGTGGGATTAATGTGTATGTCAGGAACATTTTGGAAAATATATATGGATATATGACATTACTAAAATATAACCACACAAGTTCTTGGGTTCTTGGGTTAATGGGATATAAATAAATGCATCTACAAGTTGATGGTTTATAAAAATTTCGTTCTGGATGATACTTAAACGATGAACAATGTTGGCAATATACAAAGAATGTGACTTGTTATTTTTTTGGGGAAAACATGTGGTTTAAAATAATTGGCTAAGTTTTAAAGATGGAGATGTTTCGCAGAACTCTTATGATTTTTTTTTTATTTTTTTTATTTTTTTCTATACTGAATCGAGGCTCGTGAAAGAGCTGACAACCGCGAGGGAAAGACAAAGACAGCACATGGGGACCACGAGGGAAAGACAAAGACAGCACATGGGGACCACGAGGGAAAGACAAAGACAGCACTGGGGGACCACGAGGGAAAGACAAAGACAGCACTGGGGGACCACGAGGGAAAGACAAAGACAGTACAGTGGGACCACGAGGGAAAGACAAAGACAGCACATGGGGACCACGAGGGAAAGACAAAGACAGCACATGGGGACCACGAGGGAAAGACAAAGACAGCACATGGGGACCGCGAGGGAAAGACAAAGACAGCACATGGGGACCGCGAGGGAAAGACAAAAACAGCACATGGGGACCGCGAGGGAAAGACAAAGACAGTACAGTGGGACCACGAGGGAAAGACAAAAACAGCACATGGGGACCGCGAAGGAAAGACAAAGACAGTACAGTGGGACCACGAGGGAAAGACAAAAACAGCACATGGGGACCGCGAGGGAAAGACAAAGACAGTACATGGGGACCGCGAGGGAAAGACAAAGACAGTACAGGGGGACCGCGAGGGAAAGACAAAGACAGCACATGGGGACCGCGAGGGAAAGACAAAGACAGTACAGGGGGACCGCGAGGGAAAGACAAAGACAGCACATGGGGACCGCGAGGGAAAGACAAAGACAGTACAGGGGGGCCGCGAGGGAAAGACAAAGACAGCACATGGGGACCGCGAGGGAAAGACAAAGACAGTACATGGGGACCGCGAGGGAAAGACAAAATCAGCACATGGGGACCGCGAGGGAAAGACAAAGACAGTACAGGGGGACCGCGAGGGAAAGACAAAGACAGTACAGGGGGACCGTGAGGGAAAGACAAAAACAGCACATGGGGACCGCGAGGGAAAGACAAAGACAGTACAGTGGGACCACGAGGGAAAGACAAAAACAGCACATGGGGACCGCGAGGGAAAGACAAAGACAGTACAGTGGGACCACGAGGGAAAGACAAAAACAGCACATGGGGACCGCGAGGGAAAGACAAAGACAGTACATGGGGACCGCGAGGGAAAGACAAAATCAGCACATGGGGACCGCGAGGGAAAGACAAAGACAGTACAGTGGGACCGCGAGGGAAAGACAAAAACAGCACATGGGGACCGCGAGGGAAAGACAAAGACAGTACAGTGGGACCGCGAGGGAAAGACAAAAACAGCACATGGGGACCGCGAGGGAAAGACAAAGACAGTACAGGGGGACCGCGAGGGAAAGACAAAAGCAGCACATGGGGACCGCAAGGGAAAGACCATTTATATGAATAATGGACTATTCCATGGCAAGAGAAAATAGTTGATATTAACAAAAAGGAGAGGAGAAAAATACAGATCTTGGCAACAGATTTTGTAAAAATGAATGTGAGATAATGAAAATAATGTGAAAGAAAATTGTTATGGATGGGAAAATTGAGGCCCATTATTATTTTTTTGTTTTATTTGTTATAAAATAAAGAAAAAGGGACATAATGATGATTTCAAGGAATTATGTGCTGAAAGTAATGTGAAACATATACAGATGGGTTTTGTTGGGAATTGATACAAAGGAAATCTGTGATAATTATGATAAAAATACATAAATGGTTAAATTTGGATTTTTGCTTTGATTTGATTTGGGAAAAAATTTTGGAAAAATTGAGCATCTGAATTACATGAGATATTTTGGAAGTAAAATATGAAAGTAAGGTTGATGAAAGAAGATGAAGTATTTAAAAAGTTACATTAAGATTGATTTCCTTCTCACCTTGTGGTGAGAGTACCCCAGGATTGTTGCTGGCAAATGTTGATGAAATACATGATAAGATTTGAGATTCTGGGTGATAGAATTTTGGGTATTTTTTTGTTTTGTAAGAAAAAAGAGAAAAACAAGTTTGAAGATTTATTGAATACATTCATATGTACTTTGGTTATGCTAAAAAAAAACATGTACACCCCTGATTTAATGTTTTGTTCGGGTGTTACACATGAAATATAATCTTTCAAATGTTCTCGGGAACTTGTGAACGAATGAAAATTGTTATAAGGTAGGACATAATCGGGATATTGATTACATTGTCAGTTATAATGTGTTAATTCTATGTTTTTAAAATGATTTGCTCGATCCAGTGTGTTGAAAACAGGCTAATCAAAAAAGAGGCTTTTGGAAGAATTGCTGGAGATTATTGTCAGTACATTTGGCTGGCTCAAGATGAAATTAAAATGGCATGCACCTCCGAAACACGGAAAGACACCTTGAAAATTGTGGTTCACCTAAGACGACCATTTGCCTGAACCACATTGTTATATGTGGGCTGAAAGCGACCACCTGCTTCAGAACACACCTGTTTTTGGAGCTCACATCAACTGCCAAAGTTTTCTTCCATTGGCATGCCAAACTACAGCTCCTGCCTGATGTTCCAACATGACATTACGACTCTGCTGATTGCCAAAGGAGGACGAGTCCTGTATGGGACTGCTGGAATGCGCTGGACACTAGGCCTTCATGGCTCTGTTGGCTGTTTCTGGTGTGCATCATGGATCAATTGGACATCATGATCCTGGAGCCTTCATCGATGCACCTCCAGCTTTGATCCTCACCTCACACAACTCTGCTTGATTTGTGCAGCTCCTCACACTCTCTTCTTTAGAGGGCAGGTCAGATGAAACTGGATGACAGCCTTGGTGGAGATCACCAAGCTGCCTGTTGTGCAGGGTCGTTTTGTGATCTTGCCCATCTACGAACCATATTGGTGATTCAACGTGCAATGGCTTGTGTGCTGCTGAAATGTGGCAGATTGTGCATTGCAAGATACAGAGAAGATTGTGACCTGTAAGGGTCACTCCTTGATGACAGGAGCACAGAGTTTCAGCGTTCATCCTGCTGCAGAGGATCACTTGAATGAAAAGAGCTCCGCAACAGACTGAACTGTCAACGACGGAGGAATTCAACATACAAGGCGATGCCTAATAACAAACAAACTTTTCCATCAGGATGGTGTATGCCGTAGGTGGAGATAAATTATTTGTGGAAGCAAATTTTAAAAAAACTGAACGATTGTTCCTCAAAATGGAGTCAACCTGTGACTAAAAAAATTAATTTGTGTACGTAATTTGTGTAAATCAAGTAGATTTACCTGAGCCCTGACTTTGCCATTGAAAATAAGTAAACTTAATGAATATATATATTAATCGGTGTTAACTGCATTCTATGAACTATATAACAATTCAATAGGCTCGCATTAGAAGCAGACATTCAACCCAAGCTGTGATGCCTATCTCGTTTTATAACCAAGCAGCAAAGTAAGTTCGATTAATAAATAGAGAGATATAGCCCTTTGTTAGCCTGATATTGCTTAAATAGTATACTTTTATATGATATGACTTTTCATACGACACCTATATACACATATGTATTAAAAAGCTTTAATACATAGAACTTATAAGGATGATGAATAATCCTCAATGATTCAAACTTTCTCCGACCCTGTTTTTCTCTTTAACCGATGTCTCCATGCACGCTATCAGAAAGAGCAGGAGGCTTTGTTTACATTTGATGAAGAAAGAAAACAGCTGACCCGAGGATTGGAGACTCACGCCATGCTTGTTATCTTTCTTGAAACTTACCTGACCCATCTTTGATCTTTGACTATAAAAAAGCCATTTCACGGCACCCTCGGAGAGTTCTTGGTTCACTTGTGATGTATTAAATGTAGTGTTGATCTGTGTCGAATGTAGCATAGTGATTTCGTTTTATTCGTGTATGTGTAACTCAAATGGAAGTGTATTCTGTAAATACCTTTGGTGGAAGTGAATCAAGTATTCCCATGTGTCATGAAATCTTTGATTGTCTTCTGAGACGAATGTGGACATTTAATTCTCTTGAGTCTTGCCAAATCAATTCAAAGGCTATTAAAAATTCCACAACACCGTCCATGGCAAAAGCAGCTTCGTCGCCGATAACGAGATGCCGCAGGAAATTGACATCTGCTTCCCAACGTGTTATCAACCATCTGGCAAGCACCAGCCTCCTGGCAAAATCCCCTGGCATAAGTTGATGCCGGATGTGAATCCGATATGGATGTTGGTGGAGGTCCAGTCTTGTGATTCGGTTGAATATTGCCGAAGGCAATCCCATCCCATTTCGTCTTGCCAGCATCCCTGAGATGCTCCAAAACTTGCTGCCTTACTGCTGCAATGTTCATTTCCGATCGCACAGTGTGCCTCCTACCAGAATTCTCCTTGTTGCGGTTGAGGCTAGTGCCATGCTCTTGGTATTTTCTAACATTCGCCCAGATGGTCTGGCCTTGCTCCCCCAGCTCTCTCTGTGCTTTGTCCCCCAAATATTCCTACAGGTCGCACAAGATCTGCCAGCAACACTCTGATGGTTAAACTGCCGAAATCTAGGCTCTCTATTCACCTTCACTCTTTCATTCCTCTTTTCTCCCGCCTCTGGAACAAACTCCCACACTCCCTTCAACCCCACTCCTCCCTCCAGGTCTTTAAAACAGCTGTTCACAACCATCTCTCCATCCCCCATCCAAAACCCTGATCTTTTCTACCCCCGCTAATTCACCCCAGATCCACTTTGTTTGAAATTCCAACTTCTTTCAAGGAAGTCCTGGCAGTGTCCATATGTTTTATACCTCTCCCACCCCCCTCCCCATGCCTCTGCCTCCCCAAAGCCGTCTCCCTCCCACAGATCTCTCGATGTCCCTGCTCTCAAATGTTTGGTTTGTGTCCTTCCCCCTCTCTCCCCATCTTGTCTACCGCTCCCCATGTTATATGTTTTATGTGTCGGTTTGTCTTTCTGTGTGATTAATGTTAGCTCTTTCACGAGCCTCGATCTTGTATCCAGAAGAAAAAAAATGGTTTTGGCTGCTGGAGGCTCCCGTTCTGGGAAACGTTCCCTGAACGCATCACGAGTTCGCTGCAAACTTTCAGTTTGGTGAAAGGTTGTAACCATGAAGGTCCGCTATTCAGTCGTAAGTTGAACCATCTTTTCAATGACTCAGACTGTCTCTAAACCCATACACTGTAGGCCCATCTTAAATACCCATCTTAAACAAAGGATTACGCAACCGACGATTACCAGACCAGCTTAACAATTTTACATTATCAACTTGGCAGTCGACAAGTAATGCGTCCATTTCAAACTGTCTTGCACCAATTAGCCAAACTTGTAAAAATGCGATTTGAACTTGTAATTTTCAATGAACATGTACTCGGTCATGTGTGACACCAATGATGCATGAAAGGCATCAATGGAAAGCTGAGGATCTCCTCATAATTGGAAAACCACATGTAAATTGCCAAACTAAATAACCTTTGCATATTAACCCCTTGAATTCGGATTACCTTTTTTTTGATACGCACTGTCGAGCTGAACAGTATGCTGAATTAGTGGACAACGTGCTAAAGGCCTATCAGCGAATGAGCTGTAGGATGTCTCTTAAAATGAACTTCTTGCATTCTCATCTTTATTTCTTCCCACCTAATCTGGGTGAGGTAAGCGATGAGCCTGGCGAAAGGTTCCACCAAGACATTCCGGTCAAGGAAACGAGGTATCAAGGCCGGTTCAACCCAAACACGATGGGTGATTACTGCTGGTTCCTACAACGGGAGACCAATTCCACACACAAGCGCAAGAGCAAGTGTCTCTCATACTTCTGAACACGTCTGAACAGTGGGGCCTATGCTGACTACATTACAAAGAAGAGTGTAAACTTGTTTTGTGTAGAAGAGTGTGAAACTGTAAAAACCTAAAGTTTTTACAAGAGTGTAAAACTTAGAGACTTGAAGAGTGTAAACTTGAAGTGTTGTTTCTGAATCACTCACAATGGGGAAGATTTCTCTATCAAGGTTACACCCTTCCTAAGATTACCATATTCTAATGTTTTATTAACTTCTTTTTCTGCAACTTGTTTATGTTCTTGGTTTGTATACTACACATTATACACGGAGATCAATCATTGTTATCTATATATGATGTGAAAGTAATTATGAAGCACTGATATTAGATGTACAATGTGGCGATCTGCAATAATAAAGTATCGAATATAGCATGCCGGGTATCATTAATACATATCTTGAAAACCTGAAAAACCTGACATGCTTCGTGCTAAATTCTGACAACAGATTTGAAATCAGTGGCCCAGATTTAGCCAAGAGGTCTTTGGATTGAAGAATGAAAATGAAGGCATTGTTTGTAATAATAACTTGTACAATAATCAGCAGTTTATAATAATAGCTTGTACAATAATCAGCATTGTTTGTAATAACAGCTTGTACAACAATCAGCATTGTTTGTAATAATAGCTTGTACAATAATCAGCATTGTTTGTAATAATATTGTTATGAATTTGGGGTAGGGGAATATCTAGATCTAGGTAGATCTGTGTAGTATCATGCTTCGTCTGTCGTGGGTAGCTCAAACCACCTCGATGTAAATAAGTAGAGGACCTGTAGGCGGTTTGTCGGATTAAGGTGTGTCTTTGTCCCCATTACAAGGAATGGGGCCTGATAAATAGATCTAGGGACTAAGATAATTCCCCTGTGTGTCAGACCTGGTGATCATTCCTTTGTCCCTTTTGGCAACGTACTCTTATAGACACTTAGATAGACCCTTTAGTGCACCACACCACATTAAGAGCATGGTGCACCACATTAATTAAATTCCCCCATTACAATGACTGATGAAAGAACTGACCGGAAAGACAAGCAGGCAGCGGCCGCGCAGTGGTACACCATGGAAGACAAACATCGTGACAGGCAGACATTACACAAAAGGGCCGAGAGCCACGCCCAGAAAGACTCTTGATTGGCAGGGGGTAAGGGCGAGTTGGAGGCAGGTCGCTGATTGGAAGGTAGGGAATATGAAGGACGTGCCACACGATAACGTGATACCAAAGACGCTCGGCCAATCAATGCGGAGGGCGCGAACGAACTACCAACAAGCTACACACTTATTGAAGCAGAAGGCCCAGTGATGTGAAAAGGCGCGAAAGGTCTCAAAGAAGGGAGGCACTGATTGGCAGAGGAAGAGAACTGACGTCAGATCACGAGCAACAAAACAACTGGCTCGCCGGCATTTTGCCCTTCTCGCTTTAGCTTCGTTCCTGCCCGGGGAACCCTCCCTTCTGCTTTTCCTGGCGTTCCTGGTTGGACCTTCCTTTTGCGAACCGCGAATTACCTGTTGGAGCAACATTGGAGCACCATCGATTCTCCTCCCTGGCATTTACGAAGCGAGCAAGGCTTGCAACTGGAGCAGGCGAGACCAGGGCGAGCGAGTGGCTCGGTGGCCTCGCAGCGTGCGAATGGGGGATCGAGGCCTAGTTCCCGCCAAGCATGGAGCCGCGTCGGACGACGGCGCTCGAAGCTGATGAGTCCTGACTCACCACAGACAGAGCTAAGTCCCCACGAACGAACACAACATTTTATTTGCTTCATTCTCCCTTTGTCTCGTTTCTGAAGTCTGGTGTGGGGATGTCCCAACTGAGGATTTAGTTTGATCATCGCGTTTCCCTGTCCCGATAATTGTTTTAAATAAACCCTTGTATTATTTACTTTTCTATTCAACATCCTTCATTCATTCATTCATTCATTAATTCATCCTGTGTTCGTGTAAGGTTAATCACCTTGCAAGTTGAAGACGCTGGTGCGCGCAGGCCGTGTGAGGTGAGAGCTCTCACCATTTCTTCTTCCTTCCTTCCTCCCTCCCCCCCCCCCCCCCCCCCCGTGCTTGTATAGTCAAATCCGTCATTGAATAAACGCCTCCATTAAAGCTCGTTTTGGCCATCCACGATTCCTGGTCTTAACCAAGGGGCAATCGCGTGACAACTGTTGTCAAGGAGTGGAATTGAACCCTATTATAACTTTGGTGTCAAGGAGTGTGGATAATTTGGAGTGAAATTTTTTTTTTAGTCTGAGGCGATATAAATTGTATAGTCGATTGGCGTATGACACAAATGGCGCGTCATTAAATTTAAATCGATTCCTGAGGTAAAATCCACGTGGAAAAGCGACCTTCTCTCGACTGAGGAGGGGGTGAGTGATATGGAAGAAAGAATGGAAGATGCGGGGAGCCTTGGAAGTGAGTCAGATGTAGATGGGGTGGAGCATAGTGATGGAGCTACCCCCGCCGTAGAGACGGCCCCTATAGATACCCAGGCCTTAATGCAATTTATGAAGGGAATGAACGACAAAATGAGGGAAATGAAAAATGAATTGAAGGGAGAGATGGGGGGATTGAAAAATAAAATGAATGCTCAGAGAGAGCGATTGGAAAATAAAATGAATGCTCAGAGTGATAAAATTGATGAATGGACGAGTGAGTTGAAGGAAGGACGAAAGAATGGTGCCAAAGGGGCACAGGAGAAGCCAAGGGTGGCAGAAATTCAATTTGAACGGGGGGAGTTAAATGGGACAATGGAAGAGTGTGCAGCCCATGCTGATGTGCATGGGGCTCAGGAGCCAGGAATGGCAATTTAAGTAAATGGGGAAGTTAGGGAAGGAAATGGGGAAGGTAAAAATTTAATTGGGGGATGTTTGCTACAAGAGGGCCTGGAAGTTTATCAGAGCTGGGTGGATGTCACAACACCCCAACCGGGGGATGGATTGGAATCCTTGCTGCACAGGCGCAGTGGTGCAGAGCAAGAGGGGGTAACATTATTGGGGGTCCGAGTAATGGAGCCGGACCGGGTATTTATTGGGGAAGGCCTTTGGGGGTCGCAAATGATTGATGGGGATGTACATGATGTGACCCAGTGGTTGGGGACCTGGGACAGTCCCATGAGGGTAGAGTTTGACCAGGCCCAAAGGAGCTTGGGGGTTGAGGTGAGTCGGTCCGAGGAGGCGGTTGAAGTGATCGAGGGACCCTCACCACAAACCATGATTAGGTTCAGGAGGCTCCGAAATTGAATACCCAGCAGGGGGAGTGTGTTGGCTCCGAGCTGGATTTGGACCTTGGAGAGTCGGGACATCGAGCCTCAGATGATTTGGTCCCCGTAGGGAATTTGGAACAGCTCAGGGAGGGGCAGAACAACCTGAGGGGGGTTGTTACCTGTAGCTGCGGTTATTGGATGCACAAGGCTAGAATTGTTAAAAGGAAATATAAAATAAAATTAAAATGGGAGTTGGATTTGGAACAGCCTTGGTGGGAGTTGGTCCCCGGGCTGCGGAATTTGGACCAGGAGAGGTCATTGGTGATGGCCTCGGGGAAAAGTTGCCCCTTTGTAAATTTGGGGATGCCAGCCAGCTGGGAAGCTGGGCTGGTGAGATTTGGATGTGGGGTCTGACCATGTGTGTCATGGTATGACCTGGGCCCCATGGGGGGTCTGGTGGAGTGTGGCATCCCTTGTCCATCGGGACACCGCCCAAGCGTGTGTCTCGGGCTGGCAGGGTCACAGGACCCTGTTGGGGGTTAAGACCTCTAGGGGGTCCAAGTTGGTTCCTCAGGCATGGGATGGCATATATTGAGGACCACTAGGGGGTGGTGTTGTTGGTCGTGTTTTGGTGGTGGCATCGCGGACGGCCAACTTGGGCCTGATGTGGTGACCGCCCGAGCATGCGGCCTGACACCCTCTCCCTGAGACTCTGGGACAGCCAGCATGTGGTGACCTGCCATGCTGTGCTGGTCTATGGATGCGGGTCGAACCGCATGGACAGGGATGGATTATAGCCCACCGGACAACCATTGGGGCATCTGTGGAACATGATGGTGTGAGAATGATCTTCCACAGATGTTCCGTTATGATTTGTGGACTCTCGGCTTGGGAAGAGAGCCATGGGAATGTGAATGGGAATTTGTAATGAGCGGAGCATATGGGCCATGCTCGGCAGGCATGTGTATGGAAAAGCATCCTTCTTTGGTGAGATTAGTGAAATGTGAAAAAGAATTGGCACTGGTAATCTGAGGGTTCGATGCAAATTTAAGAATGAATTTTGAAATGTCATGGTGGTCACTGACATCAGTGGCACCATTATTGATCCAGGTGTGTAGACCAAAGTGTTGGAGGCTGGGATAAAATTGATAGGGTAGCAGGACACAGCCTTCAACTGGTTGCGGGGGCGATTGCGCCAATATTTGGGACGCGGGGTTATGGGGATGTAGTTGTAGTTGTGTAGTTTGTGGATCAACGTGGTGCTATGGGTGTCTGGGGTGGGTAGACCATGTCTTCTGGGTGAGTCTCCTGGTGGAGCATGGCTGTCTACTGGACCTTAGTGTGGTCAAGTGTTGGTGGGCACTGGGGGCTGCAGTTGTGTGGACTGGGGGATGAGGGTGGCGTAGGTGACGTGAGGGTGGATGCCACGCACTGCGACTGTCTCCCCCAGGGCCGAGGTTGTGAGTGCGGTAGTGTTGTTGGCAGCAGGTGCTCACCACATTGGCCAGCTTGGGCTAGTGCAGCCGTGTTCCTCACAGGGGGCCGAAGGATGGATGGTGGGTCGCACCATTATGGACACTCATGGGCCATATTGACGGTTCGGCTGCTCAGCTTGTCCCGATGACCCTTGCACGGTAGTGGTGAGGAGCTGTCGTGGCCATATGTAGTTATGTAGTACAGTCACCGTTGGAGGCGGATCCACATACCTGCCAGTACAGTGGGACAAAAGTGAAATTTGGTGGAATTTGATTGGTCCAATGTGAAATTTTGGGATTGTGTGGGTGAATGGCACTTTGGACCTTACCAACCGTAATTACCTGCAAATCAAGGTAGAGGTTAAGGCCTTGATGTTTACTGTCCCAGGCTTCAGGACTTGCTATGTAAATTGGGGACATGTCATTTTGAGTTGGGGGAGGGTGAGAGTGATGACATGGTCGGTGAGGGGGGTGGAATGTGTGCCACACTTTGTCTTGTGGGTGGCGTTTGTTTATGTGTGGAGGTTTCGTATTTTTATGTGGTCGTGACGTTGGAGTTCAAATTGTGATTGAGTGATTATTATTGTGTTTTGAGATGTAATGTGATTTAAATGTGAACGGGGATTTCACATAATGTCAGGCCATGGCAACACCTCATTTGTACCATCTCTGGAAATGTGTTGGAGATTTGAATGGCAGTGGGGGAGGAAATGTGTTTTGGGGATTTTGTGGGTGGGGAAGGTGTGCGTGTCTGCAGGTACGGATCAAGCTCTGAGGAGCGATGACTGTGACCCCCCTCTGCGGCAATTACCCCTGACAGCCAGTGGTGACTGGAAATTGGAGCCCGTCGGTGGAGTGTCTGGTTGGGCGCCTTGGGGTGGAAGACTCCCGGCAACCCGTGCAGCTGCGCAGAAGCAGGGGGCAACAGAGCCTGGAGTGTGGAGACCCCCCACCGGCGGAGTAACTGCGGAAAGGGGCGTTTGACTGTCATGGACGGGGCCAAGAGGTAAAGGGGGGGGGGCAATGAATTTGTAAGTCAAGTGACTTGTTTTTGGGACTGCGGGCACCACAGCCTGAAGCACCCCCACCATCTTGATTGTGCTGTACCTCCCCGCTGCCAAGTTGAGAGAAACACACATGTGAATGACATCTTTGCCATGGTCCTGCAGGGGGGTGAAATGTGTGATTTATTGATGATTTAGTGTTGTAATGATTTTTTTGAATATGTATGAGAGGTTATGAGTTTGTGTTGAGTGAATGTGGGCGAAATACACCGAGCCATGTCTCTCACCTGTAACACCAGGACAGGGCCCGTGGAAATTTGGGGTGCATTGGGATGGCCCCGCAGGTAACGTTGCGTCTTGTGGCATCCATCGGGGGACGCAGTCTGTAGGAAGGGGTTGTATAAATGTTTATAGAGCTTACAAATTTTTGCAAGTTTTGGTTAAGGTTAAGTTTGTGGTGAAGTTAGGTTTTTACGTGTTGTTGTTTGATTCCTCCCTCCGCAGGAACAACAATTTAAAATGATTGTACATATATGCATGGTTGGTTAAGGGGGTAGCATGTTAAGGAGCATAGGTAGGTAGTTTCGGCTCACTTCCCACAGCCCTCCTGCTTTATTTCATAGGCTAATTAAGTGTGAGACAGTAATTGCTAAGAATGGAATGGTAGCGCCTGCAGTGAACCTTGCAGGAGCTACGGTTCCAGGGGGGGAGGGGTGGGCTGTGTTATGTCGGTGGGTAGGGCATATATATAGATTTAGGTAGATCTGAATAGGTATCGTGGTCTGGTTGTCGAGGGTAGCTAGAACCATCTC
The DNA here is from genome assembly GCF_964187855.1 of Myxine glutinosa. NCBI lineage: Eukaryota > Metazoa > Chordata > Myxini > Myxiniformes > Myxinidae > Myxine > Myxine glutinosa. Next base: position 270,719,787 of record NC_136262.1, on the reverse strand, counting down.
AATGTAAATAAATAGAGGACCTATCTAGCCTGAATGTCGGATTGGGTGTGTCTTCGTCCCCATTACGAGGAATGGGGCATGATAAATAGTTCTAGGGAATAAGGACAAGACTCCATTGTATGTGAAACCTCTGTGATCAATCCATTGTCCCTTATGGCAATGCACTCTTATACGTTAGCTAGATCCATTAGTGCACACACTAAATAAATTCCCCCTCCGCAACAAGACGATAAAACTGACCGGAAGAACCAACAGGCAGTGACCACGCAGTAGTACACCATAGCCAGCAAACATCACGCAGGCAGGCCGAGGGACACGCACAGAAAGAATGACCCCGTAACACGAGCGCCGATTGGAGAGCAGGACGATGAAGGATGTGCCACTCTGACTGGCCACTGACAAATGACGATCACCAAAAGGCGCAAACATTCGGCCAGTCGGTGTGGAGGGCGCGAAGGAGGACACAAGGAGCGATGCAGCGGTTGGAAGAGAGAATCGGTGACGTCAAGGCACAGGCGGTAAAACCACTGGCAAGCCGACATTTTGCCCTTCTTCTCGTTCCTGGATCCATCCTGCCCGGACCTCTGTCTTGACCTTTCTTCTTGCCTTGTTCGTCTGCCCTTGCCTCGCCCTGTTCATTTGGTCCCTTCATCTGCGACTCTCTCACCACGAGCATTGGGTGCATCGGAGGGCCGTGCTGAATCCGAGGAGGACGTTGCGTGGCTGCGGAGGCGGGTTGCACGCCCACTCGCTCGCTTCGCGTGGGGACGCGAGGCTCGCCGCGCCCCGGCGGACATGGGCCCGACAGCGCGCGAGTGAGAGGTGTCATCGAGGCCGGGTCGCGCCGACAGCCAAGCGGGTCCCAACGATCGGCGCCATGCCGGACTGCACATTTGGAGCACGGACAATTCCTGACGACCACATCCAGAGACAGATAAGACAACTAAGACAACGATAAGACAACGTTTTCTTTTATTCTCCATTCCCTAGTCTTGTATTTGAAGTGAAGTGTGGGAGCGCTCCATTAGAGGGGTTTAGTTATTACCAGCGGGTTCTTTTCCTGTCCCAACACCATATTAAATAAACCCCTGTATTATTTTCCCAACCAACTTTAATTCCGTTTTTGGGTGATTTTTTAATTTACAGGTGAAGACTGGGACCGCCAGGTAAGCCGCGGCATCCTCCCCTAATCCCCCGGCTCGTGTATCGATCTGCCATTGAATTTATTGTCACCTTGTTAAGCTCGATTTCATCCGTGGACGCTCTGTCTTAATAGAGTGGTCCACACGACAATATCTTATTCCCCATGGGGATTACTTGACAATGAGCCATGTTTCAATTTTTTCCATTGAGCGGATTTGGAGATGTAGAGATGCAACATTTTTCCAAGATGGCGTCCGTACTACGTGATGTATGACGTCATAAGTATGGCTAAAAATTCTGCAGGCGGAGGCGATCCTATGGTGGAAATTTTGAGTCAATAGGACCAATGATTGCCGAGAAAATGAATTTTAATGCAGACGTGTATGTGCGACAAACGTACGTACGGACATAAACGATCGCTTAACGTTGATCTTCGCTTCACGAGTGCAGAAAAAAATAGCCTATTACAAAAATACCCACTACACCAATACCCTAGTACAAAAATACAATACTCAAGTACAACAATACCCTAGTACAACAATACAATACTCTAGTCTAGTCCAACAATACAATACTCTAGTACAACAATAATCTAGTACAACAATACAATACTCTAGTACAACAATACCCTAGTACAACAATACAATACTCTAGTACAACAATACCCTAGTACAACAATACAATAGTCTCATACAACAATACCATAGTACATCAATACCCTAGTACAACAATACAATAGTCTAGTACAACAATATAATACTCTAGTACAACAATACAATACTCTCGTACAACAATACAATACTCTCGTACAACAATACAATAGTCTAGTACAACAATACCCTAGTACAATAATACCCTAGTTCAACAATACCCTAGTACAATAATACCCTAGTTCAACAATACCCTAGTACAATAATACCCTAGTTCAACAATACCCTAGTACAATAATACCCGAGTTCAACAATACCCTAGTACAATAATACCCTAGTTCAACAATACCCTAGTACAATAATACCCTAATTCAACAATACCCTAGTACAATAATACCCTCGTTCAACAATACCCTAGTACAATAATACCCTAGTTCAACAATACCCTAGTACAATAATACCCTAGTTCAACAATACCCTAGTACAATAATACCCCTAGTTCAACAATACAATACTCTACTAAAACAATACAATAGTCTATATAATACACATGGCATGTTTTCTGCTATAATGAGTTGGCAATCAATGTTTGCACGATGCTCACAATGACTTTTGAACACTCGGCGCATGAAGCCCAGGGACCGGAAGACACATTCATAATTTCAGGACATGCAAATCTATTTTAAATTTTTCGTTTGATGTCAAGTTTACTGATTACCTGTGCAATCTCCATTACCTGTTTCAAGCACGTGTGCAGCTACCACTCCGTGGCTGCTGGAATTATCCTTATGGTTAACCTTGAGCGGTGTGCCCCAACCAGAGGAAGATTTTTCTCACAATTGCAAGCAGCTTTGGTAAAGATGTACCTTCCATCTGATGAATGCACCTGGAACGGGGGAGTGCTTTTTAGCTCACCTGGAACTTAGTTCAGGGGCGCTTATGCGATGGCACGTTCATCGTCCGTCCGTAAACACTTACAACTTCTTCTGCGAAACCGCAGATGGGATTGTGACCAAACTTGGCACAAATGATATTTGTTGTGTTGCGACTAAAGTTTGCTCACGGCATTAGAGTAATCGGGGTCTAAGGGGGTTTACCGGGGGTCAAAGTGGATCCAGGTTTGACTCCCCAAAATAGGAATTTGCTTTCTTATCTGAAACTACATGCACTATTTAGATGAAACTTGACCACAACCTTCATCACCTGAGATGTACCAAGGTTTGTTCATGGCATAAAAACCATGGTTTAACGGTGTCTGCCAGGAGGGGGTGGTGTGGAGGGGGGTTTGACCCCCTAAAATAGGTATTGCTCTCTTCTCCGAAACTACACACATAATTTTGATCACAACCTTCATCACCTGTGCAGGTACCAAAGTGTGTTCATGGCATTAGAAAAATTTGGGTCTCCGGGGGTACGGAGCACTTGCCCCCCCAAATATTTTTGTTGTTGTTGTTGTTTAAAGCATTATGGTCACATTAGTTTGATAATCCAAGTCAAAGTATGATTGTACCTGCTGCCCTGTCTTCTAGCAAGTATTGAAATTGATTTAAAATACCGTGATACTGTTTAAAATACCTTTAGTGGGTGTAATATACTGCTTTTTCTACCAGGTGAGCACCCAGGGGTATTGCCCCTATTTTTTGGAACTATGGTGGTTGTGATGTTCATCGGGTAAAACACTCAAGCAGTCATTACCATAGCAAAGAGCAATAAGTAAGGTGAATAGGCCTTGAAGCTTCAACCTGTCACATTTAAGGAATAAAATTGGAACATCAGCATTGAAAACATACCTTTATTCCCGGTGTTAGAAACGGTCCAAATACAAAAGGTAGGAATGGCAGACAAATATAAAAAAGTAATAAATGATGTTTTGGAAAGGTGTGAGCTCTTGGATGTCAAAGCATCGTGGAAGCATTCCTTTCTAATGCAAAGGTTCCTCAGATTACCTGTCACAGGTTTAATGTGCGAGAGGAAGTTTGCCACAAGGTGCGGTTTGCTAAAAACAGGAGGAGGAGTCAAATAATCCGTGAGTATCACGCTGGTTATAGGTCACGTTGTGTCTCTGCCTGAGGCTGGGACTAACACTATTTATACAACGGTGCCTCATCTTGCCACAGCACTTGTGTCCAACTGTCGCTTGCTTACGGTTACCTAGCCGCAGGTAGTCATTCGCCATCGGCATGGCCCTTTTTTACAACTCCTTCCCGTTGTACGCACCTGCCATCGCACCTCCGGTCAGAATGTCCGATGGTCCTCAGGTGTTTTGGGACTCTCCTCTGGCCGCTCCGTGCTCCTGGGCGCTGCAAACCGACGCGACCACCTCGGACAATCTACCTGCGCCCGATGTCTACCAGCAGGACTCCTCAACTTACCTGCCAACTCTGTTGGAAAATTCTGCCGCCTCTCCGCTCTCTGGTCAAGCCAAGATTTTCCAGGTGTTCCCTGGGACGTCGAGCCAGCATTTCTTCCGACAGTCCGATGGTCCGGGGGGCATCGACAACGTCTCGGGGGACCTGAGGGGTCCGGCCGTCGGGTTCCATTGCGGTGACGATAACGGTGGCATGGGCGCGGGCATGTCCTTTACCAACACGGCGTCGCAAGCTGGCATAGAGTTTAATCCCACGGCATCGCAAGCTGGCATAGAGTTTAATCCCACGGCATCGCAAGCTGGCATAGAGTTTAACCCCACGGCATCGCAAGCTGGCATAGAGTTTAACCCCACGGCATCGCAAGCTGGCATAGAGTTTAACCCCACGGCATCGCAAGCTGGCATAGAGTTTAACCCCACGGCATCGCAAGCTGGCATGTCCTTTACCAACACGGCATCGCAAGCTGGCATCGAGGGAAGGTGGTACGAAGGCACGGGTGTGCGCAGCGCTCAGGAGACCTGGTGTCCCACGTTCGGAGAGCAAGAGCTGATGAGACAGGTGCGACCACCATACTCGTACTCGGCCCTCATCGCCATGGCCGTCCAGAGCGTCCCGGAGCGGAAGCTCACCTTGAATCAGATCTATCAGTTCGTCATGGATCGTTTCCCTTTCTATCAGCAGAGCAAGGCCGGGTGGCAGAATTCCATCAGGCACAACCTTTCGCTCAACGACTGTTTCAGGAAGGTGCCCAGGGAGGACGATGATCCAGGTGGGTGATAAGTACCAGGGACACAAAAACTAGTGAAACACAAATGTTTGCTTCTGATTTGACATTTTAGGCACTTTTTCCCCAAGTTTACTTCCGTTTCTCCTCCCCGTTATGTTCCTGTACTAAAAGTGTTTTTAACAAAAAGTTTTTGCATTAAACAAATGATATCGGTCCAAGAACTTCTATGAACCATCATGGATGCTGTTCTACCTGGCAGGTAAAGGAAACTATTGGACGTTGGACCCCAACTGTGAAAAGATGTTTGACAACGGGACATTCCGTCGCAGGAAGAAGCGCAGAGGGACCAACATGACGGGGGCAGCACAGGGCACGCTCTGGACCCACACCTGCGGGGAAGCGCGCCGGTCCACCTGCCCGACTCCTGCCGCATTGTGTGTGGGTGGGCAGCTTCCCACGACAACGAACGCGACCTGGTTCCAGGCCGTCGACCCTTTGCCTCCACCGAACCTCATGGAATCTTGTTTTGGACCTCAGGCCGAGGTGGAGACCCCAAACAAGCCTCTCGCCTTTTCCGCCATGCACACATGCATGGAGCACACCGCCAACCATCAGTTCACGCAGATGTCCGACGTCGTGTCGTCGCACGGTGTCCCTCCTTTCGAGAAGGACAAGACCAATCCATTGTGCGAAACTTCCCCAAAGAAACACCGGAGCGAGCACATGGTACGAGGACAGGTCCAACACGTACACCTGGATGGTGACATGGGCGGCCTTTTCTGCATGCCTGCAGAGAGAAATCTGTGGCGTTAGATCATGCCCTCTACATACATGTAACCAGACAGGCGTGAAATCCTTTACTTTACATGTACATATCATCATTCCCTGAACACACGTGTAACTGGACAGGCATGAAATCCTTTACTTTACATGTACATATCATCATTCACTCTACATACATGTAACTGGACAGGCATGAAATCCTTTACTTTACATGTACATATCATCATTCACTCTACATACATGTAACTGGACAGGCGTGAAATCCTCTACTTTACATGTACTTATCATCATTCACTCTACATATGTGTAACCGGACAGGCGTGAAATCCTTTACTTTACATGTACATATCATCATTCACTCTACATACATGTAACCGGACAGGCGTGAAATCCTTTACTACACATGTACATATCATCATTCACTCTACATACATGTAACCAGACAGGCGTGAAATCCTTTACTTTACATGTACATATCATCATTCCCTGGACACATGTGTAACTGGACAGGCATGAAATCCTTTACTTTACATGTACATATCATCATTCACTCTACATACATGTAACCGGACAGGTGTGAAATCCTTTACTTTACATGTACATATCATCATTCACTCTACATACATGTAACCGGACAGGCGTGAAATCCTTTACTTTACATGTACATATCATCATTCACTCTACATATATGTAACCAGACAGGTGTGAAATCCTATACTTTACATGTACATATCATCTTTTACTCTACATACATGTAACTGGACAGGCATGAAATCCTTTACTTTACATGTACATATCATCATTCACTATACATACATGTAACCGGACAGGCGTGAAATCCTTTACTTTACATGTACATATCATCATTCACTCTACATACATGTAACTGGACAGGTGTGAAATCCTTTACTATACATGTACATATCATCATTCACTCTACATACATGTAACCGGACAGGCGTGAAATCCTTTACTTTACATGTACATATCATCATTCCTTGAACACACGTGTAACTGGACACGCGTGAAATCCTTTACTTTACATGTACATATCATCATTCACTCTACATACATGTAACCAGACAGCCGTGAAATCCTTTACTTTACATGTACATATCATCATTCACTCTACATACATGTAACTGGACAGGCGTGAAATCCTTTACTTTACATGTACATATCATCATTCCCTGAACACACGTGTAACTGGACAGGCGTGAAATCCTTTACTTTACATGTACGTATCATCATTCCCTAAACACACGTGTAACTGGACAGGTGTGAAATCCTTTACTTTACATGTACATATCATCATTCACTCTACATACATGTAACTGGACAGGTGTGAAATCCTTTACTTTAAATGTAAATATCATCATTCACTCTACACATGTGTAACTAGACAGGCGTGAAATCCTTTACTTTACATGTACATATCATCATTCACTCTACATACATGTAACTGGACAGACGTGAAATCCTTTACTTTACATGTAAATATCATCATTCACTCTACACATGTGTAACTGGACAGGCGTGAAATCCTTTACTTTACATGTACATATCATCATTCACTCTACATACATGTAACCAGACAGCCGTGAAATCCTTTACTTTACATGTAAATATCATCAAAATCACCATTTATCTCTCAATCCAAACCTCAGCATGTCATTGTTGTTTTTGTAATTACATGTTGTTCTTCTAAGTTTTGATTTTGTATTTTCAAATGTATTCATTATATATCTTTTTATACAATAAAATAAAAAATCCTTCATTTAGAAAAATGTTCATCATTGGGAAATTTGTTTTACAACAGAAGACCAGTTGGGTGGGAGTGGGGGTAGGGTTTGGAGAAGGAGGAGGTGAGTTGTGCTGAGAGGAGGAAGGAAGTGAGTTGTGCTGAGAGGAAGAGGAGGAGAAAGGAGGTGAGTTGTGTTGAAAGAAGGAGGAGGTGAGTTGAGAGGAGGTTGGATAACAAATATAATTTGTGCCAAGTTTGGTCACAATCCCATCAGCGGTTTCGGAGAAGAAGTTTCAAATGTTTACGGACAGAGGACGCGCCATCTCATAAGCACACCTGAACTACGTTCCAGGTAAGCTGATAATTATCAATTCAAAGTCATCCAAACATCTCGGATACAGAGTAAATACTCTTTTCAATTAATAGTAAATTTTATAAATTCTCTCACCAATTTTGCATTATATTAATTGCGTAATCAACATGACGAATACTGTGACGCAACCTTCACCTACAAACAACGTACCTGCTCATTCCTCTCCGTCCCATTTGGGAAGAAACTTGAAAAACAATGAATGGGAAGGAAAAAAGGAAGTAAACTTGGAAAAGAAAATGGCTTCAAATGTAAAATCAGAACAAAACATTTGTGTTTCAAATACTTTTTGACGCTATGGTAGTTTCACCCACCTGGATAATCGTCCTCCCTGGGCACCTTCCTGAATCAGTCGTTGAGCCAAAGGTCGTACCTGATGGATTCTGCCACCCGACCTTGCTCTGCTGGTACAAAGGGAAATGATCCATGTCGTACTGATAATGATCCATAACGTACTGCAAATTATCCATGACGTACTGATAATGATCTATGACGGACTGATAATGATCCATAACGTACTGCAAATTATCCATGACGTACTGATAATGATCTATGACGGACTGATAATGATCCATAACGTACTGCAAATTATCCATGACGTACTGATAATTATCCATGGTGAACTGATAATTATCCATGATGAACTGATAATTATCCATGACGAACTGATAATTATCCATGACGTACTGATAATTATCCATGATGAACTGATAATTATCCATGACGAACTGATAATTATCCATGACGTACTGATAATTATCCATGACGAACTGATAATTATCCATGACGTACTGATAATTATCCATGATGAACTGATAATTATCCATGATGAACTGATAATTATCCATGATGAACTGATAATTATCCATGACATACTGATAATTATCCATGATGAACTGATAAATTATCCATGATGAACTGATAATTATCCATGACGAACTGATAATTATCCAAGACGTACTGATAATTATCCATGATGAACTGATAATTATCCATGACGTACTGATAATTATCCATGACGTACTGATAATTATCCATGATGAACTGATAATTATCCATGATGAACTGATAATTATCCATGACGAACTGATAATTATCCATGACGTACTGATAATTATCCATGATGAACTGATAATTATCCATGACGTACTGATAATTTATCCATGACGAACTGATAATTATCCATGACATACTGATAATTATCCATGATGAACTGATAATTATCCATGATGAACTGATAATTATCCATGACGAACTGATTATTATCCATGACGTACTGATAATTATCCATGATGAACTGATAATTATCCATGATGAACTGATAATTATCCATGACGAACTGATAATTATCCATGACATACTGATAATTATCCATGATGAACTGATAATTATCCATGACGTACTGATAATTATCCATGACGTACTGATAATTATACATGACGTACTGATAATTATCCATGACGAACTGATAATTATCCATGACATACTGATATTTATCCATGACACACTGATAAATTATCCATGACACACTGATAATTATCCATGACGTACTGATAATTATCCATGACGAACTGATAATTATCCATGACATACTGATAATTATCCATGACACACTGATAATTATCCATGATGAACTGATAATTATCCATGACGAACTGATAATTATCCATGACATACTGATAATTATCCATGATGAACTGATAATTATCCATGACGTACTGATAATTATCCATGACGAACTGATAATTATCCATGACATACTGATAATTATCCATGATGAACTGATAATTATCCATGATGAACTGATAATTATCCATGACGAACTGATAATTATCCATGACGTACTGATAATTATCCATGATGAACTGATAATTATCCATGATGAACTGATAATTATCCATGACGAACTGATAATTATCCATGACGTACTGATAATTATCCATGATGAACAGATAATTATCCATGACGTACTGATAATTATCCATGATGAACTGATAATTATCCATGACGTACTGATAATTATCCATGATGAACTGATTATTATCCATGACGTACTGATAATTATCCATGATGCACTGATAATTATCCATGACGTACTGATAATTATCCATGACGAACTGATAATTATCCATGATGTACTAATAATTATTATCCATGATGAACAGATAATTATCCATGACGTACTAATAATTATCCATGATGAACTGATAATTATCCATGATGTACTGATAATTATCCATGATGAACTGATAATTATCCATGACGTACTGATAATTATCCATGATGCACTGATAATTATCCATGACATGCTGATAATTATCCATGACGAACTGATAATTATCCATGACACACTGATAACGATCCATGATGAACTCATAACGATCCATGACGTACTGATAATTATCCATGACGTACTGATAATTATCCATGACGAACTGATAATTATTATCCATGACAGACTGATAATTATCCATGACACACTGATAAATTATCCATGACACACTGATAATTATCCATGACGGACTGATAATTATCCATGACGAACTGATAATTATCCATGACATACTGATAATTATCCATGACACACTGATAATTATCCATGACGTACTGATAATTATCCATGACACCCTGATAATTATCCATGACGTACTGATAATTATCCACGACGAACTGATAATTATCCATGACGTACTGATAATTATCCATGACACACTGATAATTATCCATGACGTACTCATAATTATCCATGACATACTGATAATTATCCATGACGAACTGATTATTATTCATGACGTACTAATAATTATCCAGGATGTACTGATAATTATCCATGACGGACTGATAATTATCCATGATGTACTGATAATTATCCATGATGTACTGATAATTATCCGTGATGTACTGATAATTATCCATGACGGACTGATAATTATCCATGACGTACTGATAATTATCCATGACGTGCTGATAATTATCCATGACGAACTGATAATTATCCATGACGTACTGATAATTATCCATGACGAACTGATAATTATACATCACGTACTGATAATTATCCATGATGAACTGATAATTATCCATGACGTACTGATAATTATCCATGATGAACTGATAATTATCCATGACGTAGTGATAATTATCCATGATGCACTGATAATTATCCATGACATGCTGATAATTATCCATGTATCCATGACGTACTGATAATTATCCATGATGAACAGATAATTATCCATGACGTACTGATAATTATCCATGATGAACTGATAATTATCCATGACGTACTGATAATTATCCATGATGAACTGATAATTATCCATGACGTACTGATAATTATCCATGATGCACTGATAATTATCCATGACATGCTGATAATTATCCATGACGAACTGATAATTATCCATGACACACTGATAACGATCCATGATGAACTCATAACGATCCATGACGTACTGATAATTATCCATGACGTACTGATAATTATCCATGACGAACTGATAATTATCCATGACAGACTGATAATTATCCATGACACACTGATAAATTATCCATGACACACTGATAATTATCCATGACGTACTGATAATTATCCATGACGAACTGATAATTATCCATGACGTACTGATAATTATCCATGACGTACTGATTAATTATCCATGACACACTGATAATTATCCATGATGTACTGATAATTATCCATGACACCCTGATAATTATCCATGACGTACTGATAATTATCCATGACGTGCTGATAATTATCCATGATGTTCTGATAATTATCCATGACGTACTGATAATTATCCATGATGTACTCATAATTATCCATGATGTTCTGATAATTATCCATGACGTACTGATAATTATCCATGATGGACTAATAATAATCCATGACGTACTGATAATTATCCATGACATGCTGATAATTATCCATGATGTACTGATAATTATCCATCACGTACTGATAATTATCCATGACGTACTGATAATTATCCATGACGTACTGATAATGATCCATGACGTACTGATAATTATCCATGACGTACTGATAATTATCCATGACGTACTGATAATTATCCATGATGTACTGATAATTATCCATGACGTACTGATATTTATCCATGACGGACTGATAATTATCCATGACGTACTAATAATTATCCATGACGTACTGATAATTATCCATGACGTGCTGATAAATTATCCATTACGTGGTGATAATTATCCATGACGTGCTGATAAATTATCCATGACGTGCTGATAATTATCCATGACGAACTGATAATTATCCATGACACATTGATAATTATCCATGATGTACTGATAATTATCCATGACGTCCTGATAATTATCCATGACATACTGATCATTATCCATGACACACTGATAATTATCCATGACGTACTGATAATTATCCATGACACACTGATAATTATACATGACGTACTGATAATTATCCATGACGAACTGATAATTATCCATGACGTACTGATAATTATCCATGACACACTGATAATTATCCATGACGTACTCATAATTATCCATGACGTACTGATAATTATCCATGACGAACTGATTATTATTCATGACGTACTAATAATTATCCATGATGTACTGATAATTATCCATGACGTACTGATAATTATCCATGATGTACTGATAATTATCCATGACGTACTGATAATTATCAGTGATGTACTGATAATTATCCATTACGGACTGATAATTATCCATGACGTTCTGATAATTATCCATGACGTGCTGATAATTATCCATGACGAACTGATAATTATCCATGACGTACTGATAATTATCCATGATGAACTGATAATTATCCATCATGTACTGATAATTATCCATGACGTACTGATAATGATCCATGACGTACTGATAATTATCCATGACTTACTGATAATTATCCATGACATACTGATAATTATCCATGATGTACTGATAATTATCCATGACGGACTGATAATTATCCATGACGTACTGATAAATATCCATGATGTACTGATAATGATCCATGATGTACTAATAATTATCCATGATGTACTGATAATGATCCATGATGTACTGATAATTATCCATGACATGCTGATAAATATCCATGATGAACTGATAATTATCCATGACGGACTGATAATTATCCATGATGAACTGATAATTATCCATGACGTACTGATAATTATCCATGACGTACTGATAATTATCCATGACGTTCTGATAATTATCCATGACGTACTGATAATTATCCATGACGTACTGATAATGATCAATGACGTACTGATATTTATCCATGACGTACTGATAATTATCCATGACGTACTGATAATTATCCATGACGTACTGATAATTATCCATGATGAACTGATAATTATCCATGACGTACTGATAATTATCCATGACGCACTGATAATTATCCATGACATGCTGATAATTATCCATGACGAACTGGTAATTATCCATGACACACTGATAACGATCCATGATGAACTCATAACGATCCATGACGTACTGATAATTATCCATGACACACTGATAAATTATCCATGACACACTGATAATTATCCATGACGTACTGATAATTATCCATGATGAACTGATAATTATCCATGACGTACTGATAATTATCCATGACACACTGATAATTATCCATGATGGACTGATAATTATCCATGACATACTCATAATTATCCATGACACACTGATAATTATCCATAACGTACTGATAATTATGCATGACGTACTGATAATTATCCATGACGTGCTGATAATTATCCATGACGAACTGATAATTATCCATGACGTACTGATAATTATCCATGACGAACTGATAATTATACATCACGTACTGATAATTATCCATGACGTACTGATAATGATCCATGACGTACTGATAATTATCCATGACGTGCTGATAATTATCCATGACGAACTGATAATTATCCATGACGTACTGATAATTATCCATGACGAACTGATAATTATACATCACGTACTGATAATTATCCATGACGAACTGATAATTATACATCACGTACTGATAATTATCCATGACGTACTGATAATGATCCATGACGTACTGATAATTATCCATGGCATACTGATAATTATCCATGACGTACTGATAATTATCCATGATGCACTGATAATTATCCTTGACGTACTGATAATTATCCATGACGGACTGATAATTATCCATGACGTACTGATAAATATCCATGATGTTCTGATAATGATCCATGATATACTGATAATTATCCATGACATGCTGATAAATATCCATGATGAACTGATAATTATCCATGATGGACTGATAATTATCCATGACACACTGATAATTATCCATAACGTACTGATAATTATCCATGACAAACTGATAATTATCCATAACGTACTGATAATTATCCATGACACACTGATAATTATCCATAACGTACTGATAATTATGCATAACGTACTGATAATTATCCACAACGTACTGATAATTATCCATGACGAACTGATAATTATCCATAATGAACTGATAATTACCCATGATGAACTGATAATTATCCATGACGAACTGATAATTATCCATGACGTACTGATAATTATCCATGATGAACTGATAATTATCCATGAAGTACTGATAATTATCAATGACACACTGATAAGGATCCATGATGAACTCATAACGATCCATGCTGTACTGATAATTATCCAAGACATACTGATAATTATCCATGACGAACTGATAATTATCCATTACGAACTGATAATTATTCATAACGTACTAATAATTATCCATGATGCACTGATAATTATCCATGACGTGCTGATAATTATCCATGATGTACTGATAATTATCCATGATGCACTGATAATTATCCATGACGTACTGATAATTATCCATGACGGACTGATAATTATCCATGACGTACTGATAAATATCCATGATGTACTGATAATAATGATCCATGATGTACTGATAATTATCCATGACATGCTGATAAATATCCATGATGAACTGATAATTATCCATGACGGACTGATAATTTCCCATGATGAACTGATAATTATCCATGACGTACTGATAATTATCCATGACGTTCTGATAATTATCCATGACGTACTGATAATTATCCATGACGTACAGATAATTATCCATGACATGCTGATAAATTATCCATGACGAACTGATAATTATCCATGATGAACTGATAATTATCCATCACGTACTGATAATTATCTATGACGAACTGATAATTATCCATGACGAACTGATAATTATCCATGACGAACTGATAATTATCCATGACGAACTGATAAATTATCCATGACGTACTGATAATTATCCATGACGTACTGATAATTATCCATGACGTACTGATAATTATCCATGACGTACTGATAATTATCCATGACGTACTGATAATTATCCATGACGTACTGATAATTATCCATGATGGACTGATAATTATCCATGACGTACTGATAATTATCCATGACGTACTGATAATTATCCATGGCGTACTGATAATTATCCATGACATACTGATAATTATCCATGACGTACTGATAATTATCCATGACGTACTGATAATTATCCATGACGTACTGATAATTATCCATGACGTACTGATAATTATCCATGACATACTGATAATTATCCATGACATACTGATAATTATCCATGACGTACTGATAAATTATCCATGATGTACTGATAAATTATCCATGACGTAATGATAATTATCCATGACGTACTGATAATTATCCATGACGTACTGTTAATTATCCATGAGGTACTGATAATTATCCATGATGTACTGATAATTATCCATGACGTACTGATAATTATCCATGACGTACTGATAATTATCCATGACGTACTGATAATTATCCATGACGTACTGATAATTATCCATGACGTGCTGATAAATATCCATGATGAACTGATAATTATCCATGACGGACTGATAATTATCCATGATGAACTGATAATTATCCATGATGAACTGATAATTATCCATGACGTACTGATAATTATCCATGACATACTGATAATTATCCATGACATACTGATAATTATCCATGACGTACTGATAAATTATCCATGATGTACTGATAAATTATCCATGACGTAATGATAATTATCCATGACGTACTGATAATTATCCATGACGTACTGTTAATTATCCATGAGGTACTGATAATTATCCATGATGTACTGATAATTATCCATGACGTACTGATAATTATCCATGACGTACTGATAATTATCCATGACGTACTGATAATTATCCATGACGTACTGATAATTATCCATGACGTGCTGATAAATATCCATGATGAACTGATAATTATCCATGACGGACTGATAATTATCCATGATGAACTGATAATTATCCATGATGAACTGATAATTATCCATGACGAACTGATAATTAATCCATGATGTACTGATAATTATCCATGATGAACTGATCCATGATGATATCCATGATGAACTGATAATTATCCATGACGAACTGATAATTATCCATGACGTACTGATAATTATCCATGATGAACTGATAATTATCCATGACGTACTGATAATTATCCATGATGAACTGATAATTATCCATGACGAACTGATAATTATCCATGACGTACTGATAATTATCCATGATGAACTGATAATTATCCATGATGAACTGATAATTATCCATGACGAACTGATAATTATCCATGACGTACTGATAATTATCCATGATGAACTGATAATTATCCATGATGAACTGATAATTATCCATGACGAACTGATAATTATCCATGACATACTGATAATTATCCATGACGAACTGATAATTATCCATGACGTACTGATAATTATCCATGACGTACTGATAATTATCCATGACGAACTGATAATTATCCATGACGAACTGATAATTATCCATGACGAACTGATAATTATCCATGATGAACTGATAATTATCCATGACGAACTGATAATTATCCATGACGTACTGATAATTATCCATGATGAACTGATAATTATCCATGACGAACTGATAATTATCCATGACGAACTGATAATTATCCATGATGAACTGATAATTATCCATGACGAACTGATAATTATCCATGATGAACTGATAATTATCCATGACGAACTGATAATTATCCATGATGAACTGATAATTATCCATGATGAACTGATAATTATCCATGACGAACTGATACTTATCCATGACGAACTGATAATTATCCATGACGTACTGATAATTATCCATGACGAACTGATTATTATTCATGACGTACTAATAATTATCCATGATGTACTGATAATTATCCATGACGTACTGATAATTATCCGTGATGTACTGATAATTATCCATTACGGACTGATAATTATCCATGACGTTCTGATAATTATCCATGATGTGCTGATAATTATCCATGACGAACTGATAATTATCCATGACGTACTGATAATTATCCATGATGAACTGATAATTATCCATGACGAACTGATAATTATCCATGACATACTGATAATTATCCATGATGAACTGATAATTATCCATGACGTACTGATAATTATCCATGATGAACTGATAATTATCCATGACGTACTGATAATTATCCATGATGCACTGATAATTATCCATGACATGCTGATAATTATCCATGACGAACTGGTAATTATCCATGACATACTGATAATTATCTATGACACACTGATAAATATCCATGATGAACTGATAATTATCCATGACGGACTGATAATTATCCATGACACACTGATATCGATCCATGATGAACTCATAACGATCCATGACGTACTGATAATTATCCATGATGAACTGATAATTATCCATGACGAACTGATATCGATCCATGATGAACTCATAACGATCCATGACGTACTGATAATTATCTATGACACACTGATATCGATCCATGATGAACTGATAATTATCCATGACGGACTGATAATTATCCATGACACACTGATATCGATCCATGATGAACTCATAACGATCCATGACGTACTGATAATTATCTATGACACACTGATAAATATCCATGATGAACTGATAATTATCCATGACGAACTGGTAATTATCCATGACACACTGATATCGATCCATGATGAACTCATAACGATCCATGACGTACTGATAATTATCCATGACGTACTGATAATTATCCATGACGAACTGATAATTATCCATGACATACTGATAATTATCTATGACACACTGATAAATATCCATGATGAACTGATAATTATCCATGACGAACTGGTAATTATCCATGACACACTGATATCGATCCATGATGAACTCATAACGATCCATGACGTACTGATAATTATCCATGACGTACTGATAATTATCCATGACGAACTGATAATTATCCATGACATACTGATAATTATCTATGACACACTGATAAATATCCATGATGAACTGATAATTATCCATGACGAACTGGTAATTATCCATGACACACTGATATCGATCCATGATGAACTCATAACGATCCATGACGTACTGATAATTATCCATGACGTACTGATAATTATCCATGACGAACTGATAATTATCCATGACGTACTGATAATTATCTATGACACACTGATAAATATCCATGATGAACTGATAATTATCCATGACGAACTGGTAATTATCCATGACACACTGATATCGATCCATGATGAACTCATAACGATCCATGACGTACTGATAATTATCCATGACGTACTGATAATTATCCATGACGAACTGATAATTATCCATGACATACTGATAATTATCTATGACACACTGATAAATATCCATGATGAACTGATAATTATCCATGACGGACTGATAATTTCCCATGATGAACTGATAATTATCCATCATGTACTGATAATTATCCATGACGTACTGATAATGATCCATGACGTACTGATAATTATCCATGACTTACTGATAATTATCCATGATGCACTGATAATTGTCCATGACGTACTGATAATTATCCATGACGGACTGATAATTATCCATGACGTACTGATAAATATCCATGATGTACTGATAATGATCCATGATGTACTGATAATTATCCATGACATGCTGATAAATATCCATGATGAACTGATAATTATCCATGACGGACTGATAATTATCCATGATGAACTGATAATTATCCATACTGAATTATCCATGATGAAAACTCGTGCTCGCCAACTTGAAAGACTCCGCAATAAAACAGGTCTCACAGTTCACTCCCAGGCCTACAAGGACCACATACAACACTATAAAGATGCCCTCTCCCGCGCCCGCTCCGCCTACTACTCTCAAATTATCCACTCTGGCTCCGGAAACCCAAAAGCACTCTTCTCTACAATAAACAAACTCCTCAGCCCCCTGAACACCACCACCCAGTCATTCACAATAGACAACTGCATCTCCTTCCTTTCATTCTTCCAACGCAAAATTGAAAACATCTACAACAGCTTGACCACCGCCGCACCCGCTCCCCCTCAAACCACCTGCCCCCCCTTATACTGCCATCCCCTGTCTCAATTCTCCCCAGTCTCCCCTACTGACCTCTCTGAACTCCTCATCGGAATGAAAACTGCCACCTGCACTCTTGACCCCATCCCCTCCAGCTTTGTCAAGGCCTCCCTTCCTGCTCTCTCTCCACTTATCATTGCAACAATAAACTCCTCCCTGTCTACAGGCATCGTCCCACCATCCCTCAAAATTGCTGCTGTTACCCCCATTCTGAAAAAACCTGGACTAAACCCTGACACCCTAAATAACTTCAGACCCATCTCCAACCTACCCTTTCTGTCAAAGGTTTTGGAACGCGCTGCAGCCACTCAACTCAAACATCACCTCTCTGCCAATAACCTGTATGAAACATTCCAATCCGGATTCCGCTCCAACCACAGTACTGAAACTGCTCTCCTCAAAATCACCAACGACCTTCTCCTCTCCTCTGACGCTGGCAACCTCAACATTCTCATCCTCCTCGACCTCAGCGCCGCCTTTGACACCATCGATCACACCATCCTCCTCACCCGACTTGAAACCACCTTTAACATTACCGGCACTGCCCTCTCTTGGATTAAATCATACCTCTCTGACAGACGTCAGTTCATCTCCATCAATAACTGCAAATCCCCCACTGCTCCCCTCCCCCAAGGTGTCCCCCAAGGTTCAGTTCTTGGCCCCCTCCTCTTCATCCTTTACCTGTCCCCCCTCGGTCACTTAATCCGCCGTCATGGTCTCCAATTCCACTGCTTCGCCGATGACATCCAGCTTTTCATCTCCACCAAGTCCATCTCCACCGCCACCCACTCTATCCTGACAAACTGCATCACTGAAATAAAATCCTGGCTTCAAATCAACTTCCTCAAACTTAACTGTGATAAATCTGAAATAATCATCATTGGCCCTAAAACGCTCACCAAGTCCACTCATAACTTTGCCCTCAACATCGACGGTTTCCCAGTATCCACCTCCCCTCACATCCGGAATCTTGGCATCATCTTTGACCAAACCCTCTCCTTCGACAAATACACTAAACAGATCACAAAGACAGCCTTCTTTCACCTGAAAAACATCGCCCGTCTCCGTCCATCCCTCTCCTCCGTGGCTGCAGAAACCCTCATCCACGCCTTCATCACTTCCCGTCTGGACTACTGCAATAGCCTCCTTTATGGTTCACCCTCAACAATCACCAATAAACTCCAATACATTCAGAACTCCGCTGCCCGTCTACTCACCCATTCCCGGACCCGTGACCACATCACCCCCGTCCTTTACAAGCTTCACTGGCTCCCCATCTCCCAGAGAATCCAGTACAAAATCCTCCTCTTGACCTACAAAGCCCTCCATAACCTGGCCCCATCCTACCTGGCTGACCTCCTCTCCAGACACACTGCCACCCGCAACCTCCGCTCTGCTGGTACCAACCTCCTGACCCCCCCCCCCCCCCCCCATCCGGACCAAATTTAGATCCTGGGGGGACAGGGCCTTCTCCATCGCTGCTCCCACCCTCTGGAACTCGCTACCTCACACCATCAGAGACTCCTCCTCACTCACCACATTCAAAACATCACTCAAGACCCACCTGTTCAACACTGCATTCAACATTTAACCCACAGCATCTAACCCCTGACTATCTCCTCTCCTTCTCCCTCCTTTGTGCTTTGAATATTTCCCTATTGATTCTTCTTTTTTTGCAATTGTCTTTATGTTTTGCTATGCATTATGTTTTGCACTCTGTCAAAGCGTCTTTGGGCTTCCTGAAAAGCGCTATATAAAATAAATGCATTATTATTATTATTATTATTATCCATGACGTACTGATAATTATCCATGACGTACTGATAATTATCCATGACGTTCTGATAATTATCCATGACGTACTGATAATTATCCATGACGTACTGATAATGATCAATGACGTACTGATAATTATCCATGACGTACTGATAATTATCCATGACGTACTGATAATTATCCATGACGTACTGATAATTATCCATGATGAACTGATAATTATCCATGACGTACTGATAATTATCCATGATGCACTGATAATTATCCATGACATGCTGATAATTATCCATGATGAACTGGTAATTATCCATGACACACTGATATCGATCCATGATGAACTCATAACGATCCATGACGTACTGATAATTATCCATGACGGACTGATAATTATCCATGACGAACTGATAATTATCCATGACATACTGATAATTATCTATGACACACTGATAAATATCCATGATGAACTGATAATTATCCATGACGGACTGATAATTTCCCATGATGAACTGATAATTATCCATCATGTACTGATAATTATCCATGACGTACTGATAATGATCCATGACGTACTGATAATTATCCATGACTTACTGATAATTATCCATGATGCACTGATAATTGTCCATGACGTACTGATAATTATCCATGACGGACTGATAATTATCCATGACGTACTGATAAATATCCATGATGTACTGATAATGATCCATGATGTACTGATAATTATCCATGACATGCTGATAAATATCCATGATGAACTGATAATTATCCATGACGGACTGATAATTATCCATGATGAACTGATAATTATCCATACTGAATTATCCATGATGAAAACTCGTGCTCGCCAACTTGAAAGACTCCGCAATAAAACAGGTCTCACAGTTCACTCCCAGGCCTACAAGGACCACATACAACACTATAAAGATGCCCTCTCCCGCGCCCGCTCCGCCTACTACTCTCAAATTATCCACTCTGGCTCCGGAAACCCAAAAGCACTCTTCTCTACAATAAACAAACTCCTCAGCCCCCTGAACACCACCACCCAGTCATTCACAATAGACAACTGCATCTCCTTCCTTTCATTCTTCCAACGCAAAATTGAAAACATCTACAACAGCTTGACCACCGCCGCACCCGCTCCCCCTCAAACCACCTGCCCCCCCTTATACTGCCATCCCCTGTCTCAATTCTCCCCAGTCTCCCCTACTGACCTCTCTGAACTCCTCATCGGAATGAAAACTGCCACCTGCACTCTTGACCCCATCCCCTCCAGCTTTGTCAAGGCCTCCCTTCCTGCTCTCTCTCCACTTATCATTGCAACAATAAACTCCTCCCTGTCTACAGGCATCGTCCCACCATCCCTCAAAATTGCTGCTGTTACCCCCATTCTGAAAAAACCTGGACTAAACCCTGACACCCTAAATAACTTCAGACCCATCTCCAACCTACCCTTTCTGTCAAAGGTTTTGGAACGCGCTGTAGCCACTCAACTCAAACATCACCTCTCTGCCAATAACCTGTATGAAACATTCCAATCCGGATTCCGCTCCAACCACAGTACTGAAACTGCTCTCCTCAAAATCACCAACGACCTTCTCCTCTCCTCTGACGCTGGCAACCTCAACATTCTCATCCTCCTCGACCTCAGCGCTGCCTTTGACACCATCGATCACACCATCCTCCTCACCCGACTTGAAACCACCTTTAACATTACCGGCACTGCCCTCTCTTGGATTAAATCATACCTCTCTGACAGACGTCAGTTCATCTCCATCAATAACTGCAAATCCCCCACTGCTCCCCTCCCCCAAGGTGTCCCCCAAGGTTCAGTTCTTGGCCCCCTCCTCTTCATCCTTTACCTGTCCCCCCTCGGTCACTTAATCCGCCGTCATGGTCTCCAATTCCACTGCTTCGCCGATGACATCCAGCTTTTCATCTCCACCAAGTCCATCTCCACCGCCACCCACTCTATCCTGACAAACTGCATCACTGAAATAAAATCCTGGCTTCAAATCAACTTCCTCAAACTTAACTGTGATAAATCTGAAATAATCATCATTGGCCCAAAAACGCTCACCAAGTCCACTCATAACTTTGCCCTCAACATCGACGGTTTCCCAGTATCCACCTCCCCTCACATCCGGAATCTTGGCATCATCTTTGACCAAACCCTCTCCTTCGACAAATACACTAAACAGATCACAAAGACAGCCTTCTTTCACCTGAAAAACATCGCCCGTCTCCGTCCATCCCTCTCTTCCGTGGCTGCAGAAACCCTCATCCACGCCTTCATCACTTCCCGTCTGGACTACTGCAATAGCCTCGTTTATGGTTCACCCTCAACAATCACCAATAAACTCCAATACATTCAGAACTCCGCTGCCCGTCTACTCACCCATTCCCGGACCCGTGACCACATCACCCCCGTCCTTTACAAGCTTCACTGGCTCCCCATCTCCCAGAGAATCCAGTACAAAATCCTCCTCTTGACCTACAAAGCCCTCCATAACCTGGCCCCATCCTACCTGGCTGACCTCCTCTCCAGACACACTCCCACCCGCAACCTCCGCTCTGCTGGTACCAACCTCCTGACCCCCCCCCCCCCCATCCGGACCAAATTTAGATCCTGGGGGGACAGGGCCTTCTCCATCGCTGCTCCCACCCTCTGGAACTCGCTACCTCACACCATCAGAGACTCCTCCTCACTCACCACATTCAAAACATCACTCAAGACCCACCTGTTCAACACTGCATTCAACATTTAACCCACAGCATCTAACCCCTGACTATCTCCTCTCCTTCTCCCTCCTTTGTGCTTTGAATATTTCCCTATTGATTCTTCTTTTTTTGCAATTGTCTTTATGTTTTGCTATGCATTATGTTTTGCACTCTGTCAAAGCGTCTTTGGGCTTCCTGAAAAGCGCTATATAAAATAAATGCATTATTATTATTATTATTATTATCCATGACGTACTGATAATTATCCATGACGTACTGATAATTATCCATGACGTTCTGATAATTATCCATGACGTACTGATAATTATCCATGACGTACTGATAATGATCAATGACGTACTGATAATTATCCATGACGTACTGATAATTATCCATGACGTACTGATAATTATCCATGACGTACTGATAATTATCCATGATGAACTGATAATTATCCATGACGTACTGATAATTATCCATGATGCACTGATAATTATCCATGACATGCTGATAATTATCCATGACGAACTGGTAATTATCCATGACACACTGATATCGATCCATGATGAACTCATAACGATCCATGACGTACTGATAATTATCCATGACGTACTGATAATTATCCATGACGAACTGATAATTATCCATGACATACTGATAATTATCTATGACACACTGATAAATTATCCATGACACACTGATAATTATCCATGACGTACTGATAATTATCCATGATGAACTGATAATTATCCATGACGTACTGATAATTATCCATGACACACTGATAATTATCCATGATGGACTGATAATTATCCATGACATACTGATAATTATCCATGACACACTGATAATTATCCATGACGTACTGATAATTATCCATGATGTACTGATAATTATCCATGATGTGCTGATAATTATCCATGACGAACTGATAATTATCCATGACGTACTGATAATTATCCATGACGAACTGATAATTATACATCACGTACTGATAATTATCCATGACGTACTGATAATGATCCATGACGTACTGATAATTATCCATGACGTGCTGATAATTATCCATGACGAACTGATAATTATCCATGACGTACTGATAATTATCCATGACGAACTGATAATTATACATCACGTACTGATAATTATCCATGACGTACTGATAATGATCCATGACGTACTGATAATTATCCATGACATACTGATAATTATCCATGACGTACTGATAATTATCCGTGATGCACTGATAAATTATCCTTGACGTACTGATAATTATCCATGACGGACTGATAATTATCCATGACGTACTGATAAATATCCCTGATGTTCTGATAATGATCCATGATGTACTGATAATTATCCATGACATGCTGATAAATATCCATGATGAACTGATAATTATCCATGACGGACTGATAATTATCCATGACACACTGATAATTATCCATAACGTACTGATAATTATCCATGACAAACTGATAATTATCCATAACGTACCGATAATTATCCATGACACACTGATAATTATCCATAACGAACTGATAATTATCCATAACGTACTGATAATTATCCACAACGTACTGATAATTATCCATGACGAACTGATAATTATCCATAATGAACTGATAATTACCCATGATGAACTGATAATTATCCATGACGAACTGATAATTATCCATGACGTACTGATAATTATCCATGATGAACTGATAATTATCCATGAAGTACTGATAATTATCCATGACACACTGATAAGGATCCATGATGAACTCATAACGATCCATGCTGTACTGATAATTATCCAAGACATACTGATAATTATCCATGACGAACTGATAATTATCCATTACGAACTGATAATTATTCATAACGTACTAATAATTATCCATGATGCACTGATAATTATCCATGACGTGCTGATAATTATCCATGATGTACTGATAATTATCCATGACATACTGATAATTATCCATGATGTACTGATAATTATCCATGATGTTCTGATAATTATCCATGACGTACTGATAATTATCCATGATGGACTGATAATAATCCATGACGTACTGATAATTATCCATGACATGCTGATAATTATCCATGACGAACTGATAATTATCCATGATGAACTGATAATTATCCATCACGTACTGATAATTATCCATGACGAACTGATAATTATCCATGACGAACTGATAATTATCCGTGACGAACTGATAATTATCCATGACGAACTGATAAATTATCCATGACGTACTGATAATTATCCATGACGTACTGATAATTATCCATGACGTACTGATAATTATCCATGACGTTCTGATAATTATCCATGACGTACTGATAATTATCCATGACGTACTGATAATTATCCATGACGGACTGATAATTATCCAGGACGTACTGATAATTATCCATGACGTACTGATAATTATCCATGGCGTACTGATAATTATCCATGACATACTGATAATTATCCATGACGTACTGATAATTATCCATGACGTACTGATAATTATCCATGACGTACTGATAATTATCCATGACGTGCTGATAATTATCCATGACATACTGATAATTATCCATGACATACTGATAATTATCCATGACGTACTGATAAATTATCCATGATGTACTGATAAATTATCCATGACGTAATGATAATTATCCATGACGTACTGATAATTATCCATGACGTACTGTTAATTATCCATGAGGTACTGATAATTATCCATGACGTACTGATAATTATCCATGACGTACTGATAATTATCCATGACGTACTGATAATTATCCATGACGTACTGATAATTATCCATGACGTACTGATAATTATCCATGACGTGCTGATAAATATCCATGATGAACTGATAATTATCCATGACGTACTGATAATTATCCATGATGATCTGATAATTATCCATGATGAACTGATAATTATCCATGACGAACTGATAATTATCCATGACGTACTGATAATTATCCATGATGAACTGATCCATGATGATATCCATGATGAACTGATAATTATCCATGACGAACTGATAATTATCCATGACGTACTGATAATTATCCATGATGAACTGATAATTATCCTTGACGAACTGATAATTATCCATGACGTACTGATAATTATCCATGATGAACTGATAATTATCCATGACGAACTGATAATTATCCATGACATACTGATAATTATCCATGATGAACTGATAATTATCCATGAAGTACTGATAATTATCCATGACGTACTGATAATTATCCATGATGAACTGATAATTATCCATGATGAACTGATAATTATCCATGACGAACTGATAATTATCCATGATGAACTGATAATTATCCATGATGAACTGATAATTATCCATGACGTACTGATAATTATCCATGATGAACTGATAATTATCCATGATGAACTGATAATTATCCATGACGAACTGATAATTATCCATGACATACTGATAATTATCCATGATGAACTGATAATTATCCATGACGTACTGATTATTATCCATGACGTACTGATAATTATCCATGATGAACTGATAATTATCCATGATGAACTGATAATTATCCATGGCGAACTGATAATTATCCATGACGTACTGATAATTATCCATGACGAACTGATAATTATCCATGACATACTGATAATTATCCATGATGAACTGATAATTATCCATGATGAACTGATAATTATCCATGACGAACTGATAATTATCCATGATGTACTGATAATTATCCATGACGTACTGATAATTATCCATGATGTACTGATAATTATCCATGACGTACTGATAATTATCCGTGATGTACTGATAATTATCCATTACGGACTGATAATTATCCATGTCGTTCTGATAATTATCCATGACGTGCTGATAATTATCCATGACGAACTGATAATTATCCATGATGTACTGATAATTATCCATGATGAACTGATAATTATCCATCATATACTGATAATTATCCATGACGTACTGATAATGATCCATGACGTACTGATAATTATCCATGACTTACTGATAATTATCCATGATGCACTGATAATTATCCATGACGTACTGATAATTATCCATGACGGACTGATAATTATCCATGACGTACTGATAAATATCCATGATGTACTGATAAATGATCCATGATGTACTGATAATTATCCATGACATGCTGATAAATATCCATGATGAACTGATAATTATCCATGACGGACTGATAATTATCCATGATGAACTGATAATTATCCATGACGTACTGATAATTATCCATGACGTACTGATAATTATCCATGACGTTCTGATAATTATCCATGACGTACTGATAATTATCCATGACGTACTGATAATGATCAATGACGTACTGATAATTATCCATGACGTACTGATAATTATCCATGACGTACTGATAATTATCCATGACGTACTGATAATTATCCATGACGTGCTGATAATTATCCATGACGTTCTGATAAATTATCCATGACGTACTGATAAATTATCCATGACGTACTGATAATTTATCCATGATGTAATGATAGATCTGATTCAATGTGAACTTTCCTTCTGGGATGCTCTGGATGATCATGGCAATAACACTAACGGCTTGTGGCGCGTACCATGGTCAGGGACACCGTGTACACAGGTGTGGAAGGGTGTGGGGGAGGTGGAGGGGGGAGAGGGATGTGGGGGGTGCCGGCTAATCCTGTGGGTGTCGGTTAGGGAGGTGAACTCTCCAAGTTATTACACAGCGCTTGCACAGCAAAAAGCGGGATTAAGCAATCAGTTGCACATGTGCGCACCTGCAATTTTTATACCTCCACCCACGAAGGTGGCAGGAGGCATTATGTTTTTGGGTTGTCCGTCCGTCCGTACGGGCTAAACCTCGATTTTTTCAGCAACCATATGTCCGATTGAGACGAAACTTTCAGGGTAAGAGTGACGCCCACGCACAATGTTTTTATAATTGTGATGTCATAGGTCACGTCGTATGGCAGCCATCTTGGATTAAATGCAAATACTTTTAAAAATCTTTCTTGAAAACCGCTGAATGGAAAAATTTGAAAGTTGGCACATTGTCATGTACTCCCAATGGGGAACAAAGGCATGATAATGATGACATCATAGGTGAAGTGGTTTCCCAGTCAAAAATATTTTCATCGAATTCCTTATCCTAAAAATCTGAAATTGCATCCACATGATCTCTTACCCATTTAAATATTAAATGTATGACATCATAGATCACATGGTTTGGCAGCCGTATTGGATTTAACCTGAAACCTTAAAAAAGCATCTTCTCCCAAACTACCAAATCGATTGACTCAAAACTTTACGTGTGCCATTGACTAGGCATGGCGATTAAAAGATGATCACGAAAGCATCATTGGTCACATGGTGTGGCAGCCATTTTTGGATTGAAGGAAAATATTAAGTAATTATATCTCTGAAACCGCCTACCCTATTGATGCGAATTTTTACAAATATCATCCAACACCATTGTTGCATATAGTTTGAAAATGATGACATCCTAGGTCACGTGGTTTGGCAGCCATATTGGATCAAAAAACTAACCTATCCGATCAACACAAAACTTCACAAACGTAATCCCGTACCCATACATATGGAGTGTACATTTTTAAGGTCGTATGTCATGTGGTATGGCAGCCATATCAGCTTGAAAGCCAATGTTTAAAAAAATCCCTTCTCTGAAACCGCTTCACCGATCGATGTGAAACCTGTAATGGCTGGTGAAAATGTGATACTTTAAAACAGCTGAAGGGATTTAAATCAAACTTGTTTATTTTTTGGACAGTGAACGAGGTCATCTACCCGTTGTGGGACTATGCGGAGGCATATTGACGACAGTCGCATTGTTCTAGTTTGTTATTTTTTTGGGGATACAGAGTTGAGGCTCGTGTAAGAGCTAACACATTAAACACGATAAGAAACATGCACGAACACATAAAACATACAATAAAGGGAGCGGGAGACATGAGGGGGAGAGAGAGGGAAGCACACAAGCACAACAACAGAAGAGAAGAGGGATGTCGGTCGATCTGTGGAAGGGAGAGGGCTGAGGGAGGAGGAAAGGGGTACACGGTATAAAACAAATGAACACTACTAGGAATTTCAGGAATGAAAATTTAAAATTAAAAAAAAAGAAAAAAAAAGATCGTAGATCGGAAGAGGTGTATCTGGGGTGAATTAACGGGGGTAGAAAAGATCAAGGTTTTGGATGGGGGAAGATAAGAGATGGTGGTGAACAGCTGTTTTGAATACCTGGAGGGAGGAGTGGGATTGAAGGGAGTGAGGGAGTTTGTTCCAGAGGCGGGAGAAAAGAGGAATGAAAGAGTGAAGGTGAGCAGAGAGCCGAGATTTCGGCAGTTTAACCATCAGAGGGTTGCTGGCAGATCTTGTGCGACCTGTTGGAATATTTGGGGGACAGAGCACAGAGAGAGCTGGGGGTGCAAGGCCAGAGAGGAGTCGGTAGAAGACAGAAAGACCACCTACCTGCCTGCGGTGAGTGAGTGAAAGGCCCTCAGAGATAGCTTCATCGCGGGAGATTCCAATAATTCTGAAAGCTTTGGTTTCAACAGCGTGAAGCCGAGCTAGGTGTGAGGCAGGAGCACCGCCCAGAGGGGGGAACAGTATTCCATTGAGCTGCGGATGAAAGCCTTGTATGTGGTGAGGAGCTCAGGTGTGCCAAGGACGGACTTCGCACGACGGAGGATGCTCAGTCGGCGACTGGCTTTGGAGGCCAGCTTGGAAATGTGGCCATACCACTTATGGTATGGCACGTGATTGTATACATATCATAAATAGGACGTCATAGGTCAGGTGACATGGCGGCCATATTGGATTTCTTGAAAACCTTTAAAATGCATCCATGCCTTCATTTTTCGATCGATTGAGTTGAGACTTTGAACAATCGGATCACTTATGATGCACTACATTGTACTCGTCACAAAATACCACAGGAATGTATTATACTGGACACATGATGCATTACATTGTGCTCGTCACAAAATACCACAGGGACGTATGATACTGGACACTTATGATGCATTACATTGTGCTCGTCACAAAATACCACAGGGACGTATGATACCAGGCACTAAGGATGTACTACATTGTGCTCGTCACAAAATACCACAGGAATGTATTATACCGGGCACTTATGATGCATTACATTGTGCTCGTCACAAAATACCACAGGGACGTATGATACCAAGCACTAAGGATGTACTACATTGTGCTCGTCACAAAATACCACAGGAATGTATTATACCGGACACTTATGATGCATTACATTGTGCTCGTCACAAAATACCACAGGGACGTATGATACCAGGCACTAAGGATGTACTACATTGTGCTCGTCACAAAATACCACAGGAATGTATTGTACCGGGCACTTTGAATATACTACTTTGTGCTCGTCACAAAATACCACAGGGACGTATTATACCGGGCACTTTGAATGTACTACATTGTGCTCGTCACAAAATACTACAGGAATGTATTGTACCGGGCACTTTGAATGTACTACATTGTGCTCGTCACAAAATACTACAGGAATGTATTATACCGGACACTTATGATGCATTACATTGTGCTCGTCACAAAATACCACAGGGACGTATGATACCAGGCACTAAGGATGTACTACATTGTGCTCGTCACAAAATACTACAGGAATGTATTATACCGGACACTTATGATGCATTACATTGTGCTCGTCACAAAATACCACAGGGACGTATGATACCAGGCACTAAGGATGTACTACATTGTGCTCGTCACAAAATACCACAGGAATGTATTGTACCGGGCACTTTGAATATACTACTTTGTGCTCGTCACAAAATACCACAGGAATGTATTGTACCGGACACTTATGATGCATTACATTGTGCTCATCACAAAATACCACAGGGACGTATATTGTCGCGTCCCCAGGGTTAAGACCCTTGCATGACGGATGACCGAAATGAGCTTTATCTTCGAGGCATACTTTGTACCTTGGCCGGGATTGTCTTTGGCGCGCGCGGAAAGGCCCGAAGCCTTATCTGATTGGACGGCCGGCACTGGGTTAATCCAAACCCACAAACACAAGAATGACATGCAAAAGTAAAGGATTTTATGAAAATAAATGCAAGAGACAAAAATGAAAGGCGAGGTAAAAACTATAATTCCTAATTGAGACGTCTCCTCACACTCTTATACAAACAAGGGGAAAGATTAAATAAAAATAAATGATGTTCCTGCCAGCCGGCACTTATCTCTCATGGCAAATTATACTATTACTAGTGGGGTCACCCGTGGGAATCCCACGGGCATGGACGTGTGTGACATTTCGACATATTGACTTAGATGCTGCACATGCACATGCAGTTTCACAATAACACACACACACACACACACACACACACACACACACACATCTCGTTTTTTCACTTCTGTACCTCACAATTCGGTCTCTCTCTTATTCACAGACACACACACACACACACACACACACACACACACACACACAGAGACACACACACACACACACACACACACACACACACACAGACACACACACACCCACACACACATATATATATATACACACACATATGTATACACACACACATACATACACACACACACACGTACACCCACACACATACATACACCTACACACATATATATATGTACACACACACACACACACACACATACATGCACACACACACACACATGTACACACACACACATACACACACATATATACACACACATACACACACACATATACATACATGCACACACACACACACATGTACACACACACACACACACACACACATGTACACACACACACACACACACACACATATATACATACATACATACATACATACATGCACATGCAGACACACACACACACATATATATATATATTGTAACGGATTTGGGAAACCCTGCACTTGGTGTAATTGTTGTAAATATCACCCTCTGTAAATAATAATTCTTTGTAAATACCTCCATCCATTGGTAAGATCAAAGGTCGTCCCCTAGTTAGGCCATCGCACCACGAAGCGAACCATAGGACCTCTCTATAGTTATATCGTTATTCTGTGTTTCAGGTAAGGCCATGTGTTTCCAATAGTTGAATCTGCGGTGCATCAAACAAATAAGATAGTTCCCCTTTTCAATTTCCCAAAAGCGCCTCTGCCAGCCGCCTTACCGCTCGCTCAAAAACTCCATTGGCCACGAGGCCAGGATCAGAGAAGAAAGGCGTGGCCCGACCTCGTCACCAAAGGTGGAGTCAGCCAGCCCTTACCAACCAACCAGGAATCAGTGGGCATGGCTTGAGAGGGCGGAGAGAGAAACATTTAGCAGGTTCCAAAGGGTTCAACGGGGCTGGCCATATAACCCGTGCGCGAAGCCCCCATCGCAGTTCTTTGGAGGGAGGCGCTTGGGCAGTTCTGTGGAGGGAGGCGCTTGACGAGTTCTGTGGAGAGAGACCCATGACCAAAGAGCACAAGGCGAATGAGAATTGGCACGCCCTGCTCGCGATACCAACCAGCACTCTGAACAAAAGAACAAGTGCGTGCACGCGAACCTCGACGTCGTGCCACGATCCTCGGACCTCCCTATCGCCCGTTCTGTGGACCACCTGAACCTTCTCATCCCTCCATTCATTCCTGCCTGCAATTTCCCTTTGTCATGTATGTCCGTGGTCTGTCCTTTGTGTTGTCTGGGTATAAGTTAAGCTTGTTTAACGAATTGCTCTGTGTCCTTCTGCTCCTTCCATTTTCCATATATTACTTTGATTTCTGCTCTTCCTTTGGTTTTCTGTACATAATGAATAAATGTCTGTTATTTCTTCCCCTTGGTTTCTTCTTTCTCATCCGATCGCTTTCGTCCCTTCTTTCGATTGAGTACCTGTGGCACGATTTTGGCAGAACCGCTTTACAATCGGGTTAGTCTTTGCTAACGGCTCGGATTCCGCAGTTCGCTTCACTCGGCGTATCCATCAATCACGCTGCGGTCCGGGTGGGAGTATTTCCTTGCATACCGGAAGGCGCTGGTACTTAGGTCATAGGAAGGATAGGCCTAATACCCTATTCAGCGCTGACCGGGCGTGACGTCATACCCCCAGGATCAGAGACGGCCAGTGTACAAGACGAGGGGATTAAACCCCCCTCGGTAAGGGGAGTGCCGTCGTCTGATTCCGTAATAATTGGTGTCGGGGAGTGGGATTTGGACCCAACCTCTGCCAGCGCTTAACGCACTCGAAATTACGAGCGGCCGAAATTTTTTATTTTAACATCCAAATTAAAATCGTGCCATGGATGATCAAGGTGATCGGATGCCGGTAGGGGAGCTAGAAGAAGAAGGGTTAGAAGCAGCCCAGGACCCCAGGGAGGAATTGGAGGAGGAACGCGATGATGTGGTAGAGGGGGCGGCAGACGCACAAGATGGCGGCCTCGCACACGAGGTTTCAGGCACACAAAATGGCGGCGCCGCAGAGGCCGAGCCCGCGGCGGCGGCTGGGGCCGCTGTGCCAATCTGGTTTGATTTTAGATTAATCCTGACCCAACTGGATGCAAAGATGGATAAAATGAGGGGCGAAGCGAGGGGTACCAGTGCCCAAATTGGGAAGTTGGACAGTAAATTTGGGGGATTAGAAAACCAAATCGGGGGATTGAGATACGGGTTAAGTAATATGGGAAAATCAAATTGGGGAATTGAGGAATGATATGGGAAGCCAAATCGGGGGGCTCGACGGCAAAATTGGGGGGCTAGAAGCCAAATTTGAGGGTTTAGACAACAAATTTGAGGGTTTAGGTAACAAATTTGAGGGGTTAGACAACGGGACGAAAGGGGTGAAGAATGGGTTAACGGGGCTAGAAGACAAGATGGAAGGCAAATTGAGGGAAATAGGGGAGCAATCCACCTGGGAAATTAAGCAGATGGGGAATCAGATAGAGGAGGTGAAAATCGGGTTGGAAAGTAAATTGGATGCCCAAAGGAATGATTTGGAACAGATGAGGGCAGCATCTACCAAAGAGATGGGAGAGATGGGGGAGGAGATAAGGCGTGGAGTGGGTGAAGAGGTCGCGGGGGTACGCGAGGAGGTAAAGCGGGGTGAGGAGCGCATGGAGAAAGAGGTGAGGAATAGTACGGCTAGGTTACAGGGGGGCATAGAAGACCTGCCGCGGGGATTGGAGCAGCTGACGGTGGGACAAAAGGAATTGGGGGAGCAGGTGGAAAAGAACACGGCGGTGATAGGAGGGTTGAAAGCGACACAAAAATAGATAAAAAAAGAACTGATAGCGACGAAGAAGGAATGTCAGATGGTACACGAGGGGTTGACAAAGAGGTTGGACGAGGTGACAGAGGCAATGGAGACAAAAGAACGGGAAGTAAGGACGCACATAGAAACGACCAAGGTGGCCTTAGAGGAAGAAATTGAGGGGGCGCACCGGGAAATAAAAGAGGCGAAACAAAAATTAGAGGAAGTGGAAGAGGGGGTAAGTGAAATTAAAAAGAGACAGAGGGAGACTAAAAAGGAGATAAAGGAGGAGGTAATGGAATTGGTGCAAGGTCTGTGCTCACAGCGGGATGATGTGCTTACTGACCAAATAAAGAGTTTGCAGGTGGCGGAGGAGGAGCGAAGAAGAGGTGCCGAGGTGAGTGGCAATATACTCGGAAATGTATATGGTGTGAGGGGAGATGCAGTGAGCTTGGGTGTTGGTTTAGACCCGGGCATTCGTGAGAGGCCGCTGGTGAGGTGTGCGACAGGTACAGAGTGTGTGGAAAGAAGATGTGTGCAAGGAGGTCCGACTTTGGGGAATGCGAGGAGTATTGGTGAGCAAGGGTGTGCGGGTATGGAGTGGGTAGCAGGTTGCGGAGGGGCGACCCAGGCATCGACACCAACGGGGGTAGTGTTTAGGGGGACGGGGGATGCACGAGAGCCCCCCGGGAATAGTGTACTGTGGGGGCCCAAACGGTTCGGCCCCACGCTGACCCCGCAAGGAGCGACGCACAGGGTCCGGCCTTCGGGCACCCACAAGGTCCCACTCGCGCTGTATGACGGCAAGAGTGATTTGAGGGCGTACCTGGCACAGTTCGAATATGTATGTAGAGGCAACGGTTGGAATCCGGACGAAGGTGGAGTACACCTCGTGGGGGCACTGCGCAGCGCGGCGGCGGAGGTGCTGACGGCTTTACCACCGGGTGCTCTCACCCTGCCAGCCCTCCACGCGGCCTCAATTAATCGTTTTGGTATTGAACAGCAAAGCGAGCTTGTTAAAGCTCAGCTTGCTCAGCGAAAACGCAAGCCCCAGGAGATCATCGGGGAACTTGCCCATGACATTCGCCGCGCAGTGGGAATCGCACACGCGGACATGGCAGCGACTTCCCAGGAAAGCCTGGCGGTGGATCACTTTATCCAGGCTCTTCCGGATCTGGAGCTCCGAGAACAGCTCGCCATGTGGCGCCCGCAGGCGGCCGACGCTGCAGCCCGTTGGGAAGCAGCGAGGCCCCTGGCCCGGGGAGGCGAGCGCCACGCAGTGGCGGAGCATCAGGTAGGGCCCGTGATGGGGGGCCCTGACCTGGAGAGCATGGTTCGGAGGCTGGTGGATCGGCGCCTAGCGGGACCTGGACCATGGCAGGCGGCTCCAGCGGTGGCACCCGGTAGTCCACGACAGAGTACACCAATTCGGACATTCAGGGGGGGCAATTTGGAATACCGGAGGCAAGCACCTTACCAGGTAAGGTGCTATAATTGTGCTCTGCTGGGTCACCGTGCGTGGGAGTGTCGAGCTCCGCGCCGGGATGCTCCCCGACAGCCGATGCCCTCAACTCCGCCCCGTATAGATCGGCCTAGCCGACCTCAGACACCCCCCCGCCAGAGCCCGGGAAACTAGAAGGTGCTGAGCATGCAGGGCGGTGTTCGGCAATAGGGGATGGAGAGGAGCCCTCATTGACGCGACAGGTCATTCATTGTGGCCAAATTGGTACAGGTAGTTTGACAATTCGGTGCAAAATTGCCGGCATGGGGGTAGACGCCGTTGTGGACACAGGAGCCAGCACCACGATCATCTGCCCTGTGATCCTTAATTCGAGTGCAGACGGCTGGGATCAGATCCAGCGGCTGGAAAATCATAGTTTGCAGCTGGCTACCGGGGTAACGGCTCCGATCATAGGGCGTGGTTTTGTGACCCTCAAGTTGGGGTCGGTAAAGAACGAGATAGAGGTTTGGGTGGCGGAGGTGTGCGTGCTTAATAACCCATGCTTAATAGGGTTGGATCTGTTGACTGCCAGCTGTTGTAAAATCGACTTGTGCTGGGGGATCCTGCAAGTGGGAGTGGAAGAGCTACCATTGGAGGGGGTGAGCACGGCCGAGAGGGTGAAGCTGGAGGCTCCTGAGGCCGTGACCATCCCCCGGGGACCGAGGCCATAGTGCCGGCCCGATGGTCAGCTCACCCAACATCGCAGGAGTCCTGCAGCCTGGTCGAACCGGTGGCAGCGCGATCCATACCTGGCTTAATCGTGGGCCGCACCCTCGTAAAAACGGATGGGCCGGTGGTGGCCATCCGAGTAATTAATATAAGCACGGAACCACGCACTATAGTGAGGGGCATGAAGGTAGCTGGCTGCACCCCAGTTAAAGAAGTCGCGTTAGTGAGGGGCGAGAACGTCCAGCCGAGCCGGCCCCAGGGGGAGCCTTCAATAACGAGTAGGAATTGGCCCGATCCCATTTGCGAGATGGTAAATTGAAGTAGCGTAGAGTTGGGAGGTACCCAGAGGGAGGCCTTACACAAACTAATTGGATCCCATTTGGATATCTTCTCCTTGTCCCCCGAGGATATTGGACGTGCAGGCCTGGTGAAACATCAGATCCACACCGGTGAGGCCCGGCCGATTCGTCAGCCCGCCCGACGGCTCCCTTGGAGCAAGAGGGCGGAAGCTGACGAGCAGGTAGAAAAGATGCTCGATGCAGGTGTCATCGAGCCCTCGGGAAGTCCTTGGATGTCACCCGTTGTGCTGGTCAAAAAGAAGGATGGGACCACGCGTTTCTGCGTGGACTATCGCCAGCTAAACAACGTGACACTCAAGGACTCATATCCCCTGCCAAGAATTGACGATACCCTCGATGCCACTGTGGGCTCAAATTGGTTTTCAACTTTAGACCTCAAGAGTGGGTATTGGCAGGTGGAGATGGATAAGGCAGGGAAGGAGAAAACGGCATTTTCCACAGGTAAGGGGCTGTATCAGTTCACTGTGATGCCGTTTGGTTTGTGTAATGCCCCCGCCACCTTTGAGAGATTAATGGAACATGTACGAGGCGGCATGCCGTGGCAAACATGCCTGGTATACCTGGATGACGTCCTAGTACATGCCAAGACATTCCCCCAGGCTGTAGCTAATTTGGACCAGGTGTTTGGGTGCCTCAGACAGGCAGGGTTGAAGCTGAGCCCGAGTAAGTGCACCTTGTTTGCAAGAGAGGTGGCCTATCTAGGTCACGTTATCGGTCGCGAGGGGGTAAAAACAGACCCAGGCAAAATTACAGCGGTAGAGGAGTGGCCCGCACCACGTACCATCAAGGAGGTGCGGGGATTTTTGGGACTCTGCTCCTACTACCGGCGCTTTGTGGCGAAATTTGCGGAGTTGGCCCGTCCCCTCCACCGGCTTACGGAGAAGGGGACGCGATTTAATTGGACAAGGGAGTGCCAAGAGGCCTTCCTAAAATTGAAGGGGTGTTTGACATCCGCACCCATTCTAGCTTACCCCACTAGTGACGGGACCTTTACCCTGGACACGGATGCAAGCCAGGAAGGATTGGGCGCAGTTTTGTCTCAGACACAGGAGGGCGTGGAGAGAGTGATTGCTTATTATAGTCGGGCCTTGAGTAGGCCCGAACGAAATTATTGCGTAACCCACAAGGAATTATTGGCTATGCTGGCTGCCATGAACCATTTCCACACGTACCTGTACGGGCGGAAATTTTTGGTTCGAACTGACCATTCCTCCCTGCAATGGCTCCTTCGGTTCAAGGAACCGGAGGGCCAAATTGCAAGGTGGTTGGAAAAGTTGCAGCAGTACGATTTGAATGTGACCCATAGGGCCGGGAAGGCCCATGGGAATGCTGACGCACTCTCTCGGTGTCCTTGTCTGGGGGAAAACTGTAAATTTTGTGCGAGACATGAGGAGAGGGAGTAATTGGGCGATTCTGCCCCGATCCTCGTCGTCCGTGCAACCCGGGTGAGAGGGCCAATTTTGCCACTAACGGAAGATGAAGAATTCGGAACTTTGGCGTGGAGCACGGCCCAGCAGGAGGATCCCGTCCTGGGACCGGTGTACAAATGGGTCAAATTGGGGCAAAGACCTAAGGGGGAAGAGGTCACCCCCCTCAGGGCACAAACGAAGGCATATTGGGCTCAGTGGCAGACCCTGGAATTGAAAAGTAACATCTTGTATCACAAGTGGGTGGAGGTTCCCTCTGAGAGAACTTCCTGGCTGGTGATAGTCCCTGACAAATTTAAGAACGTCATATTACAACAGGTGCATGGTACCCACTCCGGCGGCCATTTGGGCAGGACAAAGACAACATCTCGGGTCCGCCGGAGGTTCTATTGGGTGAATATGGGGCGCAAAATACAGGACTGGTGTCGGAGATGCGACGCCTGTTCTGCCAAAAAGGGACCAGCATGGAGGACGAGGGCCCCCCTTCAATTACACCGGGTGGGGGCCCCCCTTGAGCGGGTGGCTATGGATATTCTCGGACCACTGCCCCGCACCCACCAAGGTAATAAGTATATCCTCGTTGTAATGGACTATTTCACCAAGTGGCCGGAGGCCTACGCCCTCCCCAACCACGAAGCCGGGGTGGTAGCGCAGGCCTTCGTGGAAGGATTTGTATGTCGGCATGGGATTCCACAGGAGCTGCACACCGATCAGGGACGAAATGTTGAAAACCAATTGCTAAAAGATGTGTGCAGACTCCTGTCAATTCGGAAAACACGAACAACGCCCTTGCGGCCAAAATCTGACGGGATGGTGGAAAGATTTAACAGAACATTGATACAACAACTAGCATTGTTCACCACCACCCGTCAGGATGACTGGGATGAACATCTCCCATACTTGTTGATGGCCTACCGAACCAGCCAGCACGGGGCCACCGCATGCAGTCCAGCGTTGCTTATGTATGGGCGGGAGTTGCTGGCTCCCGCCGACTTGCTATGCGGTCCCGTGCCAGACACCACTGATATCCCGCCGAGGGAGGGTTACGCACGTCACCTGGAGGAAGGCATGGAGCGGGTCCATGCCTTCGCCCGCCGCCAGCTCCATCTGGCAGGGGCCAAGATGAAGCGCAGGTACGACCACCGGAGCCAGGGGGGCCAGTACGCTCCGGGGATGAAGATTTGGTTCTTTAATCCCCGGAGGCGGAAGGGTAGGTGCCCAAAACTCACCTCCCCCTGGCAAGGCCCGGGAGTCGTCCTGTCGCAAGTCTGTGACGTGGTCGTAAAGATCAAAATGGGGCCACGAGCCCTCCCTCGGATCATCCATGCCGACCGGATAAGACCTTATGCCGGCGAGCAGGTGCCCTCGTGGATTGCCTCAGCTCTAGATGCTGAGGCAGGACCCAGTACCTCTTGCGAAGGGGGCTCGTAGTGTCAGAGGACTGGGGGGTGATAGTGGAAGATGCCTGATGTGGTGGGATGGCAACTCTGCCATCCCTCACATCATCTGGGCACATGAGTACTAGTTATGGGGTTTTGGCAGTGCGAGCTCGCCGAGGGAGGGCTTGGATAATCGTTAGGGCTCTAGAGATGACCATAGGTGACTGTAGAATTAAGTAGTGACATTGTACAAGTAGTAGGGGACGTATAATAGGTTAGATGGATTACAATGGCGAGGGAGCCAATAGTGTAAGGGGCGACTGGGAAGCGCGAGTTTTAGAAGGGAGTAGTTAGATCAGATGATGCAGTGTGTTTGTGGTTTATTGAATGAGGAATTGGTATGGAAGTTGTGTTTGCTGGTGAGCATGTTTAAATGAGGAATTGAGCGGCAATGCTTGGGAAAGATGTGTGTATGAGCGTGGGAGAATTTGGGTGCCTGAGGCAATGGTTTGGAGAATTGGAAGTGTGTGGAGCAGCGTATTGTGAAAAGTGTGAGGTGATTGTGAGTTGTATTGAGCGTGAAAGTGTATGCAGCAGTGTATGAGTGAATAATGGTGATTGTGCATTGTAGTGAATGAAGAAGCCTGGGAGGAAGGAGGGTGCAGATCGCACCAGGTGTGTGAGCACAGGTGTGCAAGTGAAGCACAGGTGTGCAGAGAATGGTTGGATGAAAGGAATGGTCTGGAGTAAATGGAGTATGGAATTGGATGGTGTGGAGTGAGTATGGTGGAAAACGTGGAGTGGAGTGGTTGGTGTGAAGGGAGTGGAGGGGGAAGATGGACCCCCAACCTCCCATCACGAATACCCGGGGAGGGTAGTTTAAGAGTTAGGTAGAGGGTATAGGTAAATTGTGGTTGGATATTGGCATCTGTGGTGCGTGTGGAAGAATGGTGTTTGGATGGGTGCATTAGTGACGTGGAAATGGCTGGGCGTGTGGCCTGTTAGAGGTATGGTTGGTTGAGCGCTCCGCCATTGTTAGTCCGTCGGCCAGGTGAGACCGCAGGTAGGCTCTGGGAGCCAGTTAGAGTTCAATGGGGCCCGAGGATCCAGAGGACGGACCCGGGTAGCCCAGTGCCAGAGAGGGCACCGAGGGGGTAAGCGCCAGGGAGGGCCTTCCCCAGGTAGGTTAGTGAGGAGCAGGTAAGCTCGGGTGGCAACTTCAGTGGCGGAGGCGCACAGGTAGGTAGACCTGTTAGGGGAGCCACACGACTCAGGCCAGAAATTGTGCGAAGGCACAGGGAGTTGAATCGGGGGAGTGAGACCCCAAATTGATGAGCACCACAGTTTGGTCAATGGGAGTTTGGTTTTTAGAACCGCATCGAGTAAGATGGCCAATGGTTTGGCAGGGAAAGACCCCAGGTAGTGTAAAGTGTGTTAATGTCATTTAGAAAGTAGTTAGGATTGAAATCTCCTCGCACCATCTGCATCCACTCACTTGAGGTGACGACAGTGCTCCACACCATGCCATGTTTGTTATTTTATATTTGTTGCAGATGTGTTTTGGACTGTGAGATGCATCATGACGTGGGTGAGACATTATGCTGGTTGTTCCATCTCTTCCTCCTTAGGAGGGACTGATGATGAATTGGGTGATGGCAAATTTGTTTAGAGGGATTGTGGATGAATTTGGATTAGGGGAGATATGGGGAAGATGAGACGGTAGAGACGAATTTGTAAATGTGTAGTTGTGTAAATACGGGGTAAGGGGCAAGGGTAGAGTAGGTGACAGGTGGGGTGGCGTATGTTAGGGACGAGCTTTCTCCGCCCGCTCTCTGTGCGCACCTCGCTCTGCATTACCTGTGTTGATGTGTACCCTTGCGCCCTTGCCCTCGCTGATTCTGCTTTGTCTTCCTCCCCCCCTCCCCCATGGACCGTGCTCTCTGGGCACTGAGGGAGAGTGTGCGGGAGCCGCAATTGTGTGCCCGAGCCCCCGCTGCCAGCTGCCTGAATCGATGCACCACTTATGGACCGCACGTCTTGCGGCCATGCACCACCTTATGGACCACGGTACTGTGGCCGAGCACCACTTATGGACCCCATGTTTTGGGGCATGGCCCCTCTGCTGGGACCGGCCACGATGGCCCAGGAAGATCTTGCTTGCGGACCACGGAGAGGTGGCCCCCTTTTTGCCCTACAGGTGGACCACCCATAGTTGGCCCCTGTGGGCTATAAAAAAAAAACGGACACGTTTTGTGCTTTTTTATTTATTACCTTCGCAAAAGCGGAAGGTTATGTTTTGATCGCTGTGTATTTATTTGTATGTCTGTGTGTGTGTGTGTGTGTGTATGTTATTCGCATAACTCAAAAAGTATTCAACCGAATTGCATGAAATTTGGTGGGATGATTGGTTATTATACGCGACACATTTGATTAGATTTTGGGAGCAATCGGGTCAAAGGTCAAGGTCAAGGTCACGAAAAGGTCAAAATCGTATTTTTACCATAGCGCGGTCAATTTTTATCCAATTGGCATGCAACTAATGCCAAAATGTTCAGAATTCAATGCCCGATCTTGTGATATACGACATGACCCAGTGAAGACATTACCCTTGTTAGCGGTTGGGGGTCAAAGGTCAGGGGGGTCACGACCTTGCAAAATGTGCGTTTTTTGTCATAACTCGGTCAATTCTTATCCGATTTGCATGAAATCAGCACCAAACTGTTCACTGTTCTGTTCCCTACACTCCCATGCCAAGTACAGAACAGTAGCTGCGGCGAAGGTATGCGCTCTACCGAGTGCCCGTTCTAGTTTTTATTGCAAATATGCAGCAAGCCACAAGAGAGACAACATCAAGAACGACGGCCAGCAGAGGCAGCAGAGCAAGAAGAAGACCACCAGTTGTTTTTTTTTAATAGTATGTGCAATGTAGCACCGGATGGTGCTTGACTGGTGCTTATTATTGGTGCTTATTATTGGTGCTTTGGTGCTTGCATGCTCGGGGATGCATCGCAGTAAAATCCTGCATCCCTGGGCATGTGACGTGGTGTATCGATGCAGTGCATGCTGTCTCCTCCCTCCCACAGGATTCTTTTTGTTTACTCAAAAGAAAGACAGGTCCTGGCTTGCAGTTTTGTAAATAGTCAAAATAATGTCACTTGTAAATAATGCTCCCCACCGTAAATGTTTAGTTTGAGAATTAATTCCGCAATTCGGTTAACTGTGGGCATGAATCTGTTAGGTAGGATGCAACGTAATAGGGGGACATATTTATTTGTGTATTAAAACTGTCGCACTCAGGGTCAGGTTAATAGTAGAGGGTATTACACCTGTGTGCCACATTAAGTTAAAGTTTTTTCGGCCCGGGACGTGCCTGGAGGAGTGTGGGTGCAGTGTAACGGATTTGGGAACCCCTGCACTTGGTGTAATTGTTGTAAATATCACCCTCTGTAAATAATAATTCTTTGTAAATACCTCCATCCATTGGTAAGATCAAAGGTCGTCCCCTAGTTAGTCCATCGCACCACGTAGCGAACCATAGGACCTCTCTATAGTTATATCATTATTCTGTGTTTCAGGTAAGGCCATGTGTTTCCAATAGTTGAATCTGCGTTGCATCAAACAAATAAGATAGTTCCCCTTTTCAATTTCCCCAAAGCGCCTCTGCCAGCCGCCTTACCGCTCACTCAAAAACTCCATTGGCCACGAGGCCAGGATCGGAGAAGAAAGGCGTGGCCCACCTCGTCACCAAAGGTGGAATCAGCCAGCCCTTACCAACCAACCAGGAATCAGTGGGCATGGCTTGAGAGGGCGGAGAGAGAAACATCTAGCAGGTTCGAGAGGGTTCAACGGGGCTGGCCATATAACCCGTGCGCAAAGCCCCCACTGCAGTTCTGTGGAGGGAGGCGCTTGGGCAGTTCTGTGGAGGGAGGCGCTTGACGAGTTCTGTGGAGAGAGACGCATGACTAAAGAGCACAAGGCGAATGAGAATCGGCACGCCCTGCTCGCGAT
Source organism: Myxine glutinosa (assembly GCF_964187855.1). NCBI lineage: Eukaryota > Metazoa > Chordata > Myxini > Myxiniformes > Myxinidae > Myxine > Myxine glutinosa. The sequence continues at coordinate 270,675,329 of NC_136262.1, read as the reverse complement.
ACCAACCAGCACTCTGAACAAAAGAACAAGTGCGTGCACGCGAACCTCGACGTCGTGCCGCGATCCTCGGACCTCCCTGTTGCCCGTTCTGTGGACCACCTTAACCTTCTGATCCCTCCATTCATTCCTGCCTGCAATTTCCCTTTGTCGTGTAAGTCTGTGGTCTGTCCTTTGTGTGGTCTGGGTATAAGTTAAGCTTGTTTAAGGAATTGCTCTGTGTCCTTCTGCTCGTTCCATTTTCCGGATATTACTTTGATTTCTGCTCTTCCTTTGCTTTTCTGTCCATAATTAATAAATGTCTGTTATTTCTTACCCTTGGTTTCTTCTTTCTCATCCGATCGCTTTCGTCCCTTCTTTCGATTGAGTACCTGTGGCACGATTTTGGCAGAACCGCTTTACAATCGGGTTAGTCTTTGCTAACGGCTCGGATTCCGCAGTTCGCTTCGCTCGGCGTAATCCAACAATCACGCTGCGGTCCGGGCGGGAGTATTTCCTTGCGTACCGGAAGGCGCTGGTACTTAAGTCATGGGATGGATAGGCCTAATACCCTATTCAGCGCTGACCCGGCGTGACATCATACCCCCAGGATCGGAGACGGCCAGTGTACAAGACGAGGGGATTAAACCCCCCTCGGTAAGGGGAGTGCCGTCATCCGATTCCGTAACAATATATATATATATATTGTTACGGAAACGGAGAGGGCTTCCCTCGTGCCCTGCGGAGATCAACCCGCCGTTCCTTCTACTAACCACTCTCCGTTCCTGGTCGTCCCAATGCTCTCTCCCGCCCGCAGCGCCGCCAGGGTATTCGGGCCAGAAAGTCGGAATGGGCCTTCCCGGGACCTGAGTGCAATGCTCGGTCGTGAGACAGGGAAGAGACGGCCGTTCGAGCTACGGTTTTAGGTTACCGAGCGGGTTTAGTAACCCGTAGTTCGAACCATTAACAAACTACACCCGATTATAACGTTGGCCAAATCGCGCTATGCTAAATCAATGATAGAAAGGACACGGCGACTGGGAAAGATGAAACGACGCAAGGGGGTACAGTTCTCAAGACCTCCGGAGGAGGGTGTAATTACAGTGGTGGAGAAAAGGGGTAGATTACAAGGCAGAGTGAGGTAAAGAACACAGAAGAGATGGGCACTTAAATACAGTCTTATTTATTCCCCAGACAGACCACGGACAAACGGACAAGGTAGACTCACACAGGGGTTGATGGCAGGAATGGACAGGTAGGTCGATGGCACAAGGTGCACCTTGGCTCGGGGACAGGATAAAGCACAGTCCAAAGATGCAGGGAGGTCTCACAGCGCTTGGAGGGTACGTCTTTCTTGCGTCAAGCTCAGCGCGCATCTGACGTCACCTCTCTCTCACTGCGCATGCTCAACGGGGAGTGACACGGCCTCGGCTGGTTGGTTCCGCCCCAACTGGGGCCGGTCCGCCGCTTCCATTGGGTGCGGGGGTTACCGGGCTCCGCCCTTGACGAGGAGTCGACAGGGAGCCATGTTCTGCCCCTGTTGGGTAACCCCGTCGAGCACATGTCCGATGGCGGCTCGTTGGGAAGGCCTGGTGCCCTCCCACCACTCCTACCAACCAAGCCGGAGTGAGGACGCGCACTCCCTGCGCTCGTTGTTGTTGTTGTTGTTGTTGTTGTTGCTGCTGAAGAGAACTGTGAGGAAGACCTGCGGGGAGGTATTGGGAGGTCCTAAACTTCCTAACGGTGCCATATAATCACATTCTGGTGCAACGAAGGGTCAGAATTAATGGAAACGAATCCTTAACTGACATAGACTAAGAATAACTAGCAAGATGTCCTATAGTTGTCTACATGAGATGCGGTGGACCTGGATGCGACATTTAATGGGGGAAATAGGGGGAGGTCAGGTCTACCAAGTGTTGTTTACAGAAAATGGGACTAGGGAATGGGGGATTGGGGAGAGTTGGGAAGTATTGAGGAAATAGGGGAATATTTACAAGCGGATATGGATGGATGCAAATCCCATATCCGCAACAATATATATATATATATATATATATATATATATATATATATATATATATATATATATATATATATATATATATATATATATATATATATATATATATATACAGACTTGGCATTTAATATGGAATATTTTTTTTGTGGGGGTGAACTTACTTTTCAAGATGTCTTAGAACCAAAAATTCATTGGAATTATGTTGAAATTATTCTTGATTTTGTTAATGTGACCTTTAAAAGAAACAAAAACCACATTTGACATTTCGAAACAAATAAATTGATCCTTGAAAGTGATGTAAACTGATATCGAACTCAATTCATGGACAGTACTGTGTTAAACTTCTGTAAGTTTTCCAGAAGTATCTCTTTATTTTGCACATTAGCCAAAAAATGTTTTAACAAAAGCAAAAGTTAAATTACGACTGGGATTACGGACAGTAAAATTACAGTTCAGTACTTCGTGTAACCCCCACGAGCATTCAGGAGAGCACGTACACGTTGACGCATGCTGTTCACGAGATTTGCCAAGGTTTGGACAAGAATCGCTTGCCATGCAGTGACAAGAGCCTGCTGCAATTCACGCACAGAGGTCGGCTGCTGGTCCAAGTTGTCGATTTGACGCGTTAATTCTGCCCACAAGTTCTCTAGCGGATTCATATCCGGGGACATGGCAGGCCACTCCATATGCTCTACACCACGGTCAGCAAGAAAGTGTTGGATCATGCGAGCACGATGAGGCCGTGCATTGTCATCTTGGAAGCCAAAGTTTCCTCGAAAGGCTGCACGAGCAAATGGAAGCATTGTTTCTTCCGGAATGGCCCTGTACTTGAACTGGTTCAGGTTTCCATTCAGAACAACCAGGTCAGTTTTGCCCCCTGCATGAAAAGCAGCCCAAACGGTCACCCCACCACCTCCAGCTTTGACTCTTGGCACTATACAATCTTTGTTGTAGGCTTCTTGCACTTGTCTGCGCACTCAGACGCGGACATCTTGACGATAGACTAGAAATCTAGACTCATCACTGAAGATCACGTGATTCCAGTGTCCTGGCTGCCATTGACGGTGCTCTCTGGCCCACTGCAATCGGCGCTGGCAGTGTTCTCTGGTCAGGCGTGGCTTTCTCAGGGGACGCCTGGCACGATAGCCTGCTTGAACCAGTCGTTGGTTGACTAGCCTTCTGGATACAGGCACATTTGTCAGTTGCTGCCACTCAGCCCTAAGCCGATTAGCTGACTTGGTACGGCCATTGCGGACTAACCGGTGCAGCTGGTGCTCATCCCTCCTTGTGGTTCTGCGGGTACGTCCTGGCCTCGGTATTGGAGTAGGGACACCCCTCTGAGCATTTCGTTTCAGGATCTTTGACACCTGACCTTGAGTGATCCCATACTGCCGAGCAATAGCACGCTGTTTCATGCCGTAATTTCGTAAAGCCACCACTCCATGACAAACAGCATTGTCGAGTTGACGGACCATCTCCAGAGGAAGCGGCAATAACTTTTGGGGACGTGCAGCAGTTGTTTTCCACTAATACAGAACGCAACAACCCTTGTATACCCGACTGTGAAGCCAATCGTCAAATGCACCTGTCCGTACATTTTGCCAAGCCACCTGTGATATAATCCTGTTGTTGACTTCTTGCTGCGACAGACAATCAGTGACATGGTTCTTTCAACAAATAAATCACCAAAGTGTAAAAGAAACTCACCAGATTGATATACTGAGTTAAGAAAGTAAACCCAAGTCAAGAAAAAAAAATATTCCATATTAAATGCCAAGTCTGTATATATATATATATATATACACATACACAAACACACACACACACACACACACACACACACACACACACACACACACACACACACACACACACACATATATACACACACATACACATACACACATATACACACACACACATATATAAACACATACTCACACACACACACACACACACACACACACATATATAAACACATACTCACACACACACACACACACACACATATATAAACACATACTCACACACACACACACACACACATATATAAACACATACTCACACACACACACACACACATATATAAACACATACTCACACACACACACACACACATATATATACACACACACACACACACACTCACACACACATACACACACACACATGTACACACATGCACAAACATACACATACACGCATATATATACACATATATATGCACATACACACACACACACACGTATACACACACACACACGTACACCTACACGTGTCCCATGGCACATGTATATATCCCACATCCCACATGTATATACATGTTTAAAGTGTCCCTGCCCTTCCCTGCCCTTCCCTCCTCCTTCCTCCCTCCTCCCTCCTCCCCCCTCCGCCCGGCAACGCCGGGTACTTCTGCTCGTAACTAATAAAATAAAAACGAAGAAATATCTCTCAGCAATTCCCCGTCTGTTAATTTATAAATTTTACAAATGTGAATTACACGTCCATGCACACGTGAAATGGAGTTTGTTTTTTCACACGTGAAAAGTGAAATGAACACGTGAACCTTTACATCCGGATAATAATGTTGAATGAAATAAGAACGAAGAAATATATGCCGGCATCATTGTTGACGTTTTTGTGACGACTGTCATCAAACGGAAAAGTAATATATCTTAACGGAAAAGAAAAAGCGAATTTTTAATGTATGTCGACATTTTCCCTGACTGTTATTTTAGGCGGTGTATTTTTGTGTATCATCATGGCGCGATTTTTAAAAATATATCTCTGCATTTTCCCGTGTGTGCGTGAATGCTCTCAATTATTTCTGACACCGAGTCTAAAACCATCGATAAAAATTAAATCAGATGGTGAATTCGATATATAATCGTGAGGGTGACTCAATGAATGGGCTTTATTTTACAGGCCTTTGAGAAATCATTTTGTTCTATAAACGGAAACTTTCATCGGATTTTCTTCCCGTTTTTTTTCAACCGAGTCTGAAACTACTAGCGACTGTGAAAAATGAAATGATATATCGAATTTGAGTTGAAATAAACCTGTGAGAGAGAAAGACAGCACGGGCCTAACTAAACAGGCCTCAAAGCTATTCGAGTAAATAAAATGGTGGATATTTGTTTACATGAAGCCTCTCCAAGAATGGGTGGAGCTATGGGTGGAGCTATGGGTGGAGCTACTCTGCAAACGGAGTAAGCCACACCCCGGACAGACAGACAGACAGACAGACAGAATCACCTTCGCCTATTATAATATAGATTACTTGAAAAATCATCGATTTTCTTCGATTTTTCATTGATTCTTCAAAAATCTTCGATTCATTGCTTCTTCGATTCTTCTGATGCCCTCCGTTTGGAATGTAATAAACCTAAGAATTTTCTTTGAAAATCTTCGATTTTTTAAGTATATTGGTCAGTTGCGTTTGTTACTTGCAAAATCGAAGATTTTTCAAGTATATTGGTCGGTTGTGTTTGTGACTCTGTTAGTTTGTCACCGGCCTACAGGTCACAATTTTCAACCGATCTTCACGAAACTTCCCCAAATGGTAGAGTTGGTCAAAAGCCAGAAGCCTATTGTTTTGGGGTCAATAGGTCAAAAGGTCAACATAGGCCAAAGGTCACCAAATTTGCTAAACTCCTAAAATCCTAAATTTTCATCCAATTGACTTGAAATTTGAAAAGGACTTGCATATCTGTTCACTGAATTCAACCACCAAGTACCTTTGAGGTCAACATAGGCCAAAAGGTCAACATAGGCCAAATTTCTAAAATCCTCAATTTTCATCCAATTGACTTGAAATTTGAAGAGGACTTGCATATCTGGTCACTGAATTCAACCACCAAGTACCTTTGAGGTCAACATAGGCCAAAATGTCAACATAGGTCAAATTTATAAAATTCTCAATTTTCATCCAATTGACTTGAAATTTGAAGAGGACTTGCATATCTGGTCACTGAATTCAACCACAAACTATATTTGATGTCAACATAGGCCAAAAGGTCAACATAGGCCAAATGGTCAACATAGGTCAAATTTCTAAAATCCTCAATTTTCATCCGATTGACTTGAAATTTGAAGAGGACTTGCATATCTCGTCACTGAATTCAACCACCTAGTATATTTGAGGTCAACATCAGAAGGTCAACATAGGCCACATTTCTAAAATCCTAAATTTTCATCTAATTGATGTGAAATTTGAAGAGGACTTGCATATCTGGTTACTGAATTCAACCACCAAGTATTTTTGAGGTCACCATAGGCCAAAAGGTCAACATAGGCCATCATGTATCATTGGAAAACTTTTGGGGGAGGGTGGATTTTGCAAGTATCGTGCTACGCATGACGTTTTCTTGTTATTCTGTCTGTCTGTCTGTTTGTTTGTTTGTCACCGGCCTACAGGTCACAATTCTAAACCAATCGTCATGAAACTTCACCAAGGTGTAGAGGTCATCATAATTGAGAAGTCTATTGATTTTGAGGTCAAAGGTCATCTGAAGGTCAAATTTCTAAAATTGCCATTTTTTTACTTGAAAATTGAACAGCATTTGTATATTGAGTCACTGAATTGGGAAACCAACCATTTTTGAGGTCAAAAGGTCAAAGGTCAACTCTAGGTCAAACTCTTAAAATCATCAATTTTCATTCTATTGACCCGAGCTTTGATCATGATCGTCAATTTTGATCTTGATGAAATGGACAATTTGCTGGATCAATTGCAACCTTTTTTTCAGGGGATGGAATGGGGAGTGGATTTTGCAAGTATCGCGCTCTGCACGACGTCTTCCTGTTACCCTGCGCTCACAAAGCAAAAAGTGGAGTTAAGCATTCAGGTGCGTACATGTGCCGTACGTGTGCCATGTTCCATACGTGTGCCGTGTTTGCATTTTAAAAATCCATTTTCTCGGCAACCGTTGGTCCAATTCACACGAAATTTTACCATAGGAGCGCCTCCGCTTGTATAATTTTTTTTCATAATTATGACGTCATAGGTCACGTGGTACGGACACCATCTTGGAAAAACGTTTTACCTTTATATCTCCCAAACCGCTCAATGGAAAAAATGGAAACATGGCTCATTGTCAAGTATTCCCCATGGGGAATCAGATATGTTGATGATGATGTCATTGGTGCCTTAATTATGACGTCATAATTCGACAAGTACAACGCTTGATCTGATCAATATGAAAAAAAAACATTCCTCTGCAACTGTTTGTCCGATTGGCACGAAATTTTCGGAATATGAGTGGCTCCCCATTCATTCATTCATTCCTCCTGTGGAATGTTTAAAATGATAATTATAATGTCATTGGTCACGTGGTACAGGTGCCATCTTGGAAAAATCGAAAAAAAGTTGCACCTCTATATCTCCGAAACCGCTCCATGGAAATAAATTGAAACATGGCTCACTGTCAAGTACTATGCTTGGGGAATAAGATATGTTAATGATGATGTCATCGGCACCTTAATTATGACGTCATAATTCAACAAGTACAACGCTTGATTCGATCAGTATGAATTTTTTTTCTTTGCAATTCTTGGTCCAATTGACACGAAATTTTCACCATAGGAGGGCCTCCTCATGTAGAATATTTTCATGATTATTATGACGTCATAAGGCACGTGGTACAAGTGCGATTTTGGAAAAACTTCGCACCTCAATATCTCTGAAACCACTCCATGGAAAAAATTGAGACCTGTCTAATTTTCAACGACTCCCCATGGGGAATAAGATATTGTTACGGATCTCTGACGTCGGCTCTCCCCTTATCAAGAGGGGGTTAATCCCCTTGTCCTTTTATCTGGCCGACACGAGTCCTGGAAGTTATAACGTTACTTCCGTTTGGCGGTAAATAGGGTTGTTGGTCGATTTTTAGTCCTATTACCTAATTACTACCACCGACCGTAAAGCAAGGGAATAACTCCAGCTCGAACCATGGATATTGATGGGATATGCCGAGCGGATAGCAATCCGCGATCCGAGCTGTTAACAGGTGACTAGACCCGATTCGAAGCGGTTGCGATCGTGCCACACTTACCCAATTAGAGAAAAGACTAGGATGATCGGATAAGAGGAAACAAGGAAAATAGGAAGGACAGATGGGTTTATTAATTATGTACAAAGAAGAAGAGGAAACGAAAGAAATGTACAAGAAAGAAAGAGGAAGGAAAAGTACACAGGGCAGTCTTAACTACAGTTTTAACTTATTCCCTGGACAAACAGGCCCGTCTCACATACAGACACTCACACGGGGATTGCAGATGGTAGGGTGGAAAGTCACCAGCGCGTCCAGGCTCCAGTCCGGCTCCGGTCCAGCAGACGAAAAACCCGGCAGGCAGCTCTTCGTGTAGCGTAACGCGAACAGACAATTATAATGACGGGGGGGAGGCTGGTATACTCGCGTACGTAATATAAGCACGACTCGCACCAAACGCCCCCTCCCCAATGTCCTTATACTCGCGGGTCCTTCGTAATCACGACAGTCCTCTGTAATACCATCAGCGCTTTTCCACAATGATCAGTCCTTTATCACGCTGCAAATTGTGCCAGTCCTCCGGTAATCAGCGCCAGCGAGTTCTTTCTGCACAGTCCTTTTAGCACAAGCTTCCGCTGTAAGTCCTCTCACCAAGCGCGATTCCTTGCAGTCCTCTCAAAGGGCTTTGTGCACTGGCTTTTATAAGTCAAGCCAGCGATCGCTCCGCGAGCCCCAACCACGCCCTGTCTGGCGATGTCACTCCAGCCCTGGTTGGCTGGTTATCGCTTACCGGCCCTGCCCTGACGGCTGGGTGACGTGGCCACACCTCCTCCCTAGCGCTCCGCCCCCTTTTTCCGGGCTTCACCTCGTGGCTTATGGTGGCGTTGAGCGAGCTCACAGGCAGCGAAGGCTGCGGCCAAGGAGCGTACCAAATTGGGAGGGGCCATGGGGCACAGACCGGGGAGCGCGCTTAAAGGCGTCGCAGGGAGGGAGGCTGCAAAAATGGACGGAAGGGCCTACTCTTATTTGATTGATGCAACGCAGATTCAACTATTGAAAAATGGCCTCATCTAACACATACTAAGAAATAACTGATGTCCTATGATGACCTACGTGTTGCTTGTGGCCTATCTATGGGGTGCTACTTTTAACCTTTAATGATGTGATATTTACAACAAGTGTGGGTTCTCAAAACCGCAACACTGCACCCCTCCTTTTGCCAAGCTTCTCCCCGAGCCGATCCGAGACCTGGGTCAGGACTATCTTTTCACAATTAGTGTGACACCTAGGTGTGGTTACCCTCTACTTTTAACCTACCTCCCTGAGTGCAACAGTTTTAACACTAGATATGTCCCCCCTGCTGCGTTGTGTCCTATCTAACTGACTCATGCCCACAATTAACCGAATTACGGAATGGTTTTCAAATTACACATTTAAGCCGGTGGGGAGCATTATTTACAAGACACTACTATTTAATTATTTACAAAACTAGAACCCAGGACCTGTCTTTTGTGGGAAAAAGAGAAGAACTTTTGAGAAGTGGAAATACCATTGCACTGCAATACACCCATATGCACCCAATAAATGCACCCTAATAAAAAACATGCACAAAAAGCACCATCATGAAAATGCACAAAAACATTTCAAAAATTAATAAATGATGACGTCTTGTGCTTCTCTGCTTGGCCGATGGATCTTGGCTTGATCTTCTTACTTGATGTTCTAATTTAATACAAAGGGCACAAACCGCGTCCGCTTTTTTTATTTATGGCCAGCAGGGCCAACTCAGGTGGTCCGAATGCTGGGCATTGATGCCACTTAAAACAGTGGTCCGCAAGCCAGATACTGCTGGCAGCAATGGCCTATCCCAGCAATGGTGCCAGGCCACATAACATGTGGTCCATAGGTGCCAGGCCACAGAACGTGTGGTCCATATGGTGCATCAGTGCAGGCAGGCAGGCAGCAAGGGTGCAGGCAGCAAGAGTGCAGCTGCACCACTCAGGGCGCCTGCACACTCCCCTCGCACAAAAGACCATGGTCCATGAGTGGGGAGGCAGACAAAGCAGAGGTTAGCGGGGGGAAAGGGTGCAAGGGTACACATCAAAACAACGCAATGCGATATGAAGGGCGCGGGAGGGTGAGCTGATAAAGCTCGTCCCTACTCGTACGTCACCCCCCATATCAGCCTACACTACCCATGCCCTCCCCCGTATGTACACAATTTACAAATTCGTCTCTGCTGTCTTGTCCCCCATATCTCCCCTAAACCAAATTCAGTGCCAATCCATCCCAAGAAGGAAGGGATGGAATCACATACAATGTCTCACCCACGTCAAGATGCGTCTTTCATTCCAAATCTTTGCCAAAACCTGGTGTGCAGTCCTGTCACTTTGGTGAGTGGATGTGGATGGTGCGAAGAGATTTTCTCCCTAACTATCTTCTAAATGACATTAACACAGTTAAACTACCCGGGGTCTTGCCCTGCCAATCCACTGGCCCTCTTTACTCTATGTGGTTCTAACAACCAATTCCCATTGACCATACTGTGGTGCTCTCTCAATTTGGGGTCTCACTCCCCCAATTTTTCTACCTGTGCCCTCGCACAATTTTGGGGCTGGGTCATGTGGCTCTCCTAGCAGGTCTTACTTACGTACGCACCTCCGCCACTGAACGTCCCCACCCGAGCTTGACTGCTCCTTGCGACTACCTAACTGGGGAAGGCCCTCCCTGGCGCTTACCCCCTCGATGCCCTCTCTGGCATTGGGCTGCCCGGGTCCTCTCCTGGGATCCTCGGGCCCCACTGAACTGTACACAACACTACCTGGCTCCCAGAGCTTACCTGCGGCCTCACCTGGCCGACGGACTACCAGTGGCGGAGTGCTCAATAACCGCACGCACTAACAGGCTCACATGCCCAGCCATTCCACTTCACTCATGCACCCGTCTAAGCACTTCATTGCCACTACACGCACCACAGATGTCAATATCCAACCAATTTACCTACTCCCTCTACCTACTTTTAAACTACCCTCCCCAGGTATTCGTGAAGGGGTCCATCCTCCCTCCCATTCACTCCTTCGCACCATGCACTCCACCCCACTCATTCCACACACCATTTACTCCACACCACATATTCCATACCACTCCATTTATTCACTTGCACCACATGCAAGCCATCACTCAATACACTTACACTTGTCCAGAATACTCTTCTCATACACTTTCACACACACACACATCTTTCACGAGCATTGCCTCTCAATTCCTCATTTGCTCACCAGCACCACCAAGACTCTCATTCACAATGCCTCATTTCAAGCCCATGCACACGGTGGTTCCCACAATTACACACACACAGCATCATCTAGCTAGCTATGTCCCTCTAATACTAGTGCTTCGCCGTCTTCCCTCTACACTAAGCACATCCCTCGTCATTATCATCCATCTAATCTCTCTACGTCCCCACTACTTGTATAATGTCCCTACTTAATTATCAAGTCTCCTAAAGTCATCTCTCTAAATCCTATCATTTATCCTAACCCGCCCTGGCTAGTTCATACCGCCAAACCCCATAAACTACTGCTCCTCTGCCCCAAATATTGAATGGTACAACTACCATTCCTATCACTACCGCTGTTTGTCCACTATACTGGAGCCTCTCATTGCGGAAATCCATTTTCACAGCTCGGCTTCGAAAAACCGAGCAATGCATACGGTGGTCTGCCTCCTGTAGGTTGGGTCCATCCGGCATTTTCGATTCTGGGGAGGAGGCATACTCGGGCCGAGGTTCCAGGGTCCATCTCAGCATGGAGCCTTTCGGTCTCCGGCCCGATGACCCAACCTCCCCCGGTCAGAACACCGCGCCCGCCAAGGGGCGAAGGTCCGACCTGGCCTTTCTCCCCCGGAATCGTGCCGGTCACCGCTACGACGCGGCACCGACCATACATGGCGGAGCCCGGCCCGAATCGAGCATGGCACTCCTTGCAAGAGCGCCGCGGCAACGATCCCTGCCGGCCCCCGCAGCACACAAAGAACACTACGCCCCGAGAGCTCGCGTCGGCTATCCGTCAGCCTAACCGTTGCCCCGGTCTGTGTCGATGCCCGAGTCGCATTCTCCAATCCATACCTCGCGACCCTTTCTACACTTACAAAACACGGCGCTCCACCACCTCTCATGCATCCCATGCATTTCGTCACCACACTATCTCTCCGTGCACTCTCTTCCGCTCCACACTCCGGTGCACACCACTCGCTGCCCGCACACTCCATTACACACCTCTCTCGTGCACATCCCGGCGCACAATCTCCTGTTATGTACTCCATAACACTCGTGGGTGTGCACTCTTGCACACACCCAATCACCCGCTCCGGTGTGCACCCCCGCACATGCTCCTCAACACGCTCCGGTGTGCATCCTCGCACACTCTCCACAACCAACTCAGGTGTGCATCCTCGCACACTCTCTCCATCCATCTCACTCTCCGTGTCACACTCACTCTCACACATACACTCCATTGTGCATTCTCCCTCACTCTCGGTTTCATACTCTGTAACACACACGCGCCCCGGCGCCGTTCGCACATGCACGCCATTCCCTTTGATACAGCGCACCACAGACCTTCCACAAGCGCCCGGTGACGCCGGGATCCCAAGCGCGCGAAAAATCCTTTCGCGCCAAACCTTTTCATGCCATATACAGCTCGGATTACCTTCGGGATCCTTTTCTCCACACGCAGCTGCAAATCTTTATTGGGATTAGCAAGTACGGAATCATGATGTGCAATTTCCATCCTTTCCTCCCGCGATTTCTTTTCTAAGTCGGCCGTCTTCTTAATCCCAATTTCCACTATAATTAATTCCTTTTCTTTTTCCTCGACGACCGCTGGCGCGAATAACATAAAATTTTCCAATTCAGCGGTCATCGGCTTTTCTATTCCCTGAGTCGCGATTTCTATCCCGGTCCACGTAACTATGCCTTGCTCAGCCTCGCTTTCCCTGCACTTCTCAAGCCGCGCTACCCCCATCGCATACCATTGTGCCTTTCCCGCCTGACCTGCGGTCAATGTCCTTCCCCAATGCTTTTATTTCATACCTGGCTTCCTCCCTCGCTAACCCCTCATTTATTTCTCGGGCTTGATCACCCACGTCCTTCAATTGGCCCCCCAGCTGGCTTTCTAATCCCCCCAATTTGCTTTCTAATCCCCCCAATTTGCTGTCTAATCCCCCAAATTTGCTGTCTCGTCCTCCAAATTTGCTTTCTAATCCCCCCCAATTTGCTGTCTAACCCCCCAATTTGACTTCCCAACTTATTCATTTCCCTGCTGGAGTTGTCAGCCATCTTTTCCATATACCCCATCATTTGCGCCATAAATAATTGGAATTCCCCTGGCCCCGTGGGCTCGGCACACGCCGCCATGTGCAAGGCGCCGCCATTTTGTTCCTCTGCCACCCCTACTGCGGCATCCTCATTAATTTCCTCCTCCATCTCTCCCAATTGTCCCACTTCTTCCCGGGAGTCCTGGATTGCCTCTAACCCTTCCTCATCTACCCCCACCGGCATCCCATCGCCTTGGCTATCCATGGCACGATTTAAAATTTAGATGGTAATAAAATTTCGGCCGCTCGTAATTTTGACCAAATTTTGTCCAAAAGATAAGAAAATTTGGTTCGGGTCCAAATCCCACTCCCCGACACCAATTGTTACGGCCAATATGCACAATTGGTGTCCAAAATTTGGTCTAAAAATTTAGTCCCAGGTTCCAAATCCCACTCCTGACACCAATTGTTACGGATCTCCGATGTCGGCTCTCCCCTTATCAAGGGGGGTTAATCCCCTTGTCCTTTTATCTGGCCCATGCGAGTCCTGGAAGTTATAACGTTCCTTCTGGTCGGTGGTAAATAGGGTTGTTGGTCGATTTTTTGTCCCATTACCTAATTACTACCACCGACAGTAAAGCAAGGGAATAACTCCCGCTCGAACCACGGATATTGATGGGATATGCCGAGCGGATAGCAATCCGCGATCCGAGCTGTTAACAGGTGACTAGACCCAATTCGAAGCGGTTGCGATCGTGCCACGCTTACCCAATTAGAGAAAAGACTAGGACGATCGGATAAGAGGAAACCAGGAAAATAAGAAGAACAGATGGGTTTATTAATTATGTACAAAGAGGAAGAGGAAACGAAAGAAATGTACAAGAAAGAAAGAGGAAGGAAAAGAACACAGGGCAGTCTTAACTATAGGCTTAACTTATTCCCTGGACAAACGGGCCCGTCTCACATACAGACACTCACACGGGGATTGCAGATGGTAGGGTGGAAGGTCACCAGCGCGTCCAGGCTCCAGTCCGGCTCCGGTCCAGCAGACGAAAAACCCGGCAGGCAGCTCTTCGTGTAGCGTAACGCGAGCGGACAATTGTAATGACGGTGGGAAGGCTGGTATACTCACGTACGTAATATGCGCACGACTCGCGCCAAACGCCCCCTCCCCAGTGTCCTTATACTCACGAGTCCTTCGTAATCACGACAGTCCTCTGTAATACCATCAGCGCTTTTCTACAACGATCAGTCCTTTATCACGCTGCAAATTGTGCCAGTCCTCCGGTAATCAGCACCAGCGAGTTCTTTCTGCACAGTCCTTTTAGCACAAGCTTCCGCTGTAAGTCCTCTCACCAAGCGCGATTCCTTGCAGCCCTCTCAAAGGGCTTTGTGCGCTGGCTTTTATAAGTCAAGCCAGCGATCGCTCCGCGAGCCCCAACCACGCCCTGTCAGGCGATGTCACTCCAGCCCTGGTTGGCTGGTTATCGCTTACCGGCCCCGCCCTGACGGCTGGGTGACATGGCCACACCTCCTCCCTTTCGCTCCGCCCCCTTTTTCCAGGCTTCACCTCGTGGCTTATGGCGGTGTTGAGCGAGCTCATGGGCAGCGAAGGCTGCGGCCAAGGAGCGTACCAAATTGGGAGGGGCCATGGGGCACAGACTGGGGAGCACGCTTAATGGCGTTGCTTGGAGGGAGGCTGCAAAAATGGACGGAAGGGCCTAGTCTTATTTGATTGATGCAACGCAGATTCAACTTTTGGAAAATGGCCTTATCTAACACATACTAAGAAATAACCGATGTCCTATGGTGACCTACGTGTTGCTTGTGGCCTATCTATGGGGTACTACTTTTAACCTTTAATGATGTGATATTTACAACAAGTGTGGGTTCTCAAAACCACAACAATATGTTCGTGATGATGTAATCGGTGCCTTCGTTATGACGTCATAATTTGACAAATACAACACTTATCCATCCGATCATTATTTTAAAACTTTCAGCAACTGTAGGTCTGATGGACCCGAAATTTTCACTAGAGGAGCACCTGCTCCTTTAGAATATTTTAATGATAATCATGACATCATAGGTCATGTGTTACAGGCGCCAACTTGGAAAAACCGAAAAACATTGCACCTCTATATCTCCAAAACCGCTCTACGGAAATAATTGAAACGTGGCTCATTGGAAATAACTCCATATGGGGAATAGGTGTTGTTAACGATGACGTCATTGGTGCCATAATTATGACGTCATAATTCGACAGGGACAACGCTTCATCTGATCAGTTTTAAATTTATTGAGCATGATCTATGCAACAATTATTTAGAGAATATACATTTATGATGACATCGCTCACCTGGTCTGGCAGCCATATTGGATCAAAAAAAAAGAAACATTCAAAAACAAAAGAGTTGTCTCACACCAAGTTGACTGCGCAGGGTAAGTATTCTATGAATACCATCTAGTTTTTTTTGTGGTTGTTAATATTATTCATATTAATTAATAAAGGCTTTGTTACAATGTTATTTTGTTTTGTTTTTTATAACCCGCGCATGAGGAAAAGGTATTGCATTTGTATCTGTTTGTTACTTGGCAGAAAAAAATGTTTTTGACAAGTATGTTGATCACTCCCGTTTGTGTGTTTGTTTGTGTGTGTTTGTTTGTATGTCCGCTCACTTATACTTGCCTACAGGTCACAATTTCAAACCGATCTTCACGAAACTTCACCAAACGGTAGAGTTTGTGGTCCGACAAAATCCTATATATTTTTGAGGTCAAAATGTCAATATAGGCCAAAGGTTAACCACTTTTTTCAAATTCCTAAAATCCTCAATTTTCATCCGATTGACTTGAAATTTGAATATGATTTTCATATCAGCGAACTGAATTCAACCACCAACTATTTTTGAGATCAGCATAGGCCAGAAGGTCAACATAGGCCAAACGGTCAACAACCTTTTCAAATTCCTAAAGTCCTCAATTTTCATCTGATTGACTTGAAATTTGAATAGGATTTGCATATTAGCTGACGGAATTCAACCACCAACTATTTGGTCCGATTGACAGGAAATTTTCCCCATCGGTGCAACTTCACCTGTATAATTTTTTAATAACAATTATGACGTCATAGGTCACGTGTTAGGCCGCCATCTCGGAAAAAACGAAAAACTTTGCACCTCTATCTTCGAAAGCGCTGAATAGAAAGAATTAAGACATGGCTCATTGTAAAGAACTCTCCATGGGGAATAAAATATGTTTATGATAATGATGATGTCATACGTGCCTCCATTATGACGTCATAATTTGACAAGTACAAAACTTCATCCGATCAAGATGAAATTTCCTGAGCGTCATGCAGGCCTAAATTGGTGTAGAAAAAAAAATGATGACGTCATAGGTCACGTGGTTCGGCCGCCATCTTGGAAAAACCGAAAAACCTTGCACCTCTATATCTCCGAAAGAGCTGCACAGAAAACTTTGAGACATGGCTCATTGTAAAGAACTCTCCATGTGGAATAACATCTATTAATGATGATGTCATAGGTGCCTCCATTATGACGTCATAATTCGACAAGTACAAAACTTTATCCGATCAAGATTAAATTTCTTGAGCATAATCTAGGGATAAGTTGGTGGAGAAAAATAATAATGATGACGTCATCGATCACGTGGTTCGGCCGCCATATTTGTTTTAACACAAAAGCCTTAAAACCACTGAAAACACATCATGGCGAGGGTCTGCAATCTCTGATTGATCTTTCTTGTTATTGTTGCAATTCAATTCCGTGTCAGTTTGCTTTGATCATCGGGGTCGAAGATGTCCAGTGGCATCTGCACAGGAAAGTCATTTTTCCCTTTGTGCTCCATATGAGTCCATATGGAGGGTCACTCGATTTAGGAATTTAGTGTTACCTTTTCAGTTTCCTGCATATATTTTTAATAAACCGTTTTATTGTTGCAATTGAATTGAATTGTCGGTTTGCTTTGATCATCGGGGTCGAAGACGTCCAGTGGGATCCGTACAGGTAAGAACTTCGCTACTCTTCACTGCCCTCATCCCCCGTGCGTATTCACACTGCCATTCGATTGAACACCTCGGAGTTTAAGTTTGATTGTCTACTCGTTACCTTGAATGATCTTGATCTGAGGGTCTGAAATCTCTGATTGCTCTTTCTTGTTTATCTTGTAATTAGAATGCCATGCCATGGAAGCACCTATTTAACTGCTCTATACACCTTAACATGGCATGTGTTTAGAAGCGTGGAAATTCTCCCGGATTATTTGTAGTTAATTATCCTAATCAACTCAGGAGATCATGTCGTTCATTTTGGTGTATCACATTCCACATCAGAAATCTGCAATAGAACTTCACAAAAAAACATAACACACACACACACACACACACACACACACACACACAAATAGACACACATACACACCCACACACAAATACACACACATACACACACACACATGTCGTGGGTTTTATAAGCATCTGGCCGAACTCGGACAGTGTACAAGAGATTTATTGAAGTGATAAGGATGAACATGCATGGGAAGCATTGCACTTCGGCTCACACAGCCAAGCACCAACATCATCTCAGAATTACAACTTGTATTCATCTTAATATACTTTCTTCAAAGGACAAGGAACTCAAAACATGTCCCTGGTTTCACAAATTGCCCCTGGGAGAAAGACTCGGCAGGCATGGAGCTCATGGGGAAAGAATGTTAACGCAAGGTCAAACAAGGATTTCGTCAACAGTTTTTATCCGAGTGAGACGATTAGACGCCAGTGAACCAAAGTGTGACGCTGCCATCTCCATCAGCCTCGGGATTGGAATGAAATCCCTTACACACACACACACACGCACACACAAATACACACACATACACACCCACACACAAATACACACACACAAATGCACACACATACACACACACACACACACACACACACGGGTGTGTGTGTGTGTGTGTGTGTGTGTGTGTGTGTGTGTGTGTGTCTGGGCCGTAACCTTTTTACCATTTGAGTGTTGTCATCAAATTTTCACCAAGGCTTTATTCTGAGAATATGGAGAAAGCAAATTAATAACTTGGTCAAAAGGTTTAAAAAAATCAAAGGTCAGCGTCACATAAATAAAATAAGATTTATCAATTTTCATCCGATTGACCTGAAATTTAAGAATATGCATGTTGTCACATAATTGGTTCATTAATCAAAAGGTAGAAGCCAATTGTTGTTTTAGATCTAAAGCTCAATGGTCAAGGATGCATAAAATCATCAATTTTCATTTTTTTTTTTTTTTTTTACTGTTTTTGATATTTTGAGCCTACGGAAGAAAAAGAAGAAGAAGAAGTCTGATTGCAAACGGATGCGGACGAGCTTTGCATTTTCAGATGTTTTCTGGTTTAGCAGTGGGAACTGCTGTTTCGCTCAATTTTGCTGTTTAAATTTTGAAATTCGGTTCAGGTTAAGAGTTTGTCGAGTGCATCACATTTTAGCTTTAAAACGTGTGCGGAAATTAAGTAAAGGCACGAACACCGCCATGTCGGGAGGGACTCGATATGCAGGAACGGAGGAACCTACATCCTCCTAAGCCCCTCCCACTCCTCCCTTCACCCCCACCCACCTCTCTGGACTTCTCTGGGCAGTGTTCGTACCTTTATTTAATTTCCGCACACTGTTAACAACTAAAATGCAGTACGCTCCACAAACTCTTAATCTGAACCAAATTTCAAAATTTAAACAGCGGAATTGAGCGAAACAGTAGTTCTGACTACCAAAAAATGTTCATTTGCTTAAAACGTTTCAAAGGCACCCGCGGAACTACGTAACTTCCGGTTAGTGCACCCTGCGCGACAACAGTCACGTGATTGGATACGTTGAAAACAAACCACAAAAGGGCACGTGTTACAGCTTACTTCCGGTAGTCTCGCCCTCACCTATTAAAAAAGGTGTCTCCAGGCGGTGTTGGCGGTGTCTGGCCGACGAAAAGCGCCGCTCGGGGCGGCCGCCCCCTTCGCCCCCTCCTCACTACGCCAGTGTATAAAACAATGCACGTGATGTAATAAATAAAGAAGCTATAAGGATACCTGACACGAAGCCGACTCTTCAGACTTTAGCACGCTCACGAGGCTGAACCATCTAATACACTGTTCCAACCCGTCATTTTTGACGAGCTTTTTACTCGTATATATGACAAGGATGGCTGTCTGTTTGTCCGTTCACTGTTATGCTGATTGGCTGTGTGAGGCTAAGTGCAATATGTTTGGCTCCTGGCAAGTTTATTGCATAGGCTTATTGAAAGCTGATATTCAAAATCTCATTCTATATTTTTATGATCGAAACTCATGGACTAAACAATTATGTCGAAATATGGAGTGAAATCAGAATTTTTTTTTTTTTAAGGATTTTTTTTAACCCCATATCATTAAATAATACGCTCTGCAGGATGTGAGGTAAAACTGCCTCCAAACAGAAGTGTTATCACAATCGCCATAAGTTCCCGATAACTTTTCTCGTCAGTGTGGAAAAGACTAAAAGCAACTATTAAAAGCATCATCAAACATCGGAAGGTTGCAGCCTATCGGACGTCACACAGGCTTCCTGGGGCACACAGTTCGTGTACGCTCCAAGCCTACCGTTGATAGGATAATTCCTACATGGCTCAGTGGAATTGGAATCAATCCAAGCTATATAAACACGATGTATTCGAAGCAATAGCAATGTTATAGCTTCATTACATAACCCGAGTTGTTATTTTTTCGAGGCATCGAGAAATTAAGTCAGCGTTCTGTGCTTATACATCACCCGTGTTATTTATTAATTTCAGAATCAATTGAGGCTATGCTTACACACTGTTGGTTTGTGCATTTCACATTTACTCCTGAAGCACAACAAAGAAATCCTGCTGAACGTTTTGACCCATTCATGTTTAGTGTCCCATTTCAACCTGTTCCCGTTTCCCATTCCCTCATTGCAAATAATTGATCGGACGTACCGTAAACCATAATTTTGTGATGTGAGGTAAAATCTCCTTAACAGAAACTTTCCTCCTTCAACATGTCTCTGATTCCTTAATTTATCTCCCTGGTTACTCCCTCCTCCGATATGATAGTCCTGAGCCTCGTCTTATGGTGGTGGGGTTGCTATCTTTATCAAAAACTCTCTTTCTCACTCTCCCTGCACTGCCCTCACTCCACCCCACCCCCAGGAGTACCTCTGGCAATGGCGTCCCATCCGATCCCACCTTTTGTTCATATGTGTTCTGTACGATCCTCCAAACAGTGATGACTCCATTTGTATCTCGCTGTCTGACAACATGGACCAACTTCTATCCACTCATCCCAACTCTCTCTTCCTCATGTGTGGTGACTTCAACTGACATCATGCCAGCTGACTGGGTGTGAATACCTCACGCACCTGCCATGGCACCTTGGCAAAGGACTTCTGTGACTCATTGGGACTGACACAATCTGTCAATTTCCCGACCCGGGTCTCAGTCAACGGAGCGTCTTCTCTTCTTGACTTCATTATGACTAACTTCCCTGCAAATGTCTGCTGCTTCTTCTGCTCAAATCGGTTCATCTGATCATTTCCTTGTTAAAGTGGACATCTCTCTGGCCATTCTCAGAGAGCCTCCTCAGTGCCGACGAGTCTGGCATTTCACTCAGGCTGCCTGGCACAGGCTTCAAGCAGCCATCAATCATCTGGACTGGTTACCCATCTCTACTGCCTCTGACATAAACTCTTCCTGGGATTTCTTCCGAAGTAAACTGCTCTCTCTCAAGCACAGATTTATGCCATCTCGTCTTCAGTTGTCATAACTTTCCTCCCATGCATGATACACTGAATCTTGTGGTGAGGCAGTTGCCCTGAAACAACTTGCCTTCACCTCATGGAAGACAAATCCAACTGAAGGTAATCTCAGTTCTTTCCACAAAGCTCGGAACAAGTGTGTGTCCACCTTCAGGAGGGCCAGTAAATACTATCTCTCCACTCTCAAGACTGAACTCTCAAACCTGTCTTCCTCCTCCAAATCCTGGTGGCGTCTGGTCAAATCTGTTTCTGGTATTTGTTCCCCCTCCATCCCCTCCCTTACCTCAAACGGCTACACAACTGACACTGCACGTGAAAAAGCTGAATGCCTCAACTCCATGTTTGCATCAAAATCTCGTGTGCCAAACCTGTCTCTCTATGTACACACCGAACCCAGTCAACCCCAGCTGCTTCTGGGCTCTGCGTCCTTCTCTCCTGACAAGGTGGAGAAGTTTCTGCCAAAGCTCGACCGATTCTGCAACTGGACCAGACGGCATCAGCCCACGGGTCCTAAAATCCTGCTCTGCCGCAATTTCTCACCCTCTCTCTGTTCTCTTCACCCTCTCTTTTTCTCAAGGTCATCTCCCATCTGCTTGGAAATCAGCCAACATCACCGCTTTACACAAAAAATGTGCAAAAACCGATCCTTGCAACTACAGATCAATCAGCCTTCTCCCAATTATCAGCAAAGTCATGGAATCCATCATTGCTTTGGATATTAAATCCTTCCTCTTCTCCAATGGCTTGATCTCCGATCATCAATTTGTATTCAGACCAGGTCATTCCACTCTGGACATGCTGCTTCTGCTGTCACGACAATGGATGAGGTCCTCAATGCTAAACAGGGAGTCAGCGCTGTCTCTCTTGACATATCTCATGCCTTCAATATGGTGTAGCACCCCCACTCTGCTCACAAGACTCTCCTTTTCTGGTATCCATGGAAATCGCCACGCATGGCTTGCGGACTTCCTTTCTGGTCGCAGTCAACGTGTGGCCCTGAATGGAATTCTCTCATCTCCCCCTTCCTGTTCAGGCTGGAGTTCCTCTGGGCAGTGTTCTGGGCCCTGTGCTTTTTTTGGTATTCATGAATGATCTCTCCGACTCTCTCGAAAATCCTCTCTTTCGCTTTGCTGATGACTCTACTCTCTGCCTATCCATACCTCATCCCTCAGATCCGCAGGCTGCAGCCTCTTCACTCTCTGCAGACCTCGACAAAATCAAAAACAGGTCAAACAAGTGGAACATGTCTTTCAATCCTGACAAAACTCACACTCTTACGATGTCTCTCCGAAAAGACCATCTGGAAAACCCTCCCATCTACTTTCTCAACAATCCGTTCCAAGAAGTTCTGTCACTCAAGCTTTTGGGTCTCACTATCTGCCATGATCTTTCCTGGGAAAACCACATTTCCAGGCTGGCCTGCAAAGCCATTCTCCGACTGAGCATCCTCCGTCGTGCGAAGTCCTTTCTTGGCAAACCTGAGCTCCTCACCGCATACAAAGCTTTCATCCGCAGCTCAATGGAACACTGCTCTCCCCTCTGGGCTGGTGCTCTTGCCTCACACCTAGCTCGGCTTCATGCTGTAGAAACCAAAGCATTCAGAATCATTGGTATCTGCCGTGATGAAGCTGATTCTGAGGGCCTTTCACTCACTCACTGCAGGCAGGTTGGTGGTCTTTCTGTCTTCTACCGACTCCTCTCCGGCCTAGCTTCTCCTGCTTTGTCCCCAAATATTCCTTCAGGATGAACAAGAACAATGGATGTTACAACAATGGATGGAGGCCCTCAATGCCAAACAAGAAATCAGAGCTGACGCACAAGATCTGCCAGCAACCCTTTTCTGGTGAAACTGCTAAAATCAAGACTCTCTGTTCACCTTCACTGTTTCATTCTTCTTTTTTCCCGCCTCTGGAACAAACTCCCACACTCTCTTCGTCTATTCATGCCAACTCTCTTCTTAAAAACAGCTGTTCACCACCATCTCTTAATCTCTTATCTTCCCCCATCCAAATCCTTCATCTTTTCTACCCCCGTTAATACACCCTAAATCCACCTCTTTCAATCTCCGACTTTATTCCTGAAATTCCTGGTAGTGTTCATTTGTGTTATACCGAGTACCTCCTCTCCTTACCTCCCTCCCCCCCAATCCCTCTCCCTTCCACCGATCTACGGATGTCCCTGTTCTCTGCTGCTGTTGTGCTTGTGTGCTGCCCTCTCTTTTCCCCTCTTGTTTCCCGTTCCCTTTATTGTATGTTTTGTGTCTGTTTATGTTTTTATGACATAAACTGTGTTAGCTCTTACGAGAGCCTCGACTTTGTATAAAAAAACAAAAACATAAATGGTTCCAAAATTCATTTTTCCACTATTTTAAAGGTAATTATTGTAATTCCGATGTTCTTTTCCACCGTTCAGGGACATCGGTCACGATCTTTCTGGATTTGGATTCCACTTTCATTGTACATTTTTAACGTGTGGTAATACATACAACATGGAATCACAGTTTGATTATTAACGGTACATTAAGGTAAAACCTCAGCAGACAGGATGACCTCAGAGGTAGCCACACTCTCATCTAAGCTGTCTAGCCTGGGTTCGAATCCTGACCCAGCTATAAACTATCATCCTGGTGTTTCACAGACCGGGTGAATCGTCAATATGTGTGCCGTCCCTCGGATGTCTGGTAAACTGGGTCCCGTCTTCCAACAATGGTTGGTGGGCGTTAAAGATCCTCACGGTGTCCTTCGTGAAGAGTAGGTAAGCTATCACCGGCACCCTGAATAAATTACAAATTCCTGCCTGAATTACCACTGGAATACAATGGCAAACCACCCAGTATGACCCTTGCTCAAGAAGCTGTGTTGGCGGCACAGACGCTCAGTAACGAGTATGGTACCTCAGATATCAAATAAAAGTAACAACTAAATCGCGAAAGCGAAAAAAACATGAAAAGGAAATTAAATATGTTTAAAAAGGAGAGAACACGGGCATATAGATATGGGAGGGGGAATGAAGTGGGGGAGACAGGGTAAGAAGCGAGGGGAGGAACTGGGGGAAAGACGGGAGTGGGGAAGGGAGGGGATTGGGGGAGACAGGGTAAGGAGCGAGGGGAGGAACTGGGGGAGAGACGGGAGTGGGGAAGGGAGGGGAGTGGGGGAGACAGGGTAAGGAGCGAGGGGAGGAACTGGGGGAGAGACGGGAGTGGGGAAGGGAGGGGATTGGGGGAGACAGGGTAAGGAGCGAGGGGAGGAACTGGGGGAAAGACGGGAGTGGGGAAGGGAGGGGATTGGGGGAGACAGGGTAAGAAGCGAGGGGAGGAACTGGGGGAAAGACGGGAGTGGGGAAGGGAGGGGATTGGGGGAGACAGGGTAAGAAGCGAGGGGAGGAACTGGGGGAAAGACGGGAGTGGGGAAGGGAGGGGATTAGGGGAGACAGGGTAAGGAGCGAGGGGAGGAACTGGGGGAAAGACGGGAGTGGGGAAGGGAGGGGATTGGGGGAGACAGGGTAAGGAGCGAGGGGAGGAACTGGGGGAGAGACGGGAGTGGGGAAGGGAGGGGATTGGGGGAGACAGGGTAAGGAGCGAGGGGAGGAACTGGGGGAAAGACGGGAGTGGGGAAGGGAGGGGATTGGGGGAGACAGGGTAAGAAGCGAGGGGAGGAACTGGGGGAAAGACGGGAGTGGGGAAGGGAGGGGATTGGGGGAGACAGGGTAAGGAGCGAGGGGAGGAACTGGGGGAGAGACGGGAGTGGGGAAGGGAGGGGATTGGGGGAGACAGGGTAAGGAGCGAGGGGAGGAACTGGGGGAGAGACGGGAGTGGGGAAGGGAGGGGATTGGGGGAGACAGGGTAAGGAGCAAGGGGAGGAACTGGGGGAGAGACGGGAGTGGGGGAGTGAGAGAGAAAGAGGAGGGGGATGCTTTTGCAAGCTTTTCCCATCCTGGTTACTTCTCTGAGGAAAGAACTGAGATTACCTTAAGTTTTATGGCATTTTAAGAGCCACGAAGCTCGATACACACTATGTGCTTGGACACAACGGTGGTGAAAGAAGGAGCCTATGGAAGAACCATCAAACTACGGTATATGAGTCCCGCGCTCGCTATTAAAAATCTTAGAACTGCCGTGCAAAGTCGAGGATGCTTCTGCTTTAGATGACCGAAAATGATCGGAAGATCAGACACACTCATCTCCGCCTCTCTAATGATTTGAAATAGGAGCAACCTGGGTCCATCATATAGGTAGCATTCTATAAACAAGTGGGTTAAATTTTCGGGTGTCCAACATCGCCTTGTTCCCCCCAATGCTCACCTGCGCAGGCATCCAGCACAGGTTGACCATAGATCCCCTCCAAATGGCAATGCTCAATCAGGTGCAATACATCGAGAACCAGGTCAAATCCGCATCCTTCCTGTAGAGATTCCAATGCCTTTAGTGCAGAGAGGTAATCGGAAAAGATTACGGCACCGAGAGGATTGAACTTGATTGTCCATTCCAGCGCTAGCACGATGGCAAAGAGTTCAGCTGCGAAGACAGAGGGATGGTGGGATAGCCTGTTGGCCTTTGTCACCTTAACATGGGGATGCATATTGCCGCTGCAGTTCTCCCAAGGGAAGGGACTATAGAGCCATCTGTGTGGACGTGGAGAGATCGACTTCAAACTGAATGGATAAACTCCATCGCCTGGTTGCAGGATGCAAAAGGTTATCCTTATCGACTTCCCCCCATAAATACAGGTGGATTTGAATCATGGCAAGAGTCATGGAGGGCAGATTGATACTTTCTTAATGGACTTAACAGGTAAGGAGTCCAGACCCATTTGTCTAGCTGTCCGCCTACAGACCATACCGAAGGGAGGAGAATTTCGGTTTTTGCCCCATGTGCAGTACTCCAAACAGTCTGTGAAAACAGCTTTGACTGGGTGATTGGCCCCAGAGGATATATATTTGGCCCAAAATTTAAGTCGGGATACCTCCCAGCGAGCGGAGGGATAGTGGAATCTCAGCAGCCTCCACAAAAAGGGCAGAGACAGGAGTACTCACGAAAGCACCCAGACAGACATGCAGGCCATTGGCTTGAATGGCTTCAAGTTTTTTGTGGTTGCTTTTTGACATATCCGAAAAAACCTGGCTTCCATAATCGAGATGAGAGCGGATAAGGGCTTTGTACAGGAGAAAAACACTTTCCTGGTGGGCTCCCCAGGAAGTGCCAGTGAGACATCAAATTAGATTTAGGCCCTTGGCGCATTTGCCTGCAACCTTCTTGGTGTGGGAGCTCCACGCAAGTCCCTCGTCAGAAACAACACTTAGAAAAGTCACTTCAGAAGATGCTCGGAGGGTTGTTCTGCTGAGCGATATTGCTGTATCCTGAACCATTCTCTTGTGGGATAAAATTACAAATTTGGATTTGGTGCCAGAGAACTGGAACCCCCATCTTTGGGCCCACAGCTCCACCAGGCCGATGTCGGCCTGAAGTTTCCTCAACGCAAAAGCGAAGTTTTTGCTCCCGACCCACAGAGCAATGTTGTCCGCAAACAGAAACATCTTGCCGTGGATCCCCAGGAGGAAGGCTATGCCATTGATCCTAATATAAAAAGTGTATTGCTTAGACAGCTACTCTGGGGGATGCCTTCTTTCAGTTGAAAATAGGGAGGAGTGCCCGGGTCACTCTTACTTGAAATGGCCTGATGGACAAAATGTCCCAGATCCACAGATCCACCAGGACATTTTGCCACGAATGCCGAGATGGTGTAACTTGTAAAGCAGGGCTTCCTTCCAGACTGTATCGTAAGCTTTATGAATGTCCAGGAAAACACCAAGTTGCGACTCCTAGTTATTGAGGGATTTCCTGACCTCATTAGCCAATAGAACAATTTTGGCAATGGCTGAACGGCCCGATCAAAATCCGCTATGGGATTCATACAACAAGTTGTTCCATTTGAGGAAGAAAACCAGGTGATTATCACCATCTTCTCCATTAAGTTGTTTACCAAAGAAATGAGGGAGATAGGGAGGTATGACGGTGGCTTTTGCAGATTTTTCCCCGCTTTGAGAATCGGGACTATAGAATGTTTCCACTCATGTGGAGGCTCTCCTAGAGATCAAACCCTATCAAATAGGTCGAGAAACAACCCCAACATCTTGTCGTCCATGTGCTTGAACATGTAGAAGGTCAATAGGTCGAGGCCAGGGGCACTGTTCTTAGATTTGTGAATAGCTTGCCTAAGTTTCCAAAGGGAAAAGTCAAGGTTAAGAAGAGAATGCACGGGACACCAGTCATTAAGGATTTGCTGTGCTGGATCTAGAATTGAAGTTTGGATACTTTGGACTCCCTGTCAGTGGTTTTCTCCTATTAGGTCAGAGAAATGTTTGCCCAAGGCCTCGGCTTTGTTAGAGGAGGAGGTTCCCATTGGGAGGAACAAGTACAGGGATGGTCCTTCCTCCATCTTTAATTCCATTTATATTGTTGTGGATATGAGGACTGTATATTTTTTTTGATTGTGTGCTGTATTGTTGTGATTATTGTTTATTCTGTGCCTCCTGCCTCCGGAGCTGTGTAAAGACCAAAAGGGCGTCCCATAGTCCACAAGCATACACGTCAGCCAAGTAATAGAATATACCTGTTGATAGTTATCTCTTATTCTGTGTATTAGCGTAAGGCTGTGTCTTCCATTAATTGAAATACTCCATTGCACCAGTGAAAGAGATAGATTCCCTTCCATTCCCCCCTTTCCGTCAATTGCAATTCGAAGCGCCTTCCGCATTTTGGTCGGTTTTTTCCCTTCATCCGCCATTGACCACGAGGCTCGAGTCGGGGAGGAAAGGCGTGTCTCCACCTCGTCATAGAGGGGAGGAGTGGGCCCGCCCCACTCGACCAACCATGAGCCAGGGGTTCGGCTAGAGAGGGCGGAGGAAGAGCGATCGGGGAGGGTCGCAAAGGTTGAGGGGCGGGGGCCTATATAACCCAAGGCAAGGGCGTGGACAAAAAGGAGATGCGTTTTTACAGAGGAGAGCAGAAGACAGAAAGGCCTGGAGTTGGACTTTGAGTTGGTCTGAGTTGGTTGGGAGTCGGTCGTCAAGTGCAGAGTGGTGAAGAGTCAGTCAGGAGAGGTGGTGGTCAAGTGGTTGCGTTGGTTGCGGTGAGGAGTCGGTGGTAAAGAGTGAGGGACCAAGAAAGAGAGAGAAAGAGTCCTGAAGCAAGAGAGGAAGTTGTTGGACTGGGTGGGACTAAGGAAGGAGAGAGAACCCGTCACACCAATCCCCCAAGCTCCGCGTTGGCTCCACCAAGCGTTCAGCTCCACCAAGCTCCGCGTTGGCTCCACCAAGCGTTCAGCTCCACCAAGCTCCGCGTTGGCTCCACCAAGCGTTCAGCTCCACCAAGCTCCGCGTTGGCTCCACCAAGCGTTCAGCTCCACCAAGCTCCGCGTTGGCTCCACCAAGCGTTCACCTCCAGCCATCCACCTCCTGCAATTCCCCGTGTGAGTCGTCTTTTGTTTGTTCTGTCCTGGGTTAATTAAGTCTGTATAAGCTAGTATTTTCCCTGTGTCACCTGCGTCTTATGTGCTTGTAAATAAACGTGACTGCTTTCTTTTTGCTTGTGTGTAAATAGTCAATAAATTCAGTCGTATTTCCAAACCTTTCTTTGCCTTCGTTTTCCTCTTTGCATTGCGTCGTTTTCGTCTTTTCCCTCATTGAGCAGCTGGGGTGCGATACGGCCAAAGTCTGGGTGAATCGGGTGAGTTTTGTTAGGTCGCGGTCTTACACCACCGCTCGGTCTATAACATCTAACCGCGATCTATAACAATTGGTGTCGAGGAGTGGAATTCGAACCCGGGACTAAATTTATTAGGCCCAAATTTGTAACAATTAGAATCGATTCGGAGCGCGTTTCCCGCGCGAAATTATAACGGCGAAATTTGATTTTGTTATACGAAAATAAAAACCCGAATTTTGAAAGTCGCGCTATGGCGGATCAAGACAGCTGGGGTCCGGTAGGGGAGAGTGAGGCAGGGTCGGTCCAGGACCAAATTGAGGGACGGGAGGAGAGCGAAGCAGTGAGGGCGGCAGGGTCGCAAAATAGCGTTGTCATGCACGAGGTGGCCACGGCGTCCACGCCCGCGACCGTAGTGGCGCCACCGGTGGATTTGAACTTGTTTTTCATACAAATGAAGGCCCTTATGGCCCAGAATAGGGAGGAAATGAGGGCTCAGAGTGAGCAAATGAGGGCTCAGAGTGAGCGATTGGAGGGCCAATTGGGGGTAATGGGAAACCAAATGGGGGTAATGGGAAACGAAATGGGGGTAATGAGGGACGAAGCGAGGGGTACCAGTGAGGGATTAAACAATAATTTTAAGGGATTAGACAATAATTTTAAGGGATTAGACAATAATTTTAAGGGATTAGACATGAAATTTGGGAAATTAGACGATAGATTAGGGGAAATACAGGAGGGGTTAACGGGGGTAGAAAACAGAATGGCCGCTCAAGAGAATCAAATGGAAGGGATGCAAAAAGGGTTAGAGGGGTTAGAAAACACCATGGAAGGCAAATTGAGGGACATGAGGGACCAAGCGGAAAGGGAAGTTAACCAAATGGGGCAGCAAATAGAGGGGGTCAGAATGGGGGTAGAAACCAAACTGGATGCTCACAGGGAGGAAATGGAGCAGATGAGGGTGGCATCTGGGCAGGAGATGCAAGTGATGGGAGAGGAGATCAGAAGAGGTGTGAGTGAGGAGGTCGGAGGAGTGCGCGAGGAGGTGAGGCACTGTAAGGAGCACATGGAGAAGGAGGTGAGAAAGGGGACTGTAAAGTTACAAGGGGGCATAGAGGACCTGACGCAGGAGGTGGAACAGCTGACGGAGGGACAAAAAGGACTAACGGAGCAGGTTCGAAGGAACACTGCGGTATTAGGAGGTTTAAAAGCGACACAAAATGACCTAAAAAATGACTTGGTAGCGACGAAGAGGGAATGTCAGATGGTACGTGAGGGACTGACAACGAGGTTGGACGAGGTGGTAGAGGTAATGGAGACGAAGGACCGGCAGGTGAGGACGCACATGGAAACGGTCAAGGTAGCCTTGGAGGACGAGCTGGAGGAGACGTACCGGGGAATAAAAGAGGTGAAGCAGAAACTAGAAGAAGTGGAAGAAGGGATGAGCGAAATTAAGAAGCGACGGAGAGGGGATAACAAAGAGATAAAAGAGGAAGTAAAAGAATTGGTCCAAAGTCTGTGTTTGGATCGTGATGATGTGCTCATTAACCGGATGAGGGATTCGCAGGTGATGGAGGAGAAGCGAAGAGGAAGAGGACCTGGTGTAAGTGGTGACCAATATGGTCGTGCGTATGATGCGCCAGGGGATTTAAGAAGCTTGGGGGTCGAGATGGACCCGGGTGTTCGTGAGAGGCCGTTGGTGAAGTGTGCGACAGGTCTGGTGTGCGAAAGAGGAGGTGTGCGAGAAAGTCCGACTCTGGGGTGTGTGAGGAAAAAGTGCGTGCCAAGGAGTGAGGGTGCTGGCGAGAGTGAGTCGGTCGTAGCGCGTGTGCGAGGGGGCACATGGAAGCGCGGTGTGGTGAGTGTTACAGAGGATGTAACGGGAGAGTGTGCGCGAGAAAGGTGTGTAACGGACAGGTGCATGGGGAAAGAGTGCGCTGTCAAGAGTAAGGGTGAGTGCGTTGTCAAGAGTGGTGGTGAGAGTATTGAGAGTGACAAGGAGAGTGAGTTGGTTGTGACAGGTGAGCGAGGATGTACACCTGGGATGGAAGGATGCACACCTGGAATGGTAGAGCGTGAGTGGGAATGCACGCTGGAGTTGGTGGTGAGGCACATGGTTGGGTGTGCGAATGAGGGCACACCTGTGATTGTCACAGAGGAGGTGACCGAGGAGGGGGCGCGAAGCGGTGTATTGGTGAGGTGCGCGAGCAACGAATGTGTGCCACAGTGTTCGGTGGTCAGGTGTGTGACCAAGGCTGTGAGTGGAATGAGGGTACCTGGGTGTGTAAGGAAAGGTACGAGGAGCATGGGCACGGCTGGATGTGTGAGCAAGGAACGGGCTGCGGGATGTAAGCATGCAGGTGAAGCATCGACGTTAGACGGGGTAGAGTTTAGAACGACTTATAGCCGAATCGGGCCCTCGGTGCGTGCTGGGCCTCGCTTTGAACGGCCGCGTCCGTGCTCCACCAGGCGGAGCGGGCGGCAGGATAGGAAGGGTCGTCATGGCGACCACTTTTTGGTGAGGCATTCCGGCAGGCCGAGATCGAGCCATGGGATGGCTCCGTGCCGAGATGGTGCGTGGGATCTCGGCCCGGGTAAACCTCCTTCCCTGCACCGAGTGCCGGACGCATCCAGCCGCTGGCACAAAACAACCAGCATCCATTGCTTGGCTTTACGAAGCCGGGCTTTGGACAGGGATTGGCGCACCGAGAGGTATTAGTGAGTAGACTGGGTGATGAGGTTAGTGTTTTGGACCCAAAATTAGAGAAGAACAAAATTTGATGATTGGCAAGGGATTGGCAGTAGTGATTGGCAGATGATGGGCAGTGATTGGCCAAATTTTTGATTTGTTGAAATTTGATGTGCAAAATTGGTAGTGAGCGATGGGCCCGGTGGGTAAGGGGGGCATCCCTGCCACCCTTCCCAGTGGGGGCAAAGGAGCAATAGCTTATGGGGTGTATGGCAGTGAAAACTAGCCCGGGTGGGTTAGGTTATATTGATAGGGCCCTAGAAGATGACAGTAGGTAACGTTAAGTTTAGTTAGTGACTGATACCTGTAGTGGGGACGCAGGTAGTTTAGTGTGGATGATAATGACGTGGGAGCGCAATAGTTTAAAGGGACGACTGGGAAGCGCAAGTTTCAGAAGGGAGTAGTTAGCTGAGATGATGCCGTGTGTGTGAGAATTGAACAGGTGTGATTGCACAGGTGTGCAACTGGACAGGTGTGTGGAGCAGTGTGTGAGTAGTGAGTGTTGTAGATCAGCGCGAATGCGCTTGGGGAGAGAAGGGTGCAGGTGGCACCAGGTGTGAGAGCACAGGTGTGCAAGTACAGGTGTGTGGAGAGAGTTGGAGTAAGTGGTACGGAGTGGTGTGCATGGTGCGAAGGTGTGGATGGGGGAAGAGTGGACCCTTTTCACGAGTACCCGGGGCGGGTAGTGTAAGTGTTAGGTAGAGGGTACAGGTAAATTGTGGTTGGATATTGGCATCTGTGGTGCGGTTGCAGAATGGTGTTGTGGATGGGTGCATTAGTGTTGTGGAAATGGCTGGGCGTGTAGCCTGTTAGTGTGTGTAGTTGGTTGGGCACTCCACCACTGTGAGGATGTCGGCCAGGTGAGGCCGCAGGTGGGCTCTGGGAGCCGGTAGTTGTGAGTGGGTGCCTGAGGATCCCGGGTGTGGATCGGGCAGCCCCGTGCCAGAGAGGGCACCGAGTGGGGAGAGTGCCAGAGGGCCTTCCCCAGGTAGTTAGGTTAGGGTAAGGAGCAGGTAAGCTCGGAGGCAACTGCAGTGGTGGAGGTGTGCAGGTGGGTAGACCCACTGGGAGAGGTACACGCCACAGCCCAGAAATTGTGCGAGGGCACCGGGAGATGAATCGGGGGAGTGAGACCCCAAATTGAAAAGCACCACAGTTTGGCCAATGGGAATTGGTTTTTAGAACCCATAGTGTAAGAGGGCCAATGGTTTGGCCGGAGAAAGACCCCGGGTAGTGTAAAGTTGTTAAAGTCATTTAGGAAATAGTTAGGATTGATGAACCTGTCGCACCATACGCAGCCACTTGCCTGTGGTGATGATGATGACTCCACACCTGTGTTTTCTTTGTTTGTGTTGCAGAAATGAGAATTGCTGTGTGGATTTGTGAGACGCATCACGACGTGGATGAGACATTGGGGTGATTCCATCTCTCCCTCCTTAGGAGGGACTGATGATGAATTGGTGATGGCAAATTATGATGTTGAGTTGGAGATGGCAAATTATGATGTTGAGTTGAAAATGGCAAATTTGATTGGTTAGGAGGGAGAGAAGACGAATTTGGTATATGGGAGGAACGGGGAAGACAGTAGGGATGTTTGTTGATTTGTAAAGTAGATGTTTATGGGTAGTGTTGTGTTTTGTGGATACAGTAAGGGGTAAGGGAGGGGCCATGTAGGTTACCTGGTTGGGGGGGGGGGGGGGGAGCGTACGGTAGGAACGTACCTGTCTCACCTGGTTCCCATGTGCCCCCAGTGTGCATTACCTTGCATTGCGTGCACTTTTGCGCCCTTACCACCTTACTCACTTGTCTGCTTCTTTTGTCTCCCACCTCCGAGGATCTGGCTTTGGGGTAGAGAGAGAGGAGAGAGCGGTGCTGGCTACGCAGTTGTGGGCCTGCACTTTCGCTGCTTGCTGCTTGGATCGATACACCATATGGACCGCAATGTTTGTGGCCACCCACAATGGACCGCAGCTCTTTTGCGGCCAAGCACCACCCGTGGATGGACCTATGGGTCAACGTGGCACCTATGCCATACAGGTGAACCACTTATAGTTGGCCCCCTGACGGCCACAATAAAGAAATGGACGCGGTTGGCGCCTTTCTTTATTTTGTTTAAAAGAAGTAAGAAGGCCAAGTGCACCACATGAAGGCAAGACCAGCGGCAGAACATCGGCCGGCTGCGACACCACCGGTGATTTGTAAACACTTTATTGGTGCACCGGATGGTGCTCACTGTGTGATGGGGTGGTGCTTGATGCTTGGAAGGGGTGCTCTGCACATTATTAAAGGCCGTAGGCCACAGAGCACTCGTGGGTTGGTGTATCGATGCTAGCATGCGTGCTCTCTCTATGCATAACATCTGCATGTGTTCCTCCAAAAACAGGTCCTGGATCGTAGTGTAAATATCAGCGTAGTCTTGTGTAAATAATGCTCCCTACCGGCTGTATGTTTAGTTTGAGGATTCTTTCCGGATTCGGTTATACTGTGGGCGTAAGTCTGTTAGGCAGGGTGCAATGGAGCAGCGGGACACATTTATTTATGTTTTAAAACTGTCGCACTCAGGGTCAGGTTAAAAGTAGAGGGAACTACACCTACGTGTCACACTAAATAAAAGTTGTAGGCCCGGGACGTGCCTAAGAGGAGGAGGGTGCAGTGTTGTGGATATGAGGACTGTATATTTTTTTTGATTGTGTGCTGTATTGTTGTGATTATTGTTTATTCTGTGCCTCCTGCCTCCGGAGCTGTGTAAAGACCAAAAGGGCGTCCCATAGTCCACAAGCATACACGTCAGCCAAGTAATAGAATATACCTGTTGATAGTTATCTCTTATTCTGTGTATTAGCGTAAGGCTGTGTCTTCCATTAATTGAAATACTCCATTGCACCAGTGAAAGAGATAGATTCCCTTCCATTCCCCCCTTTCCGTCAATTGCAATTCGAAGCGCCTTCCGCATTTTGGTCGGTTTTTTCCCTTCATCCGCCATTGACCACGAGGCTCGAGTCGGGGAGGAAAGGCGTGTCTCCACCTCGTCATAGAGGGGAGGAGTGGGCCCGCCCCACTCGACCAACCATGAGCCAGGGGTTCGGCTAGAGAGGGCGGAGGAAGAGCGATCGGGGAGGGTCGCAAAGGTTGAGGGGCGGGGGCCTATATAACCCAAGGCAAGGGCGTGGACAAAAAGGAGATGCGTTTTTACAGAGGAGAGCAGAAGACAGAAAGGCCTGGAGTTGGACTTTGAGTTGGTCTGAGTTGGTTGGGAGTCGGTCGTCAAGTGCAGAGTGGTGAAGAGTCAGTCAGGAGAGGTGGTGGTCAAGTGGTTGCGTTGGTTGCGGTGAGGAGTCGGTGGTAAAGAGTGAGGGACCAAGAAAGAGAGAGAAAGAGTCCTGAAGCAAGAGAGGAAGTTGTTGGACTGGGTGGGACTAAGGAAGGAGAGAGAACCCGTCACACCAATCCCCCAAGCTCCGCGTTGGCTCCACCAAGCGTTCAGCTCCACCAAGCTCCGCGTTGGCTCCACCAAGCGTTCAGCTCCACCAAGCTCCGCGTTGGCTCCACCAAGCGTTCAGCTCCACCAAGCTCCGCGTTGGCTCCACCAAGCGTTCAGCTCCACCAAGCTCCGCGTTGGCTCCACCAAGCGTTCACCTCCAGCCATCCACCTCCTGCAATTCCCCGTGTGAGTCGTCTTTTGTTTGTTCTGTCCTGGGTTAATTAAGTCTGTATAAGCTAGTATTTTCCCTGTGTCACCTGCGTCTTATGTGCTTGTAAATAAACGTGACTGCTTTCTTTTTGCTTGTGTGTAAATAGTCAATAAATTCAGTCGTATTTCCAAACCTTTCTTTGCCTTCGTTTTCCTCTTTGCATTGCGTCGTTTTCGTCTTTTCCCTCATTGAGCAGCTGGGGTGCGATACGGCCAAAGTCTGGGTGAATCGGGTGAGTTTTGTTAGGTCGCGGTCTTACACCACCGCTCGGTCTATAACATCTAACCGCGATCTATAACAATATATTTCACCCTTCTCCAAATGGATTGAAGAGAGGTGTCTGGGCTAATGGATGAACAAAAATCTAATTTACATAAGTATTCAGCCCCCTAAGTCAACACTTGATACAATGCCTTCAGCAGCGATTACAGCTTCGAATCTTCTTGCGTATTGTCTGTATCAGCTTTGCCCATCTGGATTTGGGGAGTTTCTCCCATTCGTCCTTGCAGATTTGCTCAAGCTCTGTCAAGCTAGATGGGGAACGTCGGTGAACAGCAATCTTCAAGTCTTTCCACAGATTCTCAATGGGATTCAAGTCTAGGCTTTAGCTGGGCCACTCAAGGACTTTCATGTTCTTATTCTGAAGCCATTCCAGTGTTGCTTTGGCTGGATGCTTGGGTCAATGTTGAAATGTAAATCTTCACTGCAGTCTATGGTCTTTTGCACTCTGAAGCAGGTTTTCCTCAAGGATTTGCCTGTATTTGGCACCATTCATTGTTCCCTCTATCTCTACAAGTCTCCCAGTCCCTGCCACTGAAAAGCATCCCCATAGCATGATGCTGCCAAAACCATGCTTCTTGGTATGGATGGTGTTAGATGGGTGATGAGCTATGCTCGGTTTCCATCAGAAGTAGTGTTTTGCATTCAGAACAAACGTAGTCTTTCTGCCAGAAATCATCTCATCAGACAACAGCATATTTTGCCTCATCCTCTCAGTCTTTCACGTGCCTTTTTGCAAACTCCATGTATGCTGCCATGTGCCTTTTTCTTAGCAGTAGCTTCCATCTGGCCACTCTCCCATAAAGCCTAGATTTGTGAAGTGCTTCAGAAACTGTTGTCCTTCTGGCAGGTTCTCACATCTCAGCGACAGAACTCTGTAGTTCTGTCAGAGTGGTCATTGGATTCTTGGTCACCTCCCTGAACAAGGTCCTTCTTGCCCGGTTCCTCAGTTTGGTCGGACGGCCAGCTCTAGGAAGAGTCTGCCTAGTTCCATATTTTTCCCATTTCCTAAGGATGGAGCTCACAGGGCTCTTGGGAACTTTCAACTCTCAAGAAATTGTTTTCTACCCTTCCCCCAGATCCATCAGATCTTTGCCTCCTCACATTTATATCTCGGAGTTCTACGGACAGTTCCTTGGACTTCATGGTAGAGTTTCTGCTCTGACATATAAACTGTGGGACCTTATATGGAAGGGTGTTTTTTTTTCTAAACCATGTCCAACCAATTGAATTGGCCACAGGTGGACTCCAATCAAGTTGCGGAGACATCTGAAGGATGATCAAAGGAAAGTGGATGCACCTAAGCTCAACTTGGAGTGTCATAACAAAGGGGTGGAATACTTATTGACTCAAGATATTTCAGCTTTTCATTTTGAATAGTTTTGTAAAAATTTCTAAACAAAAATCCACTTTTACATTATAGGGTATAATGTGTAGACCACTTACAAAGAAAAATATCTCAGATTAATCCATTTTTAATTCAGGCTGGCACACAACAAAATGTGAAAAAGTCATGGGGTGTGAATACTTTCTGAAGGCACTGTAACTCCAGGTAAAGCAAACACGGTTTTATATGGCGTCGGGGATGGATAAGTTTAAATGGGATTTAGATTGGTATGTGGATGTGTTGGAGGTAGACAGGTATGGGGATATTGGCTTGTGCGTGTGTTCGGTAGGGGATGGATAAGTTTAAATGGGATTTAGATTGGTATGTGGATGTGCTGGAGGTAGACAGGTATGGGGATATTGGCTTGTGTGTGTGCTAGGTAGGGGATGGATAAGTTTAAATGGGATTTAGATTGGTATGTGGATGTGTTCGAGGTAGACAGGTATGGGGATATTGGCTTGTGCATGTGCAAGGTAGGGGATGGATAAGTTTAAATGGGATTTAGATTGGTATGTGGATGTGTGGGAGGTAGACAGGTATGGGGATATTGACTTGGGCGTGTGCTCGGTAGGGGATGGATAAGTTTAAATGGGATTTAGATTGGTATGTGGATGTGTTGGAGGTAGACAGGTATGGGGATATTGACTTGGGCGTGTGCTCGGTAGGGGATGGATAAGTTAAATTGGGATTTAGATTGGTATGTGGATGTGTTGGAGGTAGACAGGTATGGGGATATTGGCTTGTGTGTGTGTGTGCTAGGTAGGGGATCGATAAGTTTAAATGGGATTTAGATTGGTATGTGGATGTGTTGGAGGTAGATAGGTATGGGGATATTGACTTGTGCGTGTGCTCGGTAGGGGATGGATAAGTTTAAATGGGATTTAGATTGGTATGTGGATGTGTGGGAGGTAGACAGGTATGGGGATATTGACTTGGGCGTGTGCTCGGTAGGGGATGGATAAGTTTAAATGGGATTTAGATTGGTATGTGGATGTGTTGGAGGTAGACAGGTATGGGGATATTGACTTGGGCGTGTGCTCGGTAGGGGATGGATAAGTTTAAATGTGATTTAGATTGGTATGTGGATGTGTTGGAGGTAGACAGGTATGGGGATATTGACTTGGGCGTGTGCTCGGTAGGGGATGGATAAGTTTAAATGGGATTTAGATTGGTATGTGGATGTGTTGGAGGTAGACAGGTATGGGGATATTGACTTGTGTGTGGACTTGTTGTTGCTGGTGCAGCGCAGGTATGATGGGCCGAATGGCCCCCTTCTACGTCAACCTTCCTCGATCTACGTCGTTTCAAACAGCACACGGCTGTTCCGGTCAATGTTGCGCAATCACGTGCCTCCTTTACCGGACGTTTGTAGGCATCCTTTGCCCACCCGATCAGGTGAGTGCCTGCAGGTGCAGGTGTGGGGGCGCGTGCTGTAAAGCATGCTGGGAAATGAACATTTCAAACCAATCAAAAGTGGATGAGCCCAAGAGAGCAGCACTTGAGCTCAGAACGAGCATGCAAGTGAGAATTGGACGGTATATAAATAATACACAGGTGGGAACATGAGCACGTTTGACTGTAACGATGTTGGAATACAAAGCACCAGGATCGAGCGACTGTTGTTAAAGAGAAATTCACACGTGGCGCCCCGACAGGTAGAGCACGGTCACGTGACGTGCGGCGCGCCATCTGAAGGTTCTTTGTATAGTTTGTGTTATAAATGTACAAAGCGATTTTCTTCAGGATACACAGACACAACATTACACCTGCTGTTTGTACATGAAGCGAGACACCTGGTCCATGGAGCAGCTCCTCGTCCGCACTTCCGGCGGGAGTTTGCGGCACTGCCGGTGCCGTACGGTGTAACGTCGCTCCGTACGGGGTGCAGTTGGTGCTGTGCACGTCTCGTTACTCAAGCACTGAAACCCTTTGGTTTGGTTATATTAGTGATTTTAAAAGGGAAAAGCAGGCTCGGCTTCCCATTGGCTGCGGCCCCAGGCCGCGCCGAGGCCTGACCTTGTGCTCGATTTCAGCGCAATTAACAATAAGGACTCGTTCCTGAGCGTGCACTAATCCATGTACGAATCGCTGGACAACACGGCCTGCATTTCGTGCGCAAAAGCTGAGGTGACCGCGTCCAGCAGATAAAAGCGACGAGGTGAACCTTTCGGATTGTTCATAACGCACCCCTCAAGTGACAAGAATGGAGCATTCCAAGCACGTGATCAGAGATTATAAAAGCCGATGCTGAGAGAGTAAAAGCTGAGTGCGAACGCGGAGCTCATGGTGCAGGTAGCAGCCTCGGCCTGTGATCGGTGGGGAGCTATGCGCCCTTACCTGTTCTCTCTCGGTCCCAGGTGCTGTTGGCAAAGTGTAATTAGGAGCAATTATTGTAATGGCTTTGTTTGCGTTAGTGGAACATCGGTGCGCTGCAACAACGACCGAACACAGACCGAGAGCACTAAAAACTCCATTCAAAGTGCTCGCTCTGTCCTGCGATGCTTCGGCGATGAGGAGATTTCATGAGGTGAGTAAAAATTTTACTTTTTAAATTTTATTTTTTCTACAGAAACCCAGTCAGCCACAAACCCCGACGGACCGAGGCGTCTTGAGAGGCGCAGCGCGTCATTCCCGCCCGATCAAACTGCGCACCTCGCGCGCTCTTTCTCTTTCCCTCCCTCTCCGTTAAACCCGCAAAAAAGCGAACACCTTCCTGATCCCCGAGATTGAAAGTTATTTTACGGAGATCACGAGTCTGCAGAATAAGGGAATTGTGCTGAACAAGAGCTGTGCGTGACAAACGCGAAACTTTACATGGTTTCCTTGGCTTTGACGTACCCCGGACCATGTATCCCCCCCTCCACCGGGCCGGTCTCCCACCACCACCACCGGATCGGTCTCCCCCACCCTCCCCACCTCCACCGGACCGGTCTCCCCCACCTCCACCGGACCGGTCTCCCCCACCTCCACCGGACCGGTCTCCCCCACCTCCACCGGACCGGTCTCCCCCACCCCACCGGACCGGTCTCTCCCACCCCACCGGACCGGTCTCCCCCACCCCCACCCCACCGGTCCGGTCTCTCCCACCACCTCCACCGGACCGGTCTCCCCCCACCCCCACCCCACCGATCGCCCCTCCCCACCTCCCCCACCCCCT
The DNA here is from genome assembly GCF_964187855.1 of Myxine glutinosa. Classification (NCBI taxonomy): domain Eukaryota; kingdom Metazoa; phylum Chordata; class Myxini; order Myxiniformes; family Myxinidae; genus Myxine; species Myxine glutinosa. Next base: position 270,635,236 of record NC_136262.1, on the reverse strand, counting down.
CCACCTGACCGGTCTCCCCCACCCCTTCCACAAAGCCGGTCTCTCCCACCACCTCCACCGGACCGGTCCTCCCCACCCCACCCCCTCCCTCCCACCGGACCGGTCTCCCCCACCCAACCCCACCCCTCCCCCACCGGACCGATCTCCGCCCCCCCCCTCCAGACCAGTCTCCCCCACCCCACCCCTTCCACTGGACTGATCTCCCTCCCCCCCACCCTCTCCACCGGACCGTTCTCCCCCACCCCCACCCCTCCACCAGACTGGTTTCCCCCACCCCCACCCCCTCCACTGGACCAGTCTCCCCCACCAGACCGGTTTCCCCCACCCCCTCCACTGGGTCGGTCTCCCCCACCCCCACCCTATTCCACCGGACCAGTCTCCCCCACCGGACTGGTTTCCCCCACCCCCACCCCCTCCACTGGACCAGTCTCTACCACCGGACCGGTCTCCCCCACCCCCTCCACTGGACCGGTCTCGCCCACCAGACCGGTTTCCCCCACCCCCTCCACGGCACTGGGCCGGTCTCCCCCACCCCCACCCTATTCCACCGGACCAGTCTCCCCCACCGGACTGGTTTCCCCCACCCCCACCCCCTCCACTGGACCAGTCTCCCCCACCAGACCGGTTTCCCCCACCCCCTCCACTGGGCCGGTCTCCCCCACCCCCACCCTATTCCACCGGACCAGTCTCCCCACTGGGCCGGTCTCTCCCACCCCCAACCCCCTCCACTGGACCAGTCTCCCCCACCCCACCCTATTCCACCGGACCGGACTCCCCCACCCCCACCCTCCTCCACCGGACTCGTTCTCCCCCACCCCCCTCCACCGGACCCGTTCTCCCCCACCCCCCTCCGCCGGACCCGTTTCCCCCCACCCCCCTCCGCCTGACCGGTTTCCCCCCATCCCCCTCTGCCGGACCGGTTTCCCCCTACACCCCCCCCCCCCGCCGGAACGGTTCCCCCCACCCCCTCCAACGGACCGATCTCCTCCACCCCTGCCCCCACCTCAGTCCACCGGACCGGTCTCCCCCACCCCCAACCCCCTCCACCGGACCGGTGAACCCCACCCCACCCCCCTCCACCGGACCGGTCACCCCCACCCCACCCCCCTCCACCGGACCGGTCACCCCCAACCCCACCCCCTCCACTGGACCGGTCACCCCCACCCCACCCCCCTCCACCGGACCGGTCTCCCCCACCCCCAACCTATTCCACTGGACCGGTCTCCCCCACCCCCAACCTATTCCACTGGACCAGTCTCCCCCACCCCCCTCCACTGGACCGGTCTCCCCCACCCCCACCCTATTCCACTAGACCGGTCTCCCCCACCCCCACCCTCCTCCACCAGACCGGTCTCCCCCAGCCCCACCCCCCTCTGCCGGACCGGTTCCCCCCCCCCCCCCCCTCCACCAGACCGATCTGCCCCCACCTCATTCCACCGGACCGGTGTCTCCCACCCCCACCCCCCCTCCACTGGACCGGTCTCCTCCTCCCCCACCCCTACCCTCCTCCACCGGACCGGTTTCCCCCACCTCTCCGATCCGGACCGGTCTCTCCCCCCCCCCCCCCCCACTCCACCGGACAGGTCTCTCTCCCCCTCCCCCACTCCCACTCCCCCACTCCACGGGACCGGTCTCGGCCACCCCCTTCCACCTGACCGGTCTCGCCCACCCCCTTCCACCTGACCGATCTCGCCCACCCCCTTCCACCTGACCGGTCTCGCCCACCCCCTTCCTCCTGACCGGTCTCGCCCACCCCCTTCCTCCTGACCGGTCTCGCCCACCCCCCTTCCTCCTGACAGGTCTCGCCCACCCCCTTCCTCCTGACCGGTCTCGCCCACCCCCTTCCTCCTGACCGGTCTCGCCCACCCCCTTCCTCCTGACCGGTCTCGCCCACCCCCTTCCTCCTGACCGGTCTCGCCCACCCCCCTTCCTCCTGACCGGTCTCGCCCACCCCCTTCCCTCCTGACCGGTCTCGCCCACCCCCTTCCTCCTGACCGGTCTCGCCCACCCCCTTCCTCCTGACCGGTCTCGCCCACCCCCCTTCCTCCTGACCGGTCTCGCCCACCCCCTTCCTCCTGACCGGTCTCGCCCACCCCCTTCCTCCTGACCGGTCTCGCCCACCCCCTTCTACCTGACCGGTCTCACCCATCCCCTTCTACCTGACCGGTCTCCCCCACCCACACCCCATTCCACCTGCCCGGTGTGTACATGCATGTGTTGGGGTGGTGTTAAGTAGTTGTAGTCCTGTGTGTGTGTACATGCATGTGTTGGGGTGGTGTTAAGTAGGTGTAGTCCTGTGTGTGTGCACATGCATGTGTTGGGGTGGTGTTAAGTAGTGGTAGTCCTGTGTGTGTGTACATGCATGTGTTGGGGTGGTGTTAAGTAGTTGTAGTCCTGTGTGTGTGTACATGCATGTGTTGGGGTGGTGTTAAGTAGTTGTAGTCCTGTGTGTGTGTACATGCATGTGTTGGGGTGGTGTTAAGTAGTGGTAGTCCTGTGTGTGTGTACATGCATGTGTTGGGGTGGTGTTAAGTAGTTGTAGTCCTGTGTGTGTGTACATGCATGTGTTGGGGTGGTGTAAATCGTATTGTTGTTGGCAGTTCATGGTTATAACTCGTAAACAGATACAAATAATCATGTGAACATCTAAAGATCATTTATGACATATGAAGAACATCCTCACGTAAACACGTGACGTCCAATGTAAGTTTGTCTATTTATTCGAAATGGTGTTAGTGTTGTAGTTAACGTTAGTTAACAACATCTCGTGGTCCGTGAAATTATTAATTCCAAAATAATTGAGGATCCATTTTCCTTCGGGCCTCGGCCTCACGTTGCAGCCAAAGCGTGCATTGTGTGGATGTTTCGTTGCCTCCAAAGAACTTGGGAGAGGAATCAGAAGATTGGGACAAAAGGGGCAAACCGAGAAGAGATTAACGAGCTTTGGGGAAAGTGAACCCATGGAAGATGAGAGATCTAATGGTAATGTAAACATTTGATGCCCTCTATGCATGTTTCCAGTGGTGCAGGACAGTCTCGGTATGTTAAAATACATGAAGAGTTGGAAAAAAGGAAGCTTCACTCATGGCTCGTCGCCATTTTGATGCAGCTCTTTTGTTCCGTCTTTGTTGTTCTTTTAAAATTTATTCTGTCCTGTTCCCTCTTCACACCCTTTCATAGAGATGGGTCTCGGTTGTTTAGCCTGGGTTTGAATCCCGACCTACCTACTAACCGTCATCCAGGTGTTTCACAAGCGGCGTGATTCATCAATCTTCTCAAGCCTGTCTTGTTTTTCATTCACAATTGTTCTTTTCTTATTGTGTACTTTCCCTCAAGTTTGTTCTTTCACTTTCCTTCTTACACTTCTATCAAATGTCTCCATTGTGTCACGACCTGTATGTTCCCTCTACTCATTTGCTCTGTACATCTTGTATTACACATCAGTGTCGACCTTACTCGCACATTGCACTTAGGTTTTCCACGATTTCTCCTAAATGTCAGACTTTAATCATCCTGTCTGATTGTATGCTTATTCTGACATGTTGGAAGAATGAAAAATAAAAGCATGAAGTAACATCTTCCTTTTGGTGCAGAGAAAGACAGCCTGATTCAAAAACTGACACATTTCACTTGACGCACATTGAGCACAGGTGCGCCCACGCACAGCACAATCGGTCTCACCCAGCCCAGCTCCCATGCTCCACCATACTGGTCTCCACCAGACCAGCCCCTCCCCCCCTGGCTCTACTGCACTGGTCTCCTGCCACACTCTCGGCTCCAGTGGACCGGTCTCCCTCCCCTTCCCCGCACCCTGACTCCATTGGCCCGGCTCCACCAGACCGGTCTCCTCTTGACCCGAACCCACCGGACCGGTCTCCTCTTGACCCGACCCCACCGGACCGGTCTCCTCTTGACCCGACCCCACCAGACCGGTCTCCTCTTGACCCGACCCCACCAGACAGGTCTCCTCTTGACCCAACCCCACAGGACCGGTCTCCTCTTGACCCGACCCCACAGGACCAGTCTCCTCTTGACCCGACCCCACAGGACCGGTCTCCTCTTGACCCGACCCCACAGGACCGGTCTCCTCTTGACCCGACCCCAACGGACAGGTCTCCCCCAACACCCACCCCCTCTCCCCCGACCCCACTCCACTGTATCTGGCTTTCCCCATATGTGCCTTACACCCTTCTACAACTTTGTCCCTGAACTACCCTGCGTGTGATATCACGAAAATCAACATAACACCCACATCATGGTTCCAAATGAAGCCGAATCGTGCCGATTCTATTGCTGATAGAAAGACTTTGACAAAATTATAGTATTTTGGTTTAATTGCAGTGGAGCAATAATTTTTGGGCAAAGCATTTGTTCAAACAAGTCATAAGTCTGTTCAAGTTCCCTGTTGATTTCCTAGTTTGGAAAGGACATGGAGGTGGGGTGGAGGGATTATGACAGACAAAATAATGGCATGGAAACGGGAATGACTTGGGATTTGAGTTTATACCAAAGCTTGATCACAAGCTTCGCTCAGCTACCATTCAGTGGAAATGTTTGGGCCTGTATCGTAACCTGTTTTTTGTCCTTCATTTTTAACATTTTTGGTTAATTGTGGAGGTGTTTGTACCTGCTCTCGTTGCGGTCAGGTCTGGGGGTCACGTCTTGCGCCAAAGTGAAGCAGGTGTTCTCTTCCTAAACTGAAACAAAATCCCGACAAATCATGTGGTGTGGATAACTTGGAAAAAAGGCTGCATTCCACGAATGTAACATTAAATGAGTGGCGTTTAAAAGAACAACTCATTTAGAGTGAAAGGATAGATTTCTGTTATACATACAATCTTTCATGTTTATTGTTGCATGAACTTGCTCCTGGAGCCTCCGCTCGTGGGGTGCATGCCTGCTCCTGGAGCCTCCGCTCATGGGGTGCATGCCTGCTCCTGGAGCCTCCGCTCGTGGAGTGCATGCTCGCCCCTGGAGGCCGCGCTCGTGCAGGGTGCTCGCCCCTGGAGGCCGCGCTCGTGCAGGGTGCTCGCCCCTGGAGGCCGCGCTCGTGCAGGGTGCTCGCCCCTGGAGGCCGCGCTCGTGCAGGGTGCTCGCCCCTGGAGGCCGCGCTCGTGCAGGGTGCTCGCCCCTGGAGGCCGCGCTCGTGCAGGGTGCTCGCCCCTGGAGGCCGCGCTCGTGCAGGGTGCTCGCCCCTGGAGGCCGCGCTCGTGCAGGGTGCTCGCCCCTGGAGGCCGCGCTCGTGCAGGGTGCTCGCCCCTGGAGGCCGCGCTCGTGCAGGGTGCTCGCCCCTGGAGGCCGCGCTCGTGCAGGGTGCTCGCCCCTGGAGGCCGCGCTCGTGCAGGGTGCTCGCCCCTGGAGGCCGCGCTCGTGCAGGGTGCTCGCCCCTGGAGGCCGCGCTCGTGCAGGGTGCTCGCCCCTGGAGGCCGCGCTCGTGCAGGGTGCTCGCCCCTGGAGGCCGCGCTCGTGCAGGGTGCTCGCCCCTGGAGGCCGCGCTCGTGCAGCGTGCTCGCCCCTGGAGCCTCCGCTCGTGGAGTGCATGCCTGCCCCTGCTTGTATGCATCCATTACCCCCCTCGCAGCCTCACTTGTATGTACTCACTCCACCCCGTGTCCACCTATCCTGTGCCCTTGTGCTTGTATGCACTCGTTGCCCCCCATTCCCCCTTGTGTTGTAGTGTGCACCAATTTCTCTCCCCCCCCCCCCACCCCCCCCTCCCATCCCACTCCTTCCCCCGTGACTCCGCTTGTATGCACCCATTCCCCCCCCCCCCTCTCTTCGTGCCCCCCGCTTGTTTTGAGAACCCATTCCCCCGTGGCCCCACACCAACATGTTTGTCTCAATTTCCTTCCCACCCTGACTTTTATGTTATCCATCACTTGCTTCCGTTCGTTTGAGTATTTTTACACCACCCCTGCTTTCTTCCTTTTACAATTTTGAGTTTATTGTTGACTCGCTCTTCAATGTGTACTATTTAAACTACTCTGAACAGTTTAATAATAATAATAATAATAATAACAATAATAATAATAATTAATAACAAGAAGAAAAAGTACATATGTAACACATAATTCATTTTCTGTGCGCCCAATTTGATTGGTAAATGCATGTCCGAGAAATGGTTGAGGACGTGTTCAATATTTGGTTCCTTTTGTCTTTACAACTAAAATGGCCGCCAGTCTACCAGTCGGCCATCTTTGATCAGATCGCAAAATAAAATGAGGTGCATGTATATGCCATCATGTACTGTTGTACTGTGCTTGTGCCACGTTTGAACATAATCGGACCATGTATGTCTCAGAAATGGTTAGGGATACATTTAAGTAACAAAATGGCCGCCAGTCGGCCATCTTGGATCTGATCTCAAAAGAAAATGATGTGCAGATATAAGGCATCAGTCCTTATCTGTGTGCCAAGATTGAACAAATCGGCAAATGCATGTCCGAGAAATGGTTGAGGACGTGTTCAACATCGGGTTTTTTACAACTAAAATGGCTGCCAGTCGGCCATCTTTGATCTTGCGAAACAAAATGATGTGCATATGTATATCATCATGTATTGTCTTTGTGCCAAGTATGAACAAAGTCGGTCCATACAGATCCGAGATATGGTGGCAGATGCATGCACGGACAGACGAGACCCAATCCATAAGCCCCCATTTTGGACCAAGTCCAACGAGAGCTCATAATAATGATAAACAAAACTAGAAACAGCAATCAACTATAACGGCACTCAGAAGAGAGCATACCTCCGCCAGGTGGACAGTTTACATTTTGTATCCAAGAGTAGATCAGAAAATCTCAATACAGAATCGCATTTAATCAAAATCATCCGTCCACAACTTTTTGAGATATCCTGCTATATATCGTTTTGGCCCTATCTCCCAATTGGTGAAGAATCACTTTAAAAATTCTACTAGCCGCATCCGGATCTTCACTAAAATTGAATCGATTCGTCCATGTCACACTCACAACCTGTCCACCAAGTTTCGTTCAAATCCGTCCATAACTTTTTGAGATATCCTGCTACGTATCATTTTTGGACCTTTCTCCCAATGGTGAAGAATCACTTAAATCACTGAAAAATCAACTTGAAGAATCACTTAAAAAATGAAATAATTCTCATATCTGAATCTATATTCCAATCTTCACCAAAATCGAATCTTTTGTCCTTGTCACACTCACAACGGGTCCACCAAGTTTCGTCCAAATCCGTCCACAACTTTTTGAGATATCCTGCTACGTATCGTTTTTGGCCCTATGTCCTAATGGTGAAGAATCACTTAAATCAACTTGAAGAATCACTGAAATCAACTTGAAGAATCACTGGTAGCTGGATCCAGATCTTCACAAAAATCTACTCATTTCGTCCTTGTGACATCCGCTACATCCCTGCCAAATTTCGTCCGAATCTGTCCATAACCTTTTGAGATATTTTATTCACAAACAAACAGACAGGAGTGAAAACATAACCTTCATGCACCTTTGGTGGCGAAGGTAAAGATTGCAGACCATCGACAAGACTTGGCTTGTGTGGCTTTATATACGTATTCTATCGACGTACTTGCATTTTAATTATACCGTGCATACTTTATCGACGTACTTGCATTCTAAATGTACATATCCTATAGAGGCACTCTTGAAAAAAAGAAGAAAAAAAAAGAAACATAACGTGTGAAAATTGTGGCGTACGTTGGCACATTGCACAGATAAACAAATAGACAAACATGAATCCCCAAATGCAACCCCTCACTGATGAGGGTGATATTATTATTTTATAACTCGTCTTCAAGCAAAATATCAATTCCCTCTATCTATTGTGATTATCGTGTTTTAAAACGGGCAATGTTTCACCACCAGAATAAAAACGTTTATTTTGGGGTCTCCGGTTCATTGACTGTCATGCCATAAATGGGGAATGATGAGACGCCATGTCTTTTGACATTGCATGTGGAGACGTCCGCGCCCAAAACAATTTTGCGGCTCGCGGCAATCAGCTGCACGAACAGGTGTGCTTCTCCTGCTCGCTCGGACAAGCCGTGATGGTGACGGCGCCTTGTGTCCTGGCAGGAGGTGTGTCGAGCTCTGCACGAGCTTTAAACTCTGTTTATTCTACAGTTAAATAATCGTTTATTCTACACTCTTTGGATTGCATTATTTGATAAATTTTTTGTTTTTGCTACTTTGTCCACATTCTATTTAATGGCAAATTAGCATGTAGAAACTCAAAACGCAAATGGGATTCAAATAATTAGAGGATGAACAGGCATTTCAAACAATCCTTTCAAAAGGAATTTTATGACCAAAAGTGGAATTGCACATTCAGCAGAGATGGAAAACACTGACCCAACAACTTTACCTGCACCTCTCACTGATGAGATATCAAAAGTTCAAACGATTTGTCACCATTCATCTTTGAAATGGTTTAAACTTTAAAATGAAGTATACCGTTGGAGATGTCAAAACTTTTTGTGATGTTGTTGTTTTCTTCGTATTGAGCCTGTTGCTGCAAGGTGCATCATTTTCTGTAAGTGCTGATGTTCCAGGTAAGCTGGTACTTATTTTGCCAACCTCATAAGGATGGCAGGATGACTCAACCCGCCTTGTTATTTCAACGGCATGACAGGAGCTCAAACTCAAAACCCTAATACCTTAAGCGAGCCACCCGAACCGTCAAGCCAACATCAGGCTCTTTTAGTAAGGTGAGATGTCTACCCCACAGAGTTGTGAGGTTTACATTGTGGGGAGATGAAAAGCAGTTTAATGTGTTTTTCAACTTCAGACAGAGGAATTGCAAGTTCAGAATGACAATAAGGAATGAGATGTGATCGAAACGTCCTGGATTGATCCTTCAAGCAAGCTTGTGATTGAAACCTCAAATTGATTGTCTTTCCAAGCTGTTGATTGAAACCTCAGTTTGATTCTCTTTCCAAGCTTGTGATTGAAACCTCAGATTGATTCCCTTTCCAAGCTTGTGATTGAAACCTCAGATTGATTCTCTTTCCAAGCTTGTGATTGAAACCTCAGATTGATTCTCTTTCCAAGCTTGTGATTGAAACCTCAGATTGATTCCCTTTCCAAGCTTGTGATTGAAACCTCAGATTGATTCTCTTTCCAAGCTTGTGATTGAAACCTCAGATTGATTCTCTTTCCAAGCTTGTGATTGAAACCTCAGATTGATTCTCTTTCCAAGCTTGTGATTGAAACCTCAGTTTGATTCTCTTTCCAAGCTTGTGATTGAAACCTCAGATTGATTCTCTTTCCAAGCTTGTGATTGAAACCTCAGATTGATTCCCTTTCCAAGCTTGTGATTGAAACCTCAGATTGATTCTCTTTCCAAGCTTGTGATTGAAACCTCAGATTGATTCCCTTTCCAAGCTTGTGATTGAAACCTCAGATTGATTCTCTTTCCAAGCTTGTGATTGAAACCTCAGATTGATTCTCTTTCCAAGCTTGTGATTGAAACCTCAGATTGATTCTCTTTCCAAGCTTGTGATTGAAACCTCAGATTGATTCCCTTTCCAAGCTTGTGATTGAAACCTCAGATTGATTCTCTTTCCAAGCTTGTGATTGAAACCTCAGATTGATTCCCTTTCCAAGCTTGTGATTGAAACCTCAGATTGATTCTCTTTCCAAGCTTGTGATTGAAACCTCAGATTGATTCCCTTTCCAAGCTTGTGATTGAAACCTCAGATTGATTCTCTTTCCAAGCTTGTGATTGAAACCTCAGATTGATTCTCTTTCCAAGCTGGTGATTGAAACCTCACATTGATTCTCTTTCCAAGCTGTTGATTGAAACCTCAGTTTGATTCTCTTTCCAAGCTTGTGATTGAAACCTCAGATTGATTCTCTTTCCAAGCTTGTGATTGAAACCTCAGATTGATTCTCTTTCCAAGCTTGTGATTGAAACCTCAGATTGATTCTCTTTCCAAGCTTGTGATTGAAACCTCAGTTTGATTCTCTTTCCAAGCTTGTGATTGAAACCTCAGATTGATTCTCTTTCCAAGCTGGTGATTGAAACCTCAGATTGATTCCCTTTCCAAGCTTGTGATTGAAACCTCAGATTGATTCTCTTTCCAAGCTTGTGATTGAAACCTCAGATTGATTCCCTTTCCAAGCTTGTGATTGAAACCTCAGATTGATTCTCTTTCCAAGCTTGTGATTGAAACCTCAGTTTGATTCTCTTTCCAAGCTGGTGATTGAAACCTCAGATTGATTCTCTTTCCAAGATTGTGATTGAAACCTCAGTTTTATTCTCTTTCCAAGCTTGTGATTGAAACCTCAGATTGATTCCCTTTCCAAGCTTGTGATTGAAACCTCAGATTGATTCCCTTTCCAAGCGTGTGATTGAAACCTCAGATTGATTCCCTTTCCAAGCTGGTGATTGAAACCTCAGATTGATTCTCTTTCCAAGCTTGTGATTGAAACCTCAGATTGATTCTCTTTCCAAGCTTGTGATTGAAACCTCAGATTGATTCCCTTTCCAAGCTTGTGATTGAAACCTCAGATTGATTCCCTTTCCAAGCTGGTGATTGAAACCTCAGATTGATTCTCTTTCCAAGCTTGTGATTGAAACCTCAGATTGATTCTCTTTCCAAGCTTGTGATTGAAACCTCAGTTTGATTCTCTTTCCAAGCTTGTGATTGAAACCTCAGATTGATTCTCTTTCCAAGCTTGTGATTGAAACCTCAGATTGATTCTCTTTCCAAGCTTGTGATTGAAACCTCAGATTGATTCTCTTTCCAAGCTTGTGATTGAAACCTCAGATTGATTCTCTTTCCAAGCTTGTGATTGAAACCTCAGATTGATTCCCTTTCCAAGCTTGTGATTGAAACCTCAGATTGATTCTCTTTCCAAGCTTGTGATTGAAACCTCAGATTGATTCTCTTTCCAAGCTTGTGATTGAAACCTCAGATTGATTCCCTTTCCAAGCGTGTGATTGAAACCTCAGATTGATTCTCTTTCCAAGCTTGTGATTGAACCCTCAGTTTGATTCTCTTTCCAAGCGTGTGATTGAAACCTCAGATTGATTCTCTTTCCAAGCTTGTGATTGAAACCTCAGATTGATTCTCTTTCCAAGCGTGTGATTGAAACCTCAGATTGATTCTCTTTCCAAGATTGTGATTGAAACCTCAGATTGATTCTCTTTCCAAGCTTGTGATTGAAACCTCAGATTGATTCTCTTTCCAAGCTTGTGATTGAAACCTCAGATTGATTCTCTTTCCAAGCTTGTGATTGAAACCTCAGATTGATTCTCTTTCCAAGCTTGTGATTGAAACCTCAGATTGATTCTCTTTCCAAGATTGTGATTGAAACCTCAGTTTGATTCTCTTTCCAAGCTGGTGATTGAAACCTCAGATTGATTCTCTTTCCAAGCTTGTGATTGAAACCTCAGATTGATTCCCTTTCCAAGCTTGTGATTGAAACCTCAGATTGATTCCCTTTCCAAGCTTGTGATTGAAACCTCAGATTGATTCCCTTTCCAAGATTGTGATTGAAACCTCAGTTTGATTCTCTTTCCAAGCTTGTGATTGAAACCTCAGATTGATTCCCTTTCCAAGCTTGTGATTGAAACCTCAGTTTGATTCTCTTTCCAAGCTTGTGATTGAAACCTCAGATTGATTCTCTTTCCAAGCTTGTGATTGAAACCTCAGATTGATTCTCTTTCCAAGCTTGTGATTGAAACCTCAGATTGATTCTCTTTCCAAGCTTGTGATTGAAACCTCAGATTGATTCTCTTTCCAAGCTTGTGATTGAAACCTCAGATTGATTCTCTTTCCAAGCTGGTGATTGAAACCTCAGATTGATTCCCTTTCCAAGCTTGTGATTGAAACCTCAGATTGATTCCCTTTCCAAGCTTGTGATTGAAACCTCAGATTGATTCCCTTTCCAAGCTTGTGATTGAAACCTCAGTTTGATTCTCTTTCCAAGCTTGTGATTGAAACCTCAGATTGATTCCCTTTCCAAGCTTGTGATTGAAACCTCAGATTGATTCTCTTTCCAAGCTGGTGATTGAAACCTCAGTTTGATTCTCTTTCCAAGCTTGTGATTGAAACCTCAGATTGATTCTCTTTCCAAGATTGTGATTGAAACCTCAGTTTGATTCTCTTTCCAAGCTTGTGATTGAAACCTCAGATTGATTCTCTTTCCAAGCGTGTGATTGAAACCTCAGATTGATTCCCTTTCCAAGCTTGTGATTGAAACCTCAGATTGATTCCCTTTCCAAGCTTGTGATTGAAACCTCAGATTGATTCCCTTTCCAAGCTTGTGATTGAAACCTCAGATTGATTCCCTTTCCAAGCTTGTGATTGAAACCTCAGTTTGATTCTCTTTCCAAGCTTGTGATTGAAACCTCAGATTGATTCCCTTTCCAAGCTTGTGATTGAAACCTCAGATTGATTCTCTTTCCAAGCTGGTGATTGAAACCTCAGTTTGATTCTCTTTCCAAGCTTGTGATTGAAACCTCAGATTGATTCTCTTTCCAAGATTGTGATTGAAACCTCAGTTTGATTCTCTTTCCAAGCTTGTGATTGAAACCTCAGATTGATTCTCTTTCCAAGCGTGTGATTGAAACCTCAGATTGATTCCCTTTCCAAGCTTGTGATTGAAACCTCAGATTGATTCCCTTTCCAAGCTTGTGATTGAAACCTCAGATTGATTCTCTTTCCAAGCTGGTGATTGAAACCTCAGTTTGATTCTCTTTCCAAGCTTGTGATTGAAACCTCAGATTGATTCTCTTTCCAAGATTGTGATTGAAACCTCAGTTTGATTCTCTTTCCAAGCGTGTGATTGAAACCTCAGATTGATTCCCTTTCCAAGCTTGTGATTGAAACCTCAGATTGATTCCCTTTCCAAGCTTGTGATTGAAACCTCAGATTGATTCCCTTTCCAAGCTTGTGATTGAAACCTCAGATTGATTCCCTTTCCAAGCTTGTGATTGAAACCTCAGATTGATTCCCTTTCCAAGCTTGTGATTGAAACCTCAGATTGATTCTCTTTCCAAGCTTGTGATTGAAACCTCAGATTGATTCCCTTTCCAAGCTGGTGATTGAAACCTCAGTTTGATTCTCTTTCCAAGCTTGTGATTGAAACCTCAGATTGATTCTCTTTCCAAGCTTGTGATTGAAACCTCAGATTGATTCTCTTTCCAAGCTTGTGATTGAAACCTCAGATTGATTCTCTTTCCAAGCTTGTGATTGAAACCTCAGATTGATTCTCTTTCCAAGCTTGTGATTGAAACCTCAGATTGATTCTCTTTCCAAGCTGGTGATTGAAACCTCAGATTGATTCCCTTTCCAAGCTTGTGATTGAAACCTCAGATTGATTCCCTTTCCAAGCTTGTGATTGAAACCTCAGATTGATTCCCTTTCCAAGCTTGTGATTGAAACCTCAGTTTGATTCTCTTTCCAAGCTTGTGATTGAAACCTCAGATTGATTCCCTTTCCAAGCTTGTGATTGAAACCTCAGATTGATTCTCTTTCCAAGCTGGTGATTGAAACCTCAGTTTGATTCTCTTTCCAAGCTTGTGATTGAAACCTCAGATTGATTCTCTTTCCAAGATTGTGATTGAAACCTCAGTTTGATTCTCTTTCCAAGCTTGTGATTGAAACCTCAGATTGATTCTCTTTCCAAGCTTGTGATTGAAACCTCAGATTGATTCCCTTTCCAAGCTTGTGATTGAAACCTCAGATTGATTCCCTTTCCAAGCTTGTGATTGAAACCTCAGATTGATTCCCTTTCCAAGCTTGTGATTGAAACCTCAGATTGATTCTCTTTCCAAGCTTGTGATTGAAACCTCAGATTGATTCCCTTTCCAAGCGTGTGATTGAAACCTCAGATTGATTCCCTTTCCAAGCGTGTGATTGAAACCTCAGATTGATTCTCTTTCCAAGATTGTGATTGAAACCTCAGTTTGATTCTCTTTCCAAGCTTGTGATTGAAACCTCAGTTTGATTCTCTTTCCAAGCTTGTGATTGAAACCTCAGATTGATTCCCTTTCCAAGCGTGTGATTGAAACCTCAGATTGATTCTCTTTCCAAGCTTGTGATTGAAACCTCAGATTGATTCTCTTTCCAAGCTTGTGATTGAAACCTCAGATTGATTCCCTTTCCAAGCTTGTGATTGAAACCTCAGATTGATTCTCTTTCCAAGCTGGTGATTGAAACCTCAGTTTGATTCTCTTTCCAAGCTTGTGATTGAAACCTCAGTTTGATTCTCTTTCCAAGATTGTGATTGAAACCTCAGTTTGATTCTCTTTCCAAGCTTGTGATTGAAACCTCAGATTGATTCTCTTTCCAAGCTTGTGATTGAAACCTCAGATTGATTCTCTTTCCAAGATTGTGATTGAAATCTCAGATTGATTCTCTTTCCAAGCTCGTGATTGAAACCTCAGATTGATTCTCTTTCCAAGCTTGTGATTGAAACCTCAGATTGATTCTCTTTCCAAGATTGTGATTGAAATCTCAGATTGATTCTCTTTCCAAGCTTGTGATTGAAACCTCAGTTTGATTCTCTTTCCAAGCATGTGATTGAAACCTCAGATTGATTCTCTTTCCAAGATTGTGATTGAAACCTCAGATTGATTCTCTTTCCAAGCTTGTGATTGAAACCTCAGATTGATTCTCTTTCCAAGCGTGTGATTGAAACCTCAGATTGATTCTCTTTCCAAGATTGTGATTGAAATCTCAGATTGATTCCCTTTCCAAGCTGGTGATTGAAACCTCAGATTGATTCCCTTTCCAAGCTGGTGATTGAAACCTCAGATTGATTCTCTTTCCAAGATTGTGATTGAAATCTCAGATTGATTCTCTTTCCAAGCTTGTGATTGAAACCTCAGTTTGATTCTCTTTCCAAGCATGTGATTGAAACCTCAGTTTGATTCTCTTTCCAAGATTGTGATTGAAACCTCAGTTTGATTCCCTTTCCAAGCTGGTGATTGAAACCTCAGTTTGATTCTCTTTCCAAGATTGTGATTGAAACCTCAGTTTGATTCTCTTTCCAAGATTGTGATTGAAACCTCAGTTTGATTCTCTTTCCAAGATTGTGATTGAAACCTCAGTTTGATTCTCTTTCCAAGATTGTGATTGAAACCTCAGTTTGATTCTCTTTCCAAGATTGTGATTGAAACCTCAGTTTGATTCTCTTTCCAAGATTGTGATTGAAACCTCTTGAATTGATAATCTTGCCTGGCTTGTGATCGAAATCTCCCGGATTTAATTTTTTTTGGTATCATTAATGACCCGCGAGAGCTGTACTGTTAAAAACAGTATGTATCATAAACCTGCACCTTCACTGTAATGGCTGAAAGCAAACCATCATTTATGAGAGCGCTCGTGCTTCATCGCGCTACTCATTTTGAGTTTGCATGTGCGATGGATTGCTCTTCTTGAATACTTGGCTATTGTCATGAAAATCTAGGTGGGAATCGGCCAAATTGCCCAAGCTTCACGGAATCTCCCAAACTTGAATAGACAGGTTAACATCACCATACATGGCCAGTTGTAGGTGACAAGCGGGTTGGTGGGAATCGAAATTAGGTTTCTATTTTTTTTAAAATTCAAGACCATAGAATCATAACCAAGCTAAGTCACAGTTTAGTCATTTCGAGAAAAACGTGAAAAATATTTTTATATTGCTCACTTATGTTTAAGTGATCATATTTGTTTCATTCCTGCATCACCAAAAGGATCAAACAAATAGTTATGTATGTTTTCATCACTCCTATGGGGTAAAAATAGGGCAAAACCCACATCCCAATATGGCTAATATTATAACCAGCTATGTCACAATGGACTTGGCCCATTTGTAATATTGACACAAGTGGGCGTTGCTTCGTAAATGTTTAAAAGAGTACAAGGAACAGAAATATACCGGTAATTTTATCATGAGTGATTTATTCAATAAAAGTGTAACTATTTGACCAACGTTCAGACAACTTTAAATGTTCAGAAAACTAGAAATGTTCAGAAAACTAGAAATGTTCAGAAATCTATAAATGTTCAGGAAACTATAAATGTTCAGAAAACTACAAACGTTCAGAAAACTACAAACGTTCAGAAAACTACAAATGTTCAGAAAACTACAAATGTTCAGAAAACTATAAATGTTCAGAAAACTACAAACGTTCAGAAAACTACAAACGTTCAGAAAACTACAAACGTTCAGAAAACTATAAATGTTCAGAAAACTACAAACGTTCAGAAAACTACAAATGTTCAGAAAACTATAAATGTTCAGAAAACTATAAATGTTCAGACAACTTTAAATGTTCAGAAAACTAGAAATGTTCAGAAAACTTTAAATGTTCAGAAAACTAGAAACGTTCAGAAAACTATAAATGTTCAGAAAACTATAAATGTTCAGACAACTTTAAATGTTCAGAAAACTACAAACGTTCAGAAAACTATAAATGTTCAGACAACTTTAAATGTTCAGAAAACTACAAACGTTCAGAAAACTATAAATGTTCAGAACTACAAACATTCAGACAACTTTAAATGTTCAGAAAACTACAAACGTTCAGAAAACTATAAATGTTCAGAAAACTATAAATGTTCAGAAAACTATAAATGTTCAGACAACTTTAAATGTTCAGAAAACTAGAAATGTTCAGAAAACTTTAAATGTTCAGAAAACTAGAAATGTTCAGAAAACTATAAATGTTCAGAAAACTATAAATGTTCAGACAACTATAAATGTTCAGAAAACTATATATGTTCAGAAAACTATATATGTTCAGAAAACTATAAATGTTCAGACAACTTTAAATGTTCAGAAAACTAGAAATGTTCAGAAAACTTTAAATGTTCAGAAAACTAGAAATGTTCAGAAAACTATAAATGTTCAGAAAACTATAAATGTTCAGACAACTTTAAATGTTCAGAAAACTATAAATGTTCAGACAACTTTAAATGTTCAGAAAACTAGAAATGTTCAGAAAACTAGAAATGTTCAGAAAACTATAAATGTTCAGAGAACTATATACAGTATGTTTAGAACTACAAACGTTCAGACAACTTTAAATGTTCAGAAACTTTGTGCTTTACGTGCTTGCCCCTTTTGTCTGAGGGTGCTCGCATTTCAGGCTGTTCCCTCACTCTGTCAACACGGGAATTGTCTATTCCAAAAATCGCCGAAAATGCCTTTGCACAAACCTCCTGTTTGGTACCATTACCAAGGCGCACTGAATATTTGTACGTATATTGTCGATAGTTCTCACGGGCATTTGTACGTGGTCTTTTTCTCTTGGGTTTTAAGCGATCAATTAAGCCAAGAAGATGGGCATCCTGCTTCTCCTGGTCACCCAAAGCCCAGAAGGTTTCATGGTTTGCCTTTATCACACGCTCATCCAAGTTCGTAAAACACTTCAACCGTTTACATTTACAGTCCTTCCCTATTTTTCGAGCAGGAACATCGTTACCACGGCTACTAACATATGCCTTTCCACTGTTTCGTTTCAGCTTCCTAACATTTTGTTTCCAGGTCTCAGGGCGGCGCACACGTTTTTTCCCTCTTGGATGATTTTCTGGAGGTTCCCCTGTTGCTGCTTCCAAGGCCACCCCAGGAGCAGCATCATCACGATGAGCCGCAGCAGCATGTTCCTGGTCATTAGTGTGAGG
Organism: Myxine glutinosa; assembly: GCF_964187855.1. Classification (NCBI taxonomy): domain Eukaryota; kingdom Metazoa; phylum Chordata; class Myxini; order Myxiniformes; family Myxinidae; genus Myxine; species Myxine glutinosa. The sequence continues at coordinate 270,617,619 of NC_136262.1, read as the reverse complement.
CAGCTGGATTGCAGCTTCCCCGTCATTATCATCGTTTTGACTAATCCTTTTTTTAGCTGGTGATCGTCTGTGGTTATCATCATCTGAAGAACTCTCATTGTCACTCTCATATACATAGTCAGGATCATTGATGGAATCGTCCGAATTCACCGATATAAGCGACATATCAGCAGACGTGTCACCTGCTAGGGATCTTGTAGCTTGGGATGCATCAGCCATAGCCTTCAGTACACTTTCAGTCATGGGGAGTTGCTCCTGATCCTCAACATCTTCTTCTTCATCTGTCAGCCCCGTGTCATCTTCACAGTCATCTCAAACGCGTCTTCAGCTGATAGGTGTTTGGAGGCCATCTGGAAAAAGAAAACGCCCATTAAGATTACCATACCTATATCTATTGTACCTAATCTATTTCATGTTAGTTTTATGTTTATGGGGGTACCTATGCTTGTACCAGAAATTCAGAGATACCCCTTATGTAGGGAAAATGGGTCTTTTTTACCACCCTTCTTTATGGACTTTTCTAAGACCTTCCAATCTCCATGTCATTGTCAGTCCACATGTTTAGAACTCGGGGTTTAGAACGGCGGGAATCTGCCTAGATTTTGTACCGGAGAGCTTACACCACGTTCCAGATGAAATAGAAAACCTTTAAATATGGGGGCATTGTTGATGGGGCTCACGGCATACCCTTTTTGAAGGAATTGGAACGAAAATCAACCCTTTTTTCATGATTTGTATGGAAACTTCTCTGTACTCTGAACCTGTTCCTTACATTTCCCGTACACGAAAGCGGTCACATAAAAATCTGAATGGGGGGGGGGGGGGTCATCATACTGGGTGGTGAACTTCTTGAAAGTACCTGTATGTCTGTTATAGGCCTATGCATGCTCATCAGCTTGGGTTTGTGAGTTAAAATATAGAATTGCGTCCTTATGGACAACGAATCTGACTGAATAGGACATCATGTGATTTTCAATACATTTGCCTGTACATGTTGTCTAGTATTACAATCGGGCCAAGTCCAATCTGAAGAAAATGAATGTATTCTCCGAAATGGAAGATATACCATGATGCATTTTGTGTTCTCTGCTTTCCAGAGGATAAATGAAATATTATTTAAGCATACCTTTATATTTTATTAAATGTATCAGGTCATAAAAACATGAGCTAAGCTGACTTCAGCAAAATGGCTGACAGGCATGAGCCATGTGCCCACTTCGTGTCGAGTACTACATCCAGGCTAAGTCACATAGGTGGACCAATGTAATTCTGTATTTTGACCTATTTACTCGGTTCTAGTTCGGGCCATGATGCAGATATCACCCAGGTAGTGGTTTTAGACAATGGAGAGAGCCATCGTTTATGTAAAAATGTCACTAACTCGATATCTTTAAAAATGTGACTTGGCCTGGTTATAATTCTATGGTCTTCAATTAATTACTTTAATAGATGATATGACGATCCAAGATGGGTCTGTGGGTTTTCAGTAACAAAACTAGCCAAACCCATGAATGTTCAATCCATCATGGGGCTCCAAACCACAGCTCGATCTCGCCATATTTAAGGCCCTCGCGACAGCTCGGTCTCAGGTCAAGCCAGGCCCCGAAAATACATATGCATGAACTTGTATTCTTGGTCTCTGGGAGAACTCGGCCACAGATCAGTGCGCATTTACGTTTTCGGTCTGGAAAACCTGGAATAGTCTCATTTGAACTCGAGTAATGAAGAAACTGGTAATAACCAGGTTTTTGATGATGAAATGTCTGTTGAGTTAAATGTATGAGTGTGTTCGGTTATCAAGCACCTAGCTAGTGCTTGGCAAGCTAGTCCGTTCCTTATCAACCGGTAACTTGAGGCTTCCCCCCCCCCCCCCCCCCCCCCCCCGTCGGTGTGTTGTGAATTAAAGTTCTTTCCTTTGCTGTATTGCTTATTTCTTAGATTTTTCTCTTCTCCCCCTTAACTTCCACTCTTTGTCTAACGTTTTAAATACAAAGAAAAAAAAAAAAAATCTTATCAGTATCTTATTTCCTTCTCTCCTCGTGGGCCCCACCCACGTGTGCTGCTGTCTCACCCTGCCCCCTTTATCTCCTTTTCTTCCACCTCTTCCTTCCATCTCCAGCCGAAACTCACCTTTCCAATTCTAGTTTCCTCCATCTCATTTAACCCTTTCTCCTTTCTCTGATCCATGCCCTTACTTCAGGGACTTTTGTCAGATTGTTTTTCATAGTTTTGTTTGAATATGTTTGAACTCCCCCCCCTGCAGTGTTTTATTCAGTGGTTTATTACAACACGCTGTTTTTCTTCCTATTTAAAAAGCTTTTTTTCAATTTCCTCATCAAATCATTCCATTTAAAAAATATATTTGACCTCTCAGTCACTCCTTTCCACATTCTCGAAACTCACCTTCATTCCACCTCACAATCGTTTTTCAAACGGATCTGACTTGAAAATCGCAATAAACACAGTTTGTAATAAATGTTCGTTTTTCATTAATCATCCACTTTCTAAACTCCCCCCTCACCCCTCCCCTCCTAAACTCACCCCTCCCCTCCAATTCTCCCCCTCACTCCTCCCTTTCAATTCTCCCCCCCTCGCCCCTCCCCTCTAAAGCTCCCCACTCGTTCCTCCCCTTCAAAACTCCCCTCACCCCTCCCCTTTAAAACTCCTCCTCACCCCTCCCCTTAAAAACTCCCCCCCTCAACCCTCCCCTTAAAAACTCCCCCCCTCACCCCTCCCCTTCAAAACCTACCCAACCCCCCCTCCCCTTATAATCGCCCTCAACCTACTATTTTTCTCCAATTCTCCCCCTACCCCCTCCTCCTCAAAGCTGCCTCCTCCCCACTTCCTCTCCTTTCCATCACATACCTCCACCACCTCCAACTTTCGACTTTGCTCTGCCCCCCCCCCCCCCCTCTCGAACAACACCTCACTGTGTCTCTTCCCATCACCTTCAAACCTTTTGTCCTCCTCATCCTTCCCTTTCTCCGAACTCTTCTGCAATCTCCGACACACTATCAACAGCTCTCCCTACCTCCCTCTCTCACCCCTCATCTTAGCCAACCCCTCCCCTCCCCTCCCCTGTCCAGTACCCGATGCTCCCTCTCCCTCTCCCTCTCCCTCTTTAACGGCATGGACCTCAAACATCCGGGGCCTTCACTCAAACCTTATTGATCTCTCCATACAGGTTGCTTCTGACAAACCAGACGTAATCTGCTTAACAGAAACTTTCTTCCTTCCAGATGTCTTGGATTCCTTGATATCTCTTCCTGGTTACTCCCTCCTCCGGTATGATAGACCTGAGCCTCGTCCTGGTGGTGGGGTTGCTATCTTTATCAAAATCTCTCTTCCTCACTCTTCTTGCACTGCCCCCTCTCCACCCAACCCCCAGGAGTACCTCTGGCTATGGCTTCCTCTCCACTCCCACCTTTTGTTCATATGTGTTCTGTGCTGTCCTCCAAACAGTGATGACTCCATTTACATCTCCCTGTGTGACAACATGGACCAACTTCTATCCACTCATCCCAACTTGCTCTTCCTCATATGTGGCGACTTAAACTGTCATCATGCCAGCTGGCTGGGTGTGGGTTCCTCTCACACCAGCCATGGCACTCAGCAAAGGACTTCTGCGACTCACTGGGACTGACACAATCTGTCAATTTCCCGACCCATATCTCAGTCAATGGAGCATCTTCTCTTTGAGAGATGGTTATGACAAACTTCCTTGCAAATGTCTGCTGCTCTTCTGCTCCAATCTGTTATTCTGATCATTTCCTTGTTAAAGTGGACATCTCTCTGGCCATTCTCAGAGCCTCCTCAGCGCAGACGAGTCTGGCATTTCACTCAGGCTGACTGGCACGGTCTTCAACAAGCAGCCAGCAATCGTCTGGACTGATCTCCCATCTCCACTGCCTCTGACACCAACTCTTCCTGGGAATTCTTCCAAAGTAAACTGCTCTCTCATGCACAGATTTATCCCATCTCATCTTCAGTTGTCATACCCTTCCTCCCGTCCATGGTACACTGAAGCTTGTGGTGAGGCAGTTGCCATGAAGCAACTTGCCTTCACCTCATGGAAGGCTAATCCAACTGAAGGTAATCTCAGTTCCTTTCACAAAGCTCGGAACAAGTGTGTGTCTAGTGTCTACCCTCAGGAGAGCCAGGAAACTATCTCTCTACTCTCAATATTGAACTCTCAAACCTGTCTCCCTCCTCCAAATCCTGGTGGCGTCTGGTGAAATCTGTTTCTGGTGTTTGTTCCCCTTCCATCCCCTCCCTTACCTCAAACAGATACACAGCTGACACTGCATGTGAAAAAGCCGAATGCCTCAACTCTGTGTTTGCCTCAAAATCTTGTGTCCCGAACCCATCTCTCTCTGTACCCACCTTTCCCAGTCAAACCCAGCTGCTCCTGGATTCTGTGTCCTTCTCTCCTGACAAGGTGGACTCTGATTTGACTCTGACAAGGTGTCAAACCAAGACTCTGATTCTGCAACTGGACCAGATGGCATCAGCCCACAGGTCCTAAAATCCTGCTCTGGCACTCTTTCACACCCTCTCTGTTCTCTTCACCCTCTTTTGCTCAAGGTTATCTGCCATCTGCTTGGAAATCGGCCAACATTACCGCTTTACACAAAAAATGTGCAAAAACAGATCCTTGCAACTACAGACCAATCAGCCTGCTCCCAATAATCAGCAAGGTCATGGAATCCATCATCGCTTCTGACATCAAATCCTTCGTCTTCTCCAATAGCTTTATCTTGGATCATCAATTTGGATTCAGACCAGGTCACTTTACTCTGGACATGCTGCTTCTGCTCTCTCAACAATGGGTGGAGGTCTTAAATGCCAAACAGGAAATCAGAGCGGTCTCCTTTTACATATCACGTGCCTTCGATACGGTCTGGCACCCTGCTCTGCTCACCAAACTCTCCTCCTATGGTATCCATGGAAATCTCCATGCATGGCTTGCGGACTTCCTCTCTGGTTGTCGTCAACGTGTGGCCCTGATTGGTTTTCTCTGATCTCCCCTTTCTGTTCAGGCTGGAGCTCTCCAAGGCAGTGCTCTGGGCCCAGTGCTTTTTCTGGTTTTCATCAATGATCTCTCCGATTCTCTGGAAAATTCTCTCTTTCTCTTTGCTGATGACAACTCTCTGCCACTCCGTTCCTCATCCCTCAGATCGGCAGTCTGCAGTCTCCTCACTCTCTGCAGACCTGGACAAAATCAGACTGGTCAAACAAGTGGAACATGTCTTTCAATCCAGACAAATCTCACACTCTTCCTATGTTTCTCCGAAAAGACATGTCTCTATGTCTCTATGTCTCTCCGGACAACCCTCCCATCTACCTTCTCAACAATCCTCTCCAAGAAGTTCGGTCACTCAAGCTTTTGGGTCTCACTATCTGCCATGATCTTTCCTGGGAAAACCACATTTCCAAGCTGGCCTCCAAAGCCATTCGCCGACTGTGCATCCTCCGTCGTGCGAAGTCCTTCCTTGGCACACCTGAGCTCCTCAACCCTTACAAGGCTTTCATTAGCAGCTCAATGGAACACTGTGCTCCTGCCTCACACCTAACTCGGCTTCACGCTGTTGAAACAAAAGCTTTCAGAATCATTGGATTATCCCGCGATGAAGCAGAATCATTGGATTTTTCCCGCGATGAAGCTAACTGAGGGCCTTTCACTCACTAACCACAGGCAGGTTGTCGGTCTTTCTGTCTTCTACCGACTCCTCTCCGGCCTAGCTCCCCCTGCTCTGTCTGTGCTCTGTCCCCCAAATATTCCTACAAATCGCACAATATCTGCCAGCAATCCTGTTATGGTGAAACTGCCAAAATCAAGACTCTCTGCTCACCTTCACTCTCATTCCTCTTTTCTCCCGCCTCTGGAACAAACTCCCGCACTCTCTTCAATCCCACTCCTCCCTCCAGGTCTTTAAAACAGCTGTTCACCACCATCTCTTATCTTCCCCCATCCAAAGCCTTGATCTTTTCTACCCCCGTTAATTCACCCCGGATCCCCTTTTTTGAAATACCGACTTCTTTTCTGGAAGTCCTAGCAGTGTCCATGTGTTTTATACCTCTCCCAGCCCGCCCCTCCCCCCCCCCCCCCTTCTCATGCCTGCTCCCCCCAAGCCCTCTCCCTCCCACATATCTCCTGATGTCCCTGCTCTCAAATGTTGTACTTGTGTGCTTCCCTCTCTCTCCTCATAGTTAGGCAGTTAAGAGGAAGCATCGTTCATTTTTTCAGGAAAGCACCAAATTTGGCACAGATGTAGTATGGACCTATACAATTGTTCTCCTGAGGGGTGCCCAAAAATTCAGAAAATTCAAAAAATCCAAAAAAATGTCCTGGATGCCGTGAAAAGGGGGAGAAAACGGGTATTGATTCGAACTGTAGATTCTGATATTGTGGTCTTGGCAATAGCACACTACTTTACCTACCAGTCACACGGTGTGGAGGAACTCTGGATAAAATTGCCACTGGCCTTGGCCGCAGGAAGTCCGAGTCTAGAAAGATATGTTGCCATCCTCTATGACCGGACTACCGAGATAAAGACAGTGAATGACATGCGCCGACACTTGTTCACGAAGAAGGCAAGAACAATTGATCACATTCCCCCAACAGCAGACGCCTTCGAACAACACCTAAAACGTGCATGTTTTCAGGCTGGACACGTACGGAGTCAGGCACTTGTGCCCTACCCAGAACTTCCATCATCAGCTGATTGGGGCTGGATGAAAACAAGGACTTCTTGGACACCAATTTGTACCACAATACCACTGATACAGGAGGCATGTTCAGAGCTTACAAGCTGCCATTGTAAGTCGGCCTGTAAAGGCAACTGTAAATGCTCCAGGGCAAATCTGCCCTGCACATCACTGTGTGACTGCGATGGACAGTGATTGTAGTACTACGCGTCTGCGAGAGCCTCCACCTTTCAAGTGCCCACAATATTTTAAGTTAAAACTGCAACTGTGTGTAACTTTGATTAATTAATACCATTCCATTGTTATCAGAGACCAATAAAACAATGTGTATCACTTGGAATTGAAATTTTACCGAAAATACTATGAGAGATTCAAGGAAAATGGAAACACCATGGCGGCCATCTTGAAATTAATGATGATGGATGCCAATCTTTATGCAATTGATCCCATTGGATTCAGAGACCATGAAAACATGGGGTAAGACACTGGAACTGTGGTGTTATCGCTAATAGTATAGAAGTTATTGAGGGAAATAGGTCACAGAGGGCGGTCATGTTGAAATTCAATATGGTGGCCACCAGGGGTTCTGAATTTTTGGGCGCCCCTCAGGAAAACAATTGTATAGGTCTATACTACACCTGTGCCAAATTTGGTGCTTTCCTGAAAAAATGAACGATACGCCCTATTTTTCGGTCTTAACTGCCTAAGTATCGCCTTGTCTCCCGCTCCCTTTATCATATGTTTTATGTGTCGGTGTGTCTTGTGTATCAATGTTAGCTCTTACACGAGCCTCGATCTTGTGTACAAAAAAAAAGGAAAAAAAAAAAAAGCTGTTTGGAATGGAGTACTTAAGCAACTTGGGGAGCGCTCTGCAAGAAACATGGTAACTGAACACTCTTGTTGGGTAAATTATCAAGTTGTTGATTAAATGTTTGCCGAGTTAAATGCTGTTGTTTAACTTGCCAAGTTTTTGATGACATAATAAACAAGTACAGATACATTCAAAGTGTATCTTTGATACAAAGATACATTCTTCCCCTATCCAAAACCTTGATCTTTTCTACCCCCATTAATCCACCCCAAATACACCCCCTTCAAATTCCCTGTTTTCTTTCCTGAAAGGCCCTGCAGTGTCCATCTTGTTTATCCTATGTACCCCACCCTCGCCTTCTCTCTTCCACAAATGTCCCTGTTCCCTACTGTTTTTACTTCACTCTCTCTCCCCCTCTTTTCTACGCTCCTTTTAATATATGTTCTATTAGACACAGGGCCATAGGGTGGATATCTATTTTTTTTTTTTGATTTCATGACCTGAACCTAGGGATTTGGCAAGAAGGGTGTGGGATGAAGCCTTATGACCTCCAAAACATCTTGTTTTTTTTCACAAGCGATATCGTGGTACGTTACCGAGAACCGCTGCCCCAAAACACCAGTATACACCAATTGTGTTACATTTGAAATACCCATTTACACAGTAAAAAAACAACACAAACTATATGATGTCATGTTCACATTGGTCTTGGCAGCAATATTTATTAATTCAGACCCCCAAAAGTAGTAAAAATGTTGTTTTAACGACTTGGTAAAATAACATGCTGTTGATGCATTTATCAGAAAGTCATGTTTTTGGACCTTAAAACCTGCATAATTTTAAATTTTTGTACAATATTTGTGATTGGTGTTGCTACTACGATCCATGGTGGTTTACCAATGCTATTTTGAAACTGTTAATAGGTCCAATAAGTGTGTAAGGGGTGATATTTTAACCCATCAAAGACTATTACGCGGCGTACAAGCGAACCAGTGCGCATTGACGTCATGATAAACTCGAGATGGGCTAGAGAAGCTCCACCGTCTCAATGTATGAACTCCAGAAGCGAAATGTTGGTTTGGTGTCACTTGCTTCTAAGAATTTGTCAAAGGAGGTTTTGAAGTCTTTGAACTTGTCACTGTTGAGAATGACATGGTAGTTTGGATGTGGGAAAGCTTCAGCTAAGTTTGACAAAAGTTCCTTCACTCTACCCGCTTCATGTTCTGGAATAGATTCAAAATATGCATCCAGGAGCATCTGCTGCATCGCGTCTGACATCAGCTTATGGGCTCGAACTGCCCTGTTGTAATGCTTGCCGCTGAACACTCCATTCACAGACCCCACTGCAACAATCTCTGACTCAACCAGGATGTCTTGGAGACCACCTTCTCGAAATCTCTTTCCAATACAGCCAAGAAAGGACATTGCAGTGTGGAATGCCCCAAGTCGAATTACCAGTCTCTTCATGAACTGTGCATTCTTCCATCTAATGAGCTGTGCCTTGCAATAGATGGCTTGGTCAACGACAATGACGACTGCTTCCAACTGTAACTTGTCGGCGATCTGAACACTTCTCTGCAGTATTGTTAGTACCGTATTCATTTCAGTCGGAGTGGCGTCAATGACAGGGAGATACCCTATCACGCTCTTTGGTGGAACTTCAACACAAGACAGTAGTTGGTTGAATCCTGTCCAAGATGGCAGAGTCCCGTCAATGTTGTACTTGGTGATGTGGTATACTAGGTTTATCGTCTTAGGGTGCTGGAGTAATGGGAAGTACGTTGCTCGATCCAATGGAACGCTGGTTGCGAATGGAGCGGGTCCTTCGTTTTTCCCTCCATAATATGTGGCAAGGTTCACTGCAGGTGGCTGCATCGATCTCTCCCGCGTCCTCTTAACTGTAGTGACTGGTGCTGGTTGTACTACTTCATGGGATTGACTTGGTCGCTGTATTATAATCCCATTGGTATTGTGCGTTGTTCCACGCCCAGACAATGTCTCCTCCCCGAAGTCATTATTGTCCCATACGAGTGTGACATGCTTGCCCGCCTGAATGATTGATGGAAGAGCATCCTCTCCACGATGTAGTTCTTGGTTAGCCAGTGCAGTGTCATGATTTAAGACGACAGAGTTTGAGACGCAGTAACCAAACCCGTTCAGTAGGCTGATTAATTGGGCTGAACCTGAGATGACGTACTGTCATTGCAAGTGACAAATGTTTGGGCATCTGTTTCCTTCCCTTTGATTGGAGGTATATGATGTCCTGTGCAATTGTGAGAATTCTTCTATGTATTGTAGATTCTATCTTTACAAACTCATCAGAATCAGGTTCGTCTGACACTCCCACCATCCATGCAATAAAGTTATAGAGACAGGCAGGTACAATTGCTTCTGCGGCATTTGTTGTCAGGTGCTCAGAGGTTGGGGGCCATGGCATATTTGGCTTGATCTCATCTATTGCATTTCTCAATTGTAGCGCAGTGAAGTAGTGTTCTCTAAGGTTATTCTCAGTATACCCAGGTTGCTTTGGTGGGGTTGGTTCAGAGTCGGATGTTTGTTCTGTCTCTGTTGTGTCATCACCTGAACCATGCATGGTTTCTTGCAACACTTTCTTTTCTTCAACCAGCACTTCAGTGGAGATGTCATTAACATACACAAGGTGTCCTTGGCAGCGCATATACGGGGTTAGAAAGCATAGTTGTGGAAATGTTTTCATCAGTCTTGTCTTGAGAAAGCCACTTTTGTAGTTTGATTCTATTCCGTGTGTTGCTTTGATTTGTTTCATGAACATGTCATTAAGTCGTTTCAGTCTGTAGATTTCCTTGTCTATTATAAGATCCTTGACTGTTGCACAAAATAATGTGTATGCTTCTGAGTAGTTGGAGTCTCCTTGTTGCTCTGCATTAGGTGTTGTTGCTAGCTTGCCTAAATACCGGGTATACTCCTTGTAGCAGCGACCATGGTATTTTACCTCTATCGCAACACAATCGCGGTCTTGAATTTGAAGCAGCAGGTTTGTATTGTTGTTGTCTTTAGCAGCTTGCTGCAGTCTTGGTGCCTCAATTGTTGAGCACCTTGTTAGAGGCTCTTTTCTTCGGCCCCTTTTGCCTGTATTGATTGTTCTCTCTTTCTGACAAAGGATGCATATATTAGGCAACACATATTGGGATCTGGCTGAACATTTGGGCTTGCCTAAGCTGGAGCGTAGAGCACGTTTCCTGACTGGTTGTGGGCCTTTATGCATCTTGTCAATGTTGACGTTGATGTCGTTGCATGTTGAAGCTGCAATAAATACACATAAAAGAAAACAATTAAAATTATGTGAGTTTAAAATGTCTAGACCTAAAGTCATGGTTAGCCCGACTAGATTCCCTCCCCCCCCCCCCCCCTTCCTCAGACTTCCTTTTAAAAATTTATTTGTTTCACCTCGGCCCTACCTCCTTGCATAAATATTGGACAGTTCCTTCAATTCAAAATCGTTCGACTACACACAAAATCATTTTACATATACCTCACAAAAAAAAAAATCAAACTAAGTTTTGAAGCATTGTCATGATTTATTATTCGTTATTCAACCTACCAGTATAGGCTGCATTTTCTTCTCTCTTTTTCATGCTGCTTTGCACCCTGCTCACTCGTTTATCGGTAAATCGTGAATAACACACTTGATGAAACGCTGCATCATGCGGTATAGCTATAGCAGGTATTGTTACCATACTGTTGCCACGTTCGCCGAATTCGTCAGCGTGGTTCTTCACGAAATTTCTCGCAATTTCAGCTTGATCACCTTCTAAATTCTGCCACGTAAGAACAAATTGCAAATATCGCGGCCATGTTATATCACTAAAAGGTATTAAACTTGATCTTTTGGCCGGAGAAATGCACATATAACAGCGTTTCTCGCTCCCACCCTCGTCACCGTCGCTGCTACTGGAGGCCGCCATTTTGTTTACTCGCAGCCGGAAGCCCAGACATCGTTCGTAGCGCGAATAAGCGCGATCCTCATTGGTCAATACATCGAAATGCGTTCGAGGCTAAACGGAGATTTTGGAAATAAAATTATACATTTCAACATTATATTACAGACTAACGTACCAGAATCTGACTTGTGAAAAGTCATGAACATTATTTCTTAATTTTTTCTATATTATCATGCCAATTTGATGCCCACCCGATTTTCAGGTCACGAAATGAAATGAAAAATTGGAACACCTGGCAGTCTATATGTGTTAGCTCTCGTATGAGCCAAGACCAAGTGTACAAAAACAAAACAAAAAACAAGTACAGCGCCTCGATGCCAAATAAATAAATAAATAACATCCTCGAGCGTGCTACATAGCCGGGGCACCTTTGTCACCAGGAAATGCTGCCATGTAGCACATGGAGGGAATTGGGAGGGAGAAGTGTACAATAATTGATTGATTAATTGCATATTCAAATAAATAAATAGTAATCGTATAATAATTCATTTCTTAATCAATTGGCTGGAAGCATACCTAGACCACCAGTGTTTTATCTGAACTAGTAGTTAGTCGTTACAATTAATTAAATAGTTCATTAATATAAAAAATTAAATAAATAATCGATTCATTTATTTATCAAAAATACCCTTTACAGCCAAATCCCTTGGTCATTATGTCGAAATATCAACTTCCTAGCTCAAAAGGTGCCTGAGATATTGCCCAGATGAAAAAGAAAATAAATAAGTACGGAGTAAATCAAGAATAATTAATTGATTAATCAAAAAATAAAAAATACCGTTTTTGCCAAAGCACGTTCTCACTATTGTGCCCAAATTTCAGCTTAAAGGATGGCTGAGATATCGCCAGGACAAACAAACAAATGAAAAATCACTCATAGAGTGACTTGGCAAACAGAACAAAGTAGAATGGCATTCAGAGCATCATTTTGATCTCAAAAATAATTTGTGGTTGAATTCAGTGACCTCATATGCAAATCCTCTTCAAAGTTTAAGTTAATCGGATGAAAATTGACAATTTTAGAAATCTGAAAAAAAGTGGTTGACCTTTGGCCAATGTTGACCTTTTGACATGATCTAAAAAATAGTTGGTGGTTGAATTCAGTTCGCTGATATGTTAATCCTACTCAAATTTTAGGTCATTTGGATGAAAATTGAGGATTTTAGAAATATGAAAAGGTTATTGACCTATGGCCTATGTTGACCTTTTGGCCTATGCTGATCTCAAAAATAGTTGGTGGTTGAATTCAGTTTGCTGATATGTGAATCCTATTCAAATTTCACATCAATCGGATGGAAATTGAGGATTTTAGATAATTTTAAAAAAGTGGTTGGCCTTTGGCCGATTTTGACCTTTTGACCTCAAAAATAAATAGGATTCTGTCTGACCACCAACTCTACCATTTGATGTTTTGTGTCGATCAGTTTAAAATTGTGACCTGCAGGCAAGTATAAGTGAGCAGACAGACACATAAACACACAACCTGGGGAGTGATCAACATACTTGTCAAATTTTTTTTTTTTTGCTTAGTAACAAGAAAGAAAACAAACGGAGGGAAAACTGAGTATACTCCCTTTCAGCGTGCATCATCGCCGGGTCCCCTTCGGTGCCCGGCGATGATGTCATGCAGTGCCTGTCCAAGATGGAATAGGAAAGGAGTGGAGCAGTGTACAATATGTCCACTGAGCTTTAGAAATGCTGTTTGTTCAAAGTTGACGTTTTGATGATGTCATGATTTCATGTTGGTGGTTGACAATTAAACATTGTTCTGTCCAAGCACTCGTAGACTCAAAGGTGTTTTTAGCCGCGTCGCAGACGCTGCTAATAGAGTGCCCTCTGCTGTTGTTGTTGTTCTTCTTGTTCTTGCAGAGAAGACAAAACCTCAAAGCTCCACCCATTCTGGGAACCATAGCTCCACCCATTTTGGGAGAGGCTTCATATAAACAAATATCCACCATTTTATTAACTCGCATAGCTTTGAGGCCTGTTTTGTAGGCCCGTGGTGTCTTCCTCTCTCACACAGTTTTATTTCAAATCAAATTCGATATATCATTTCATTTTTCACAGTCGCTAACATAGTTTTAGACTCGGTTGAAAAAAAACGGGAAGAAAATCCGATGAAAGTTGCCCTTTATAGAACGAAATGAATTCTCAAAGGCCTGTAACTTCAAGTCCATTGAGATATATTTTTTTACAATCACGGCATGCAGTCATACACCGCCCGAAATAACAGACGGGAAAATGCCGAGATATATTAAAAATTCGTCCATTTGATGACAATTGTCACGATGAAATATTTAATTTATACGTCGTCACAATAATGTGGAGAGAGGAGCATAGCTTCGTTCACATGTCGCCACACACGGGAAATTGCCGAGATTTTTTTTTTTTAATCGCGGCATGGTCAGTCATACACCGCCTGAAATAACAGACGGGAAAATGCCGAGATATATTAAACATTCGTCGCCACACACGGGAAATTGCCGAGATATATTTTCACTTTGCACAAAAATAACATCAAGTAATCGAATCAATAGGAATGTCCTGTGCCTATAACATCGACGTTATAGGCACAGCTGCATCTAGGCATTGTGTAACATCGACGCGGCTTTTGTTTTAATTAAAACTTTTTGTACTTGTTGTTTCTTATTGTTGATGCACAATGCCAGTAAAAATGACAAAAGATTATATTTTTGTATTTTTATTGTTTTATTTAAAATAAATACATGATCTCATCTATTGCGATTGAACATACCAAATCACAATGACATAAATAGTCCAGGAGCCTAGAAGAGCTTTTGTGTGGAAAGCGTTGAAACGTTTGACCTCATTAATTTATGGGACCATCCCCTAACATCACAAAAATGCATTGCTTCCGGGTCTGGGGCATGGCTTTCCCCCCAAAATCACATAGACGAAGTTACCGAAGACTATGAAGATCTCCAAAACTATGTATGATGTGACAAATCGGGTGCGTACAACCATGTTTTCATGGTCAATAGTTACGATGGCAACCATTTTTGTGCTAGAAAATGTGTAGTTCACCCTGAAATGTGCATATTGGAGCAACACTGTAACTTGTTGCAATTGGGTGAAATAATGAGCTCTTGTACCCCCCTTTATTTTATTTTTTTGCAGATCATGGCAAAGGACACTCCCGTTTGCATAATTTGTAGAGCCCATCTTCAGGAACCAGAAGAAACCTCTTCAGGAACCTTTAAGTGTACCAGAAGAAAATCTTCAGGAACCTGGCCTGAAGATTTTAAATTCGGGAAACTGGGAAACGGCTCGACATGGAATGACACTTCAAAGTGACCTTTTCTCCAGCACCTCGGAAGAGATCAGCACAGCTGAGAAAACCAGAAGGCAAATGTTACCACTCAGTTTGTCTCAGTCGATTTTGTTTAGTTAAGAGATGAGCATCTACTGCCAAAGAACCGTCAGAACTACCGTCAGAACTAGTGAGTGTTCTTCCGTAATGTCATAGGTGGCTTGCAAGTGGAACCAGGGTTGTATAATGAGAGTATGGATGTGATCAAGAGAAAAGTACTCGCCAGTGCATCGGATGCTGTGTTTAAGTGTACCAGAAGAACAGTTCGTCCTTGGAAGCATCAATCCCTTGGGCTAGGGCTGGGAACACTGACAGGATCAAAATCGGTGTTGACCATCCTGAACCGCTTTGGCCATTGCATCACCTACAATGAAGTGAAGCGGCTTGACAATGAAATCACCTACACGTGCTCTGTTGGTGAACGGGAAACTCATGCCAGGTTGGATTAGGAACAGGTAATAAAAAGAATAATAATAATAAACGTCTGTGAACCATGTTGTGTTTTGATAATTTGTCCCTTTACATCATCATTTTTTTCCTTTTCTTTCAGCATGGTTAAGAGACGTTCACAAGTGTCATGATGCACAGCTTTTGATAAGAATTGGAAAACCAAATACTGCATTGAAGTCACCAGAAGGAACCAAAAGAAGTAGAGTAAAGATGGAGTCATCAGGAGGAACCTGGATAGGATTCGGGGTTCAGCCGCTAGTCCTCTATCCTCCAACCCATCCAGGTGCCGCCAAGTGAACCTTCCAGAAAATTTTCTGCAAGAATTCACTTCTCCTAAGACAGATACATAAAGAAGAAGCAAGAATTAGAATGAATAAAGAGAAATATGAAAAAGTAGAAAGATGTAACTACAATGTAAAAATGGAGGCACCAGTTGGCAAGAACACTTCATCTCATCTTTCAGAAATTCACATCGTACCTTCAGGAAGCGGCACATCACCCTGTATTTTGTATCATGTATTTTAGGAAATGGAGGATTTAACATGACAATGTTGACAATGCCGTCGCCAACACTGAACAACACATGCAGCCCATTCACGACTTATTCTCCTGCTGATCTCATCAACGTGTCATCATGGACAGCAGCGGAGGAAGCAACCAACACATTTCTCCTTGGAACACTGGAACATGTGGGGGTAACTGACTCAAGTTTGATGGTGAGTGTGCGGTCGATGGTTCGTGGTTTCTTTGGCCAGTGGCAAGGACCCAGATGCTGAACTTTACTGTAAAGGAGTCTAAGACTGCAGGATGGAAAATTTATGAGGCAGAGGGAGTCGAGGATGTCTGGACGAATATTAGCTGTTGTGGCCAAGACGAGCGATGAACTTTACCTGCATCAAATTCTTAGCTACCCCGTCACTGAAGTGCCCCTTTCACTCACTCATAGCGATAGGACTCCCCTTAAGACGGACAAGGCAGCTCACACAAAAAAAACAATGTTCACTGCTTATAATTATATGATACATCGATCATGGTGGTTATTTTGCTTGGATAGATTCCAAATGCCCTTTATACCACAGACCTCCCCCCCCCCCCCCCCCCCCCCCCCGAAGATTGAAATCCATACCGTTACAATTGCATGAGCCCATGACGGGGTGAGTTGAAGGCCATGGCACAATTGTAACAAAGCTTGCCATTCTTCATGATCCTTCATTCAAGTGTTTAACTGACTTTTGAATGTAGCAGAACATCGATTCACGTGGTCCAACCGCCATTCCCCCGTCGAAGCATGGCGTAACGTCCTCCATACCCTTCTCCAAATTGAAACTATTATTAATTCCCCGTAGATGTACATCGACTTGAAGCAACCTTTACTTTATAATTATAAATTTCCCGTAAGTGTGGATTAGTTTGAAGCAATCTTTACATAATTAATTGTCTCTGACAATAATTTCTGTGTTTCATGAGGAAACAGACAGACAGCATTCGCGTATTAAATACACTGTATAGAGTATTGTGAAATTCCAAAATCAGAATATTTATTAACAGCAAATATATTGCGGCAGATTTATTAACAACAAATATATATATATTTTTAATCGGGAACATTTGAAGCAGCATACTGTTGCCTTATGCACCGCCCAGGTTGAATTTTTGGTCTGATTGTAAAAATTAATTATTTTCTTTATATTAGGTTTGGGTTAATTTGAAGCAACTTTTACTTCATCATTTTTTCTCTCCGAGGAAAGTTTCCGTGTTTCACGTTGGGCCAGACAGTATTGATATATATATACATACATACATACAGACATACATACATACATACAGACATACATACATACATAGACATACATACAGACAGACATACATACATAGACATACATACAGACATACATACATACATACATACATACATACAGACATACATACAGACATACATACATACATACAGACATACATACAGACATACATACATACAGACATACATACACATACATACAGACATAGACATACATACATACATACAGACATACATACACATACATACAGACATAGACATACATACATACATACAGACATACATAGACATACATACAGACATACATAGACATACATACATAGACATACATACAATCAATAGATTAGCAAGCATCACAAATGTTCTCGGTATTGAATAAAAATCTCTCGTTACTGTAATCGCACTTCATTCAGATTGCTCTGAATATTTTCAAATGTGATGGGCTGCACAAGCATCAAAAACCGCTGTTCTTGTCTCTTCACATTGAATTGTGAAGCGGAGGACCCATAGTCATTTAGAATGAGCTCAGGTAACAAGGGAATGAAGGTGAATCGCTATGGCTGGAACCCCACATATGCGCCCGCGGAACTACGTAACTTCCGCTTAGTGCACCCTTAGCGACAACAGTCGCGTGATTGGATACGTTGAAAACAAACCACAAAAGGGCACGTGTTACAGCTTACTTCCGGTAGTCTCGCCCTCACCTGTGTAGACCAAAACAGGTGGTGCAGACAGATTATCCCCATGCCGAAGGTTGTTGAATGCGCTGGCCTTTTAATGGTGATCCTGGGGTGGAATTTGTTTTGATAGCTTTATTCCTGAAGTTTAGAATTAAAATCCTTAAAACCAGAGCCCTCAGCTGGATTTGAACCCATAACTAACCCTAACTCCATTAACATTTGATGAAACATCTTCATCAAACTACCCGACTGATAGGGGCCGAATTTGGTACGATGCTTCAGGACAGCAATGTCTCAGGAGGTTGTGCTCCCCATCTGGATCCCTCTTCCACTCTTTTTCCAGGTTATCGTGCCCCTCCCCTACCCCCTCACCTCTTTTTGTTTTAGTTGTCTGTTCGTTTTTGCTTAATTCCCTGTTTCCTCCTCTTTGTTTCATTCAGTCAGTGTGTAGCTTGTTCACCCACAAATGTCCTCACCTCCCCTTGATCTCTCTCTCGCTCTCATCTCTAGTTTACTGTTGCTGGTTTTCCCCTTTGCATTTTGTTGCTCCATTCTCTGCTTTCGTTCTTGCATGAGCATCGACAATGCACACAAAAAGTTGGATCACTCTTTTTAGTATTACACTTTTATTTCATTTCACCCGTACTTTGTTTGTCCCGTTTCAAATCTTTGAGCCGTTCGTTTTATAGGTTCTATACGTCCTAGAGACCTTAAGTTTGGCCCACTCTTTTCTGGTACATTTTCATCTATCAAAATTTAATATTAAAAAATGGTTTAAAACCTTTTAAAAATAAAAGTGTGCAGCCCTAAAGCATGTTTTTTTCATTTACTTGTTCTCTCCTTCACCAAACTGGTGGGCAGTGAGCATGTGAGACAATGAGAATTGTCCATTTCACACGGGCATCGTTTAGCTATCTAAGGTCAGATGTTCGCATCCTTTAAAATAAACCATAATGCGAGGATGTAGCTCATATGATGCACCTTTTAATGCGCCACATTTGTGACTCAGTGTGCATTGCAAATTGAAGATAGGACTGGTACAAAACCGAACACCCTTATTTTAATATGCAGTCTTTAAATTGTCATGTCTTGTGTCACATTATGTCAGGCTTCAACAGCAGCAACAAACTATTTTGTCGACGGAGAAAACGCTGAAGGCTGACGGACTTGTAATTGTCATAAGCTACAGCACAGCCGACTTACCTTGAAAATAACTGTAACAAGTATGACCGCGTTGGGGTTGTGGTCACAACCTGCGACACAAAATATATCTTTGGCTTCCTCTGTCCCCTCAACCCCCACATCGTTGCTGTTGAATGTATTATACAATTGATCTCCGAGGGTCTTCATGGCTTGGTTCTATATCAATTATGAGTCTGACCGATGGACAGCTGGGTCTGGTTTCAGGCAACTAGTGTACCCACTGTGTCCAGGAGTGGCAGAAAGAGTTATGTTATTATCCTCTCTGGTATATAGATCACCGTAGATCTAGGCTCGGGCCTCAAGAACGTCGGGGGTGTATTCAGTTACCAAGTTTCTTATAGAGTACTCACCAAGTACCTTACGCATTCAAGCAAGCATTCCATTTTAAACCGTTGATGAGGAATTGCTGGCTTGGCAAGCGCCAGCTAGCTGCTCAATAACTAAACTCGCAATGCAGTAATCCTCATCCTGATGAAGCAGCATTTACATGGGAGGAATGAAGGAAGATTCGATTCATTGTGATTCCAAACAGAGGATTTCTTTTACATCTGTTACCTGAGTTTTGTCGTGTGTGTCTGTCTCTCTCTTCTGCCCTTCCGCTCTATTCTGTGGTAATGACCCTTTTGTTCATCGACAACCTGTATGTGGTCATTTGAAGTATGGTACTTTGCCATGAAAGTGACTGAAATGGTGAAAATGCTGACAAGTGAGTGACTGAAATGACTTTAAAAATCCGGTAACGTCGTGATTGGGAAATGTGCATTTATTGTACATATGGTGCTGTTCAAAAATTCCGTAACACTTTTTTAGGGAGGGCTGCACAGGCTCCATTAAACCTAACTAATAATTTACCACTCGATCCAAACAAAGCCAATGGAAATATGATGCAACAACGCCGGACAGTGTATGATCAGCAGAGGCCGATACAGGCCTAATGTTAGGCCCACCAGGAAACAAGATGGCGGCTATATATAATTTTGTCTTTGCAATATGGTGGAGTTAAGCGACATGTGGGTGTGGTCTAGCGGCTGTCCGACCAATGGGTGCACATTTCAAAAATCAACCCCCAACTAAAACAAATAAATACATAAATTTCACGAAGGGGGTGCCCTACATCTGGCAAATAAAATACATTTACATCTTCATGCAGGTGTATCAATCAAATTGGCGCCCCTTTATATGAACTTTTCCAGAGCATTGCTTGGTTCCTCCTAAGAACACACGGGTAGTCCAGCATGCACACGAGATTTTTTCGAATGTCCCTTGTTTTCTATTGTTCGACATTTTCTACAAGCTATGGAATGTCCCTTCCTTTCTCTACTTTGCCACATGGCACATACCCTTACATAAAGGGGCATTTTCCATGCCCCTGGCATTTTACCCAGGAATATGAATTGGACCTAAAGTCTTTGAATACCTCATTAGTCTTTGAATATTCAGAGCCAGTTAGGGGTTGTTGTTTTTTTTAACCAAACTTAACTTTTTGGAATAAAATAATAAAAGGCTAAATGTCATAAGTAGTACATCACTGAACAATGTGATATGGAAATGGTACCTGAGATGATAATTTAATAAAAGTGTATTCAATCAAATGTTACTCAGGAGGGTTACATTCATGTTCCTGAATATTTATAAATCATTTCTGAGCAGAATGAATCGTCATCGTCTGCCATGCCCTATGCATCGCATTGGTGCTGCCGAAGCAGTTGCTGGGTTACAATCCTGGATGGGTAGCCACTCCGATTCAGGAAGTCAGGGCAGGAATTTGTAATTTGTTCATGGTGCTGTCGATAGCTCGCCTACTCTTTGTGAAGGACACCGTGGGATGTTTAATGCTCAGTTTAACCCCCGACCAAGGCCCGGCACACACCGATGCACTTCATACTGAGGCCCTACCCATGAAGCATTGGGATGACAGTTTATAGTTTGGACAGGATTCCAACCCACACCAAATGGCTTCGAGGCAAGTGTGCGTACTTCTAGGTCATCCTGGCAGCCCCATTTTGCATCAGGTATTCTAAATCAAAAACAGTAATAGTTCAAAAAACAAGATGGATTTTTAATCATAAAATCAGTGTTTAAAGACGAGACTCACTTGAACAGACAATCGAGGTGTATTATATGCCGACCTACTTGAACAGACAATCGAGGTGTATTATATGCCGACATACTTGAACAGACAATCGAGGTGTATTATATGCCGACATACTTGCTGAGTGATCATTCTCAGCTATAAAAAAAAGTTGCTGTTCACGACTTTTTCACTTATCAGAAGGGCAGAAACGTTTGTTTTTGAGTTGGTTTATAAAAGCCTTTGCATGGGGGGGACAATTATTGGACAAGTACTGATAAGCAGGTGTTTATTTGGCAAAATGTTGCACTTGAAACGATCCTTTTGGGTGTAAAGCAATGGTTGTGAATTTGCTCGTTTTCTTGTTTCACGTCGACGATGGGACAATGTTTTGCACACCCGGAAGGCTCCCAACCACACGAAACTGCATTCCCTTCCCTGGCCTTTAAATCTGAGCTATGTCCCTTCCCACCCTAACTACATTCCCTACCCTTGTCTCTTTAAATCTGAGCTATGTCCCTTCCCACCATCCCACTCCCGACCTCGCGCCATCCGCTGCCTTGAGCAACAGGCATCTGTCACATCAAGCTTTGTGGTTTTAAATGGCAGGCAGTCATGTGCATGTTCTCTCTTGAAGACAAAAATCCGATGCCTTGTTACCAGCTCATTTTTGGCATCAAAACATTTTGAAAGTTCTTTTGTGTAGTTCAATCAGCACACATTTGAAGGTCATTACAAAGCACATTATATCCAAAGACATGTCAGATTTATCCTCCATTTGTGGTTATCATACCTGATCACCAACCGGTGCTTATTTTCAATTTACCTTCACCTCAAGCAGGAATGAGAGCTGAGGTTTATATTAAACAACAGCTGCACTGGCTCAACCTCGTTTTCTTTTCTCAATCATCTGGCCAGGTGTCGTTTGGGCAAAGAAACATTGTGTCACAAATGCCGCTGGGCCTCTCGTAAGCGTCATTCCAGGCTGCACATGAAAATGAAACGAAAGCAGCCAAGGGCAAGTCTGAACCATTGTCTCGGGGTTCACCTCTCAACTGCGAATAAATAAAATGTGCCACTTGTTCATACAAAAAAAGAAGAGGAACATTTCTTTATTCATTAATCATTCAACACATTTTGAACATTCATTATACAACACATTTTGAAATGTGTATCACCAACACAAAACAAACGTTTTTGTCAAACGCAATGGAACTTGATCGATGAATGAATACAACCTGGTCATTTATAATGCTTTAATGATACCAAGTCATTGAATTCACTTTCTGAAAGGAAGCCACTGTTTATAATAAGTGGTTGGTGCTTTGGTCCTCCTTCCAGATTTCAAGTTTTTCCTTCCTGAGAGTATCCATATCCATCTCCATCTTGATAGATAGTATCCATCATCATATCCATCCTGATAGTATCCATATTATCTTTCTGTATCATCTTGTCCACTTCATGTGACACTCCCAAACCCTCCTTCCTTCCCACTTCCCTTATTTGTCCAAGTCTCCCTCTGTTTTACTCTTCAACCCTGCTGTTGGCGTTTCCCCACTTTCTGTACTGCTCCTTTTGTCATGTTGCTTCCTGATCTGTTCAATGTTGTATCTCTTCGACCAGCCTCGTTTTGTTTTTAAACAAAAATTTAATTGGGCAACAATTAGGATAATCCACAGTCAAAATATTGAACAAAAGTAAAGCTAATACTACCTTGAAGTGTGGAGGTGGAATGTTTGTGTTTATAGAGGTGAGTGTTAGTGGACAACGTAAACATCATGGATTAATTACTAAGTATGTGGTTTTATTGGATTATCATTGAGAAAAGATCTTGCGATACCTTCAGATGGGAATTATCCTACAGACTGCCATGCCCAACCTTAATGCGAAAATTAGTTTTCAAAATTCATTTCAAGTGCATATACCTTGCTATGTATGATCATTGCCTCAAACATGTCATTATGTTCTGGGTGAAACAATGGTTTTGTGTATTTTCATGATTTCTCACAACGACAAAGCACAAGGCCCATAGCTTATTGCTTAAAACAAATGGGCCAATTGATCTTCGTCTTTCTTTAAATTTACCTGGGGCCGCACTGCACCTGCCCTTTTGGTTGTTCATCCATCAGTAGCTTTGTCAGAGTGTACAATGCATCAGCAAAACCCTTGGTCTCTGTCTTCACGTCAAATCTGTTCACTGGCGTTGTTGCTGTCAAGCAGCTAGTTTACAAATTTAAAAAACTGCTCAAAACGTATCCGCCAAGCTGCTAGTTTACAAATTTTTTAACTTCTGAAAACATATCCATCAAGCAGCTAGTTTACAATTTTTTTAAACTTCTCAAAACACATCCATCAAGCAGCCATCTTACAAATTTTAAAAACTGCTCAAAACACATCCGTTAAGCAGCTAGTTTACAGAATTTTGAAATATTGCTCAAAACACATCCATCAAGCAGCATGTTTACAATTTTTTCAAGGATTTCTCAAAACATATCCGTCAAGCAGCTATCTTACAAATTTTTTTAACTGCTCAAAACACATCGGTCAAGCAGCCAGTTTACAGATTTTTAAAATATTGCTCAAAATATATGCATCAAGCAGCCAGTTTACAATTTTTTTAAAACTGCTCAAAACATATCCGTCAAGCAGCCAGTTTACAATTTTTTTAAAACTGCTCAAAACATATCCGTCAAGCAGCCAGTTTACAATTTTTTTTAACTGCTCAAAACATCCGTCAAGCAAATAGTTTACAGAATTTTAAAATGAACAGTATCTTACCATCAACACGCATCGTGGATTGTACAGGTACCACCGACTCAGTTTTAGAGTGAAATCTGCACCTAGAATTTATCAGCGTGTCATGGACAGTTTGTTTGCCGCCGAACGCAACGTCGTTTGTTACCAGGATGATATTCTGGTTACTGGTCGTATGGACGAACGAACATCTAAAACCTGGATAGAGTTCTGAAGAAGATTTCGGACTCTGGCCTACGTTTGCGTCGAGACAAGTGCAAGTTTATGGTGCCATCGATCACGTACCTGGGTCATTCGATTGATGCCGAGGGTCTACACCCGACAGATGAGAAAGTCCGAGCTATCAAGGATGCTCCTGCTCCACAAGACGTGACCGAATTGAAGTCATACCTCGGTTTGCTACAGTTCTATAGTCGTTACATTCCGAATGTGACCGACGTTTTGGGCCCCCTTTATCGACTTTTGAGGAAAGGAGTCTCCTGGAGCTGGGGGTCTACTGAACAATCAGCATTCCAGACCTCTAAGGATCTGCTCAAATCGTCCAATGTTCTCGTTCATTTTGATCCAGAGAAGGATCTTGTGCAGACATGCGATGCCTGTCGGTATGAAGTGGGGCGTGTATTATCACACGTGATGCCTGATGGTATGGAAAGACCTGTTGCATTTGCTTCCAGAACGTTGTCCCCGGCAGAGAAGAACTATTCCCAACTTGACAAGGAAGGATTGGGAATCGTTTTCGGCGTCATCAAATTTCGCCAGTCCCTTCTTGGACACCATTTCACGATTCGCACTGATCACAAGCCGCTGATCAGTCTCTTTGGTCCAACTAAGGCGACGTCTGACACAGTACCGCCCAGGATCATCCGCTGGTCCCTGTTTCTCGCTGCTTATGACTACACCATATGTTATAAGCCCGGTTCGTCTGTCTCAAATGCAGATGCCATGAGTCGGTAACCTCTTCCAGAATCCGTTGATGATTCGCCTACACCAGGATCCATTATCACACTGATGGATCATCTGGAAGATTGTGCTGTCGGCGCCGGCCAGATCCGCACTCATACTCGACGAGACCCCATTCTGTCCAGGCTGTACAGCTTGGATGGGATTTGCTACCTGAGGGTGACCCAGCTTTTGCAGCTTTTAAAGCACGTAAAAATGAACTCAGCGTGGAAAATGGTTGCCTACTCTGGGGATGTCGTGTCGTGATCCCGGAAAATCTGCGTTCCACGGTCGTGGATAAAATCCATGACTGTCACCCCGGGATTGTGAAGACTAGGGCATGCCCGTACTATATATATATATCTAAAATTATATCCCCCCCCCTCTATTTACATGAAATGGTTTGGTCCATTCGCAAAGCCAAAGCGAACGGCTTGCGAGTACGGTGACAATCCCCCCCCTCTATTTACATGAAATGGTTTGGTCCAAAGCGAACGGCTTGCGAGTACGGTGACAATCCCCCCCCCCCCCCCCTCTATTTACATGAAATGGTTTGGTCCAAAGCGAACGGCTTGCGAGTACGGTGACAATCCCCCCCCCTCTATTTACATGAAATGGTTTGGTCCAAAGCGAACGGCTTGCGGAGTTTGGTAAAGAAATCGCCATAGCGTGCACAAACGCGCAGGAAAGCGAAAGAATCGCAAATTAGTTTTAATTAGTTTTAAAACATAGTTTAACGGCAACATAGTTTGCCAACGTGAAATAAATGAATACGCTCTCAAATGTGCCGTCCGAGGCAGAGTCTGTTCGCCACGTTTGGCACACGTGATAGCTCGCTGCTCTCTGATTGGTTGAATCGTTTTTTGGACATAGCTCGCTAACTACTTGTCCGATTAATATGAAACCTTGAAAAGGCACATCCTCGGGTCCCCAGCAATATACCTGGCAAGTTTAAAGTATATCGGACCCGTGGTTGTCGAGAAACAGCGGTCACAGACAGACACACAGAGATTACTGGCATTATAGATAGACTAGGGCATGCCCGTACTATATATATATCTAAAATTATATCCCCCCCCCTCTATTTACATGAAATGGTTTGGTCCATTCGCAAAGCCAAAGCGAACGGCTTGCGAGTACGGTGACAACCCCCCCCCTCTATTTACATGAAATGGTTTGGTCCAAAGCGAACGGCTTGCGAGTACGGTGACAATCCCCCCCCCCCCCTCTATTTACATGAAATGGTTTGGTCCAAAGCGAACGGCTTGCGAGTACGGTGACAATCCCCCCCCCCCCCCCCTCTATTTACATGAAATGGTTTGGTCCAAAGCGAACGGCTTGCGGAGTTTGGTAAAGAAATCGCCATAGCGTGCACAAACGCGCAGGAAAGCGAAAGAATCGCAAATTAGTTTTAATTAGTTTTAAAACATAGTTTAACGGCAACATAGTTTGCCAACGTGAAATAAATGAAAACGCTCTCAAATGTGCCGTCCGAGGCAGAGTCTGTTCGCCACGTTCGGCACACGTGATAGCTCGCTGCTCTCTGATTGGTTGAATCGTTTTTTGGACATAGCTCGCTAACTACTTGTCCGATTAATATGAAACCTTGAAAAGGCACATCCTCGGGTCCCCAGCAATATACCTGGCAAGTTTAAAGTATATCGGACCCGTGGTTGTCGAGAAACAGCGGTCACAGACAGACACACAGAGATTACTGGCATTATAGATAGACTAGGGCATGCCCGTACTATATATATATCTAAAATTATATCCCCCCCCCTCTATTTACATGAAATGGTTTGGTCCATTCGCAAAGCCAAAGCGAACGGCTTGCGAGTACGGTGACAATCCCCCCCTCTATTTACATGAAATGGTTTGGTCCAAAGCGAACGGCTTGCGAGTACGGTGACAATCCCCCCCCCCCCCCTCTATTTACATGAAATGGTTTGGTCCAAAGCGAACGGCTTGCGAGTACGGTGACAATCCCCCCCCCTCTATTTACATGAAATGGTTTGGTCCAAAGCGAACGGCTTGCGGAGTTTGGTAAAGAAATCGCCATAGCGTGCACAAACGCGCAGGAAAGCGAAAGAATCGCAAATTAGTTTTAATTAGTTTTAAAACATAGTTTAACGGCAACATAGTTTGCCAACGTGAAATAAATGAATACGCTCTCAAATGTGCCGTCCGAGGCAGAGTCTGTTCGCCACGTTCGGCACACGTGATAGCTCGCTGCTCTCTGATTGGTTGAATCGTTTTTTGGACATAGCTCGCTAACTACTTGTCCGATTAATATGAAACCTTGAAAAGGCACATCCTCGGGTCCCCAGCAATATACCTGGCAAGTTTAAAGTATATCGGACCCGTGGTTGTCGAGAAACAGCGGTCACAGACAGACACACAGAGATTACTGGCATTATAGATAGATGAAGTCACTCGCTAGAAACTATGTGTGGTGGCCGAATCTTGATGCTGATATCGAACATCATGTTCGACATTGCTACCCCTGCCAGAGCACCCGGAATACACCTGCGAAAGTGCCACTGCATCCCTGGGAATGGCCCAGCGAACCGTGGCATCGCCTACATCTCGATTATGCCGGGCCTATTAACGGCAGCATGATTCTAATAATCACGGACGCGCACACAAAATGGATTGATGCCTATGTGACGCGTGGTACTACGTCAGCCATTGTCATCGAAAAACTCAGGATGGTTGTGAGTGATAACGGTTCGTGTTTTTCCAGTTCCGAGTTCGCCGAGTTCACACGTCGGAACGGCATCAAACATAAGTTTGTCAGCCCACATCACCAGGCTTCAAATGGCTTGGCCGAACGATCCGTAGGGATCATCAAATCCGGATTGCAGAAACTGCAGGTGGGAACCCTGGAAACAAAGCTTTCTCGTCTCCTGTTCAAATACCGCATCACGCCACAATCAACAACCGGTGCAGCTCGGTCTGAGTTATTGATGAAACGACACCTGAGATCGACACTTGACAATCTCAAACCAGACATATTGTTGCGAATATGGAATTTGGCCTCCATATCCGCTTGTAAATATTCCCCTATTTTCTCCAATACTCCCCAACTTTCCCCGATCCCCCATTCCCTAGTCCCATTGCATGTAAATAACAATCAGTAGAGCCGACCTTCCCCTTATTCCCCCATTAAATGTCGTGCCCAGGTCCACCGCACCACACGTAGACAACTTTCGGACATCTTCCTAGTTATTCTTATTCTATGTCAGTTAAGGCCTCGTCTCCATTAATTATGACTCTTCGTTGCACCAGAATGTGATTATATGGCATCAGTAGTGAGTTTAGGACCTTTCCCATACCTCCTTCCATCTTCTTCCCCAACAATTACAACAACAACAGAGGAGATGGCGGCGGAGCGGGGGAGGATGCGTCCTCACACCGGCTCGATTAGCTCCAGACCATGCGCTCCACGGGGTTACCACGAAGGGGCTCCTTGTCAGCTCCTCGTCAAGGGCGGAGCCTGGTAAACCCCCCGCACGCACCCAATGAGAAGCAACGTGCCGATTCCACGAGGCGGAGCTAACGAGCCGAGGGCGTGTCACTCCCCGCCGGATATACGCGGCCACGCGCCGGATGTGACGAGAGATGCGCACCCAGCTTGGAGAAGGAAAGCCACCTGCGAGCGCTGAGTCAGATGCGCACCCAGCTTGGAGAAGGAAAGCCACCTGCGAGCGCTGAGTCAGATGCGCCCCCAGCTTGAGCAGACAAGACGCCATCCGAGCGCTGCGACCTCCCCGCATCTCTGGACCGGACCGAGTCGATTCTGACCTTTGAGCCCAGGTGCACCTGGAGCCATCGCTACCCGCCTGTCCTTTCCATCAATCCCCGTGTGAGTCAGCCTTGTCCCGTTTGTCTGTCGTCTGTCCGGGGTTAATATAAGAGTGTGTCTAAGTGCTTGTCTTTCTATGCTGTCCCTCTTGTAGTTGTAATCTAACCTTCCGCCTTAATATAACCTCCTCCGGAGGTCTTGAGAACTGAACCCCTGGTGTCGTATTGTGTTATTGTAATCCAGCCGGGTGTCTTCTTTTTCTTATTGAGCCAGCATCGCGCGACTTCGTCAACGTCGAGTATAGTCGGGTAATTTGTGCGGACACGACGGCCATTCCGCTCGGCCCACTTTAACATCAAAGTCGTGTCTGTAACAATTGGTGTCGAGGAGTGGAATTCGAACCCGGGACTAAATTTATTAGGCCCAAATTGGTAACAAGTAGAGTCGATTCGGAGCGCGTTTCCCGCGCGAAGTTGTAACGGCGAAATTTGTATTTGTTTTACGAAACTCGAATTTTGCAAGTCGCGCTATGGCGGATCAACACGGCTGGGGTCCGGTAGGGGAGAGTGAAGCAGGGTCGGTCCAGGACCAAATTGAGGGACATGAGGAGAGCGAAACAGCGAGGGTAGCAGGCACGCAAAATGGCGCCTCGCAAGAGCGCGCGGTAGCCGAGCCCGCTGTATCAACGGGCTTTAACATGCAGCCGATTGACATACAGGCCCTCATTGCGCAGCTACAGGCAGCTGTACAGATGAGTATGGGGAGCCAAATTGAGCGATTGAGTGAGCAAATGGGGGTAATGAGGGACGAAGCGAGGGGTACCAGTGAGGGGTTAGACAATAATTTTGAGAAGTTAGACAAGAAATTTGGGAAGTTAGACAATAATTTTGAGGGGTTAGACAATAATTTTGAGAAGTTAGACAAGAAATTTGGGAAGTTAGACAATAATTTTGAGGGGTTAGACAACGGGATAAAAGAGGTGAAACATGGGTTAACGGGGGTAGAAAACAGAATGGCCGCTCAAGAGAATCAAATGGAAGGGATGCAAAAGGGGTTAGAGGGGGTAGAAAATAGAATGGCTGCCCAGGAGAATCAGATAGAGGGAGTGAAAAATGGGTTAGAGGGGTTAGAAAACAGTATGGAAGGCAAATTGAGGGACATGAGGGACCAAGCGGAAAGGGAAGTTAAACAAATGGAGCAGCAGATAGAGGGGGTCAGAATGGGGGTAGAAACCAAACTGGATGCTCACAGGGAGGAAATGCAGCAGATGAGGGTGGCATCTGGGCAGGAGATGCAAGTGATGGGAGAGGAGATCAGAAGAGGAGTGAGTGAGGAGGTCGGAGGAGTGCGCGAGGAGGTGAGGCACTGTAAGGAGCACATGGAGAAGGAGGTGAGAAAGGGGACTGTAAAATTGCAAGGGGGCATAGAGGACCTGACGCAGGAGGTGGAGCAGCTGACGGTGGGACAGACGGAGTTAGTGGAGCAGGTTCAAAGGAACACTGCGGTATTAGGAGGTTTAAAAGCGACACAGAGAGAACTAAAAGATGACTTAGTGGCGACGAAGAGGGAATGTCAGATGGTACGTGAGGGACTGACAACGAGGTTGGACGAGGTGATAGAGGTAATGGAGACGAAGGACCGGCAGGTGAGGACGCACATGGAAACGGTCAAGGTAGCCTTGGAGGACGAGCTTGAGGAGACGTACCGGGGAATAAAAGAGGTGAAGCACAAATTAGAAGAAGTGGAAGAAGGGATGAGCGAAATTAAGAAGCGACGGAGAGGGGATAAGAAAGAGATAAAAGAGGAGATAAAAGAATTGGTCCAAAGTCTGTGTTTGGATCGTGATGATGTGCTCATTAACCGGATGAGGGATTCGCAGGTGATGGAGGAGAAGCGAAGAGGAAGAGGACCCGGTGTAAGTGGTGACCAATATGGTCGTGCGTATGATGCGCCAGGGGATTTAATAAGCTTGGGGGTCGAGATAGACCCGGGTGTTCGTGAGAGGCCGTTGGTGAAGTGTGCGACAGGTCTGGTGTGCGAAAATGGAGGTGTGCAAGAAAGTCCGACTCTGGGGTGTGTGAGGAAAAAGTGCGTGCCAAGGAGTGAGTGTGCTGGCGAGAGTGAGTCGGTCGTAGCGCGTGTGCGAGGGAGCACATGGAAGCGTGGTGTGGTAAGTGTTACAGAGGGTGTGACGGGAGAGTGTGCGCGAGAAAGGTGTGTGACGGACAGGTGCATGAGGAAAGAGTGCGCTGTCAAAAGTAAGGAAGAATGCACACCTGTGGTGAGTGTTACAGAGGGTGTGACGGGAGAGTGTGCGCAAGAGTGTGCGCGAGAAAGGTGTGTGACGGACAGGTGCATGAGGAAAGAGTGTGCTGTCAGAAGTAAGGAAGAGTGTCCACCTGTGGTGAGTGTTACAGAGGGTGTAACGGGAGAGTGTGCGCGAGAAAGGTGTGTGACGGACAGGTGCATGAGGAAAGAGTGCGCTGTCAGAAGTAAGGAAGAGTGTCCACCTGTGGTGAGTGTTACAGAGGGTGTAACGGGAGAGTGTGCGCGAGAAAGGTGTGTGACGGGCAGGTGCACGAGGAAAGAGTGCGCTGTCAAGAGTAAGGGTGAGTGCGCTGTCAAGAATGGAGGTGAAAGTAGTGAGAGTGACATGGAGCGTGAGTTAGTTGTGACAGGTGAGAGAGGATATACACCTGGGATGGAAGGATGCACACCTGGAATGGTAGAGCGTGAGTGGGAATGCACGCTGGAGTTGGTGGTGAGGCACGTGGTTGGGTGTGTGAATGAGGGCACACCTGTGATTGTCACAGAGGAGGTGACCGAGGAGGGGGTGCGAAGCGGTGTATTGGTGAGGTGTGCGAGCAACGAATGTGTGCCAAAGTGTTCGGTGGTCAGGTGTGTGACCAAGGCTGTGAGTGGAATGAGGGTACCTGGGTGTGTAAGGAAGGGTACGAGGAGCATGGGCACAGCTGGATGTGTGAGCAAGGAACGGGCTGCGGGGTGTAAGCATGCAGGTGAAGCATCGACATTAAACGGGTTAGAGGTTAGGTCGACTTTTAGCCGAATCGGGCCCTCGGTGCGTGCTGGGCCTCGCTTTGAACGGCCGTGTCCGTGCTCCACTAGGCGGAGCGGGCGGCCCGATAGAAAGGGTCGTCATGGCGACCACTTTTTGTTGAGGCATTCCGGCAGGTCGAGATCGGGACATTGGATGGCTCCACGCCGAGGTGATGCGTGGGATCTCGGCCCGGGTAAGCCCCCGTCCCTGCACCGAGTGCCGGACGCATCCAGCCGCTGGCACAAAACAACCAGCATCCATTGCTTGGCTTTACGAAGCCGGGCTTTGGACAGGGATTGGCGCACCGAGAGGTATTAGTGAGTAAACTGGGTGATGAGGTTAGTGTTTTGGACCCAAAATTAGAGAAAAACAAAATTTGATGATTGGCAAGGGATTGGCAGTAGTGATTGGCAGATGATGAGTAGTGATTGGCAAATTTTTAATTTGTTGAAATTTGATGTGCAAAATTGGTAGTGAGAGACCCCCGATGTGGTGGGATGGCATCCCTGCCACCCTTCCCATGTGTGGGGCAAAGGAGCAATAGTTTATGGGGTGTATGGCAGTGAAAACTAGCCCGGGTGGGTTAGGTTATATTGATAGGGCCCTAGAAGATGACAGTAGGTAACGTTAAGTTTAGTTAGTGACTGATACCTGTAGTGGGGACGCAGGTAGATTGGTATGGATGATAATGACGTGGGAGCGCAATAGTTTAAAGGGACGACTGGGAAGCGCAAGTTTCAGAAGGGAGTAGTTAGCTGAGATGATGCCGTGTGTGTGAGGATGGAACAGGTGTGATTGCACAGGTGTGCAATTGGACAGGTGTGTGGAGCAGTGTATGAGTAGTGAGTGTGTGGATCAGCGCGAATGCGCTTGGGGAGAGAAGGGTGCAGGTGGCACCAGGTGTGAGAGCACAGGTGTGCAAGTACAGGTGTGTGGAGAGAGTTGGAGTAAGTGGTACGGAGTGGTGTGCATGGTGCGAAGGTGTGGATGGGGGAAGAGTGGACCCCTTTCACGAGTACCCGGGGCGGGTAGTGTAAGTGTTAGGTAGAGGGTGCAGGTAAATTGTGGTTGGATATTGGCATTTGTGGTGCGGTTGCAGAATGGTGTTGTGAATGGGTGCATTAGTGTTGTGGAAATGGCTGGGCGTGTAGCCTGTTAGTGTGTGTAGTTGGTTGGGCACTCCACCACTGTGAGGATGTCGGCCAGGTGAGGCCGCAGGTGGGCTCTGGGAGCCGGTAGTTGTGAGTGGGTGCCTGAGGATCCCGGGTGTGGATCGGGCAGCCCAGTGCCAGAGAGGGCACGGAGTGGGGAGAGAGCCAGAGGGCCTTCCCCTGGTAGTTAGGTTAGGGTAAGGAGCAGGTAAGCTCGGAGGCAACTGCAGTGGTGGAGGTGTGCAGGTGGGTAGACCCACTGGGAGAGGTACACGTCGCAGCCCAGAAATTGTACGAGGGCACCGGGAGATGAATCGGGGGAGTGAGACCCCAAATTGAAGAGCACCACAGTTTGGCCAATGGGAATTGGTTTTTAGAACCCATAGTGTAAGAGGGCCAATGGTTTGGCCGGAGGAAGACCCCGGGTAGTGTAAAGTTGTTAAAGTCATTTAGGAGATAGTTAGGATTGATGAACCTGTCGCACCATACGCAGCCACTTACCTGTGGTGATGATGATGACTCCACACCTGTGTTTTCTTTGTTTGTGTTGCAGAAATGAGAATTGCTGTTGGATTTGTGAGACGCATCACGACGTGGATGAGACATTGGGGTGATTCCATCTCTCCCTCCCTAGGAGGGACTGATGATGAATTGGTAATGGCAAATTTTGATGTTGAGTTGAAAATGGCAAATTTTGAGGAGAGTTGAAAATGGCAAATTTGATTGGTTAGGAGGGAGAGAAGACGAATTTGGTTTATGGGAGGAACGGGGAAGACAGTAGGGATGTTTGTTGATTTGTAAAGTAGATGTTTATGGGTAGTGTTGTGTTTTGTGGATACAGTAAGGGGTAAGGGAGGGGCCATGTAGGTTACCTGGTGGGGGGGGGGGGCGTACGATAGGAACGTACCTGTCTCACCTGGTTCCCATGTGCCCCCAGTGTGCATCACCTTACATTGCGTGCACTTTTGCGCCCTTACCACCTTACTCACTTGTTTCTTCTTTTGTCTCCCACCTCCGAGGATCTGGCTTTGGGGTAGAGAGAGAGGAGAGAGAGGTGCTGGCTGCGCAGTTGTGGGCCTGCACTTTCGCTGTTTGCTGCCGGGATCGATACACCATATGGACCGCAATGTTTGTGGCCACCCACAATGGACCGCAGTTCGTTTGCGGCCAAGCACCACCCGGGGATGGACCTATGGGTCAACGGGGCACCTATGCCATACAGGTGAACCACTAATAGTTAACACCACCAAGTGCACCACAAGAAGAGCAAGAGACACCTTCAGGGTTAGGGGTTGTCGAATTTATTTTTATTCCAATGAACAATGGTGACTGCACCGATTGGTGGTGGGGTGGTGCTTTTGATGCTCGGGAAGGGTGCTCTGCACGTTATTAAAGGCCGTCGGCCACAGAGCACTCGTGGGTTGGTGTATCGATGTTGGCAAGCGCGCTCTCTCTATGCATAACATCTGCATGTGTTCCTCCAAAAACAGGTCCTGGATCGTAGTGTAAATAGCAGCGTAGTCTTGTAAATAATGCTCCCTACCGGCTGTATGTTTAGTTTGAGAATTCTTTCCGGATTCGGTTATCCTGTGGGTGTGTTTCTGTGAGGAGAAGGGTGCAACGTCGCAGGGGGACATATTTACTCATTTGTGAATATCTGTAAAACTGTCGCACTCAGGGTAGAGTTAATAGTAGAGGGAACTACATTGCGTGCCACACTAAAGTAGGTAAAAATTTATCGGGTCGGGACGCCCCGAGGGTAGAGAAGGGTGCAATGTTGCGAATATGGAATTTGGCCTCCATATCCGCTTGTAAATATTCCCCTATTTTCTCCAATACTCCCCAACTTTCCCCGATCCCCCATTCCCTAGTCCCATTGCATGTAAATAACAATCAGTAGAGCCGACCTTCCCCTTATTCCCCCATTAAATGTCGTGCCCAGGTCCACCGCACCACACGTAGACAACTTTCGGACATCTTCCTAGTTATTCTTATTCTATGTCAGTTAAGGCCTCGTCTCCATTAATTATGACTCTTCGTTGCACCAGAATGTGATTATATGGCATCAGTAGTGAGTTTAGGACCTTTCCCATACCTCCTTCCATCTTCTTCCCCAACAATTACAACAACAACAGAGGAGATGGCGGCGGAGCGGGGGAGGATGCGTCCTCACACCGGCTCGATTAGCTCCAGACCATGCGCTCCACGGGGTTACCACGAAGGGGCTCCTTGTCAGCTCCTCGTCAAGGGCGGAGCCTGGTAAACCCCCCGCACGCACCCAATGAGAAGCAACGTGCCGATTCCACGAGGCGGAGCTAACGAGCCGAGGGCGTGTCACTCCCCGCCGGATATACGCGGCCACGCGCCGGATGTGACGAGAGATGCGCACCCAGCTTGGAGAAGGAAAGCCACCTGCGAGCGCTGAGTCAGATGCGCACCCAGCTTGGAGAAGGAAAGCCACCTGCGAGCGCTGAGTCAGATGCGCCCCCAGCTTGAGCAGACAAGACGCCATCCGAGCGCTGCGACCTCCCCGCATCTCTGGACCGGACCGAGTCGATTCTGACCTTTGAGCCCAGGTGCACCTGGAGCCATCGCTACCCGCCTGTCCTTTCCATCAATCCCCGTGTGAGTCAGCCTTGTCCCGTTTGTCTGTCGTCTGTCCGGGGTTAATATAAGAGTGTGTCTAAGTGCTTGTCTTTCTATGCTGTCCCTCTTGTAGTTGTAATCTAACCTTCCGCCTTAATATAACCTCCTCCGGAGGTCTTGAGAACTGAACCCCTGGTGTCGTATTGTGTTATTGTAATCCAGCCGGGTGTCTTCTTTTTCTTATTGAGCCAGCATCGCGCGACTTCGTCAACGTCGAGTATAGTCGGGTAATTTGTGCGGACACGACGGCCATTCCGCTCGGCCCACTTTAACATCAAAGTCGTGTCTGTAACAATATCATCAAATGTTTATCAGAGCCAGCTTAATCAAAAGTTGGTGCACGATAAGTCATCCAACAGTCGCTGTATCAACATCGGAGATCCACCGTTTGCCCGAAAATTTCGTGCAGGTGCGACGTGGCTACCGGGGGACATCATCGAGAAGCCAGGTCCCCTGTCCTGCGTGATTCGCCTGCAGGACGCCCCGTGAAATTCGTCGACATCAGGACCGACATCAGGACACCCTGCCCGCGGGTTTATTTCCCGTCACTGTCAGTCAACAGAGCCTGCAGCATCGTCACAGTCAGAACAATAGTTCGACCAGAGATCGTCGTGGCCGCTCCAGCCGGCTCGGATACCCCGAAAACCTCTGCGAACGCTGCACCCTTCATGGAGACCAAAGGGATCACCTCGGACTCTGTATCCACTGGTACACCGCCACCCAAAGGGATCACTTCGGACTCTGTATCCACTGGTCCACCGCCACCCAAAGGGATCACCTCGGACTCTGTATCCACTGGTCCACCGCCACCCAAAGGGATCACCTCGGACTCTGCATCCACTTGTCCACCGCCACCCAAAGGAATCACCTCGGACTCTGTATCCACTGGTCCACCCCCACCCAAAGGAATCACCTCGGACTCTGCATCCACTGGTACACCGCCACCCAAAGGGATCACGTTGGACTCTGTATCCACTGGTCCACCGCGATGCTCAATGCGCGAGAGAAAAGCACCCGACCGTTTGAATCTTTGAAGATGTTTTTTTTTTAAACATTGACACATGTTCTATTTTCATTATTTTCATAATCGTTTGCACACATATTTTCACATGTTTTAGGAAATGTTGTTTTGGATCAATTTTGGGAATCTAGCACATATTGCTCTTGGTAATTTTGGACTTAAAGGGGAGGATGTCATGTATGAAGCTGCAAATATTCCCCGTTTTATCCGGACACCCTGCCCGCGGGTTTATTTCCGTTTCCGGAAGTTACGGCCCAGCTCGGATGGCGCTGGGGTGAATCGGGCCTGTAACTGCAGAGTCAATAAATGTGCAAAAATCTATCGTAGTCTGTCGAGATACCTTACAGTTCCTAATCGCATACCTATGCAACAAACCTCCTCAATCTGTTCAATCATGTCCCCACCTTGCTCCCATGGGCTGAAGTTGGCTGTTTGCTTGATGTTGTCTCCCATCAATATTGATATTTTCTACCCTCATTAATTATCACCCCAAACTCACCCTTTTTTACGTTGTTTCGCACCTTTCCCTTGACCCACCTTTGTTTATTTATTTCACTGCTCTTTCATCCCCTGCTTTCCCTTGCTGCACTTTCAGCCCCTTACTACTTCTGCTTGGCCTTTTATGCCCCGTCTCCCTCCTCATTCTTTGACATTCACATTTTGATTCCAAGTTTCCCTCTACCTTACTGTTAGTGTCTTCTTGATTTTCTAATGTTTTAGCTGTTCTGTTCCATCACTTCTACAAACTTCCATTTGGTATACAAATAACATTAAACATTAAATCTGAGGCTCCTTTGGGTCCTAAAAACAAATTGTAGATTAAGTACTCCTGGATTTTGCCTCTTTCGCATCAAAATTCAGGATAGTTGATGATCATAGTAAAAGGTTCACCTTTTTCAGGTTCTGGCAGTAACAGGAAGGGCCAAGTGACATCAAAATAGGCTTTTTTGTATACAAAGTTTAGGCTCGTGAAATAACTAGGACACGATGAACGAGAACAAATCATAGTGTAAAATGAGGGTGGTACAACAAAAGCAGGGCAAAGGGACACTATGGAGGGATACAACAACAGGCATTTTAAGGCCATTTTCCCTACAAGAGTGGGGGTTAGCCTTGTGGTCCCCATGACAATGTTCTCCATTTTGCCTTATTTTCTGCATCTCTCCTTGTTAACCCCCTTGCCCGCATTTCTTCTTCGACCATCTTTAGCCAAGTCTTTCTCGGTCTTCCCCGTCCTCTACTTCCTTCTACATTCATTTCCATCACTCTTCTCAACCAGTCACTTTCATCCTTCCTCAACACATGACCAAACCATCTCAACCTGTTCCTCTTCACAGCATCAATCACAGGCTCTATTCCCATCATCTCTTGCAATTCATCATTTGTCTTCCTCTCTCTCAACGACACTCCACACATCCACCGAACCATTCGCATTTCCACCCTTTCCAGCCTTCGTTGCTGCTCTACGTTCATTACCCATGTCTCGCTCCCATAAATCATAACACTTCTCATACAGGCAGCATCCAACTTTCCCTTCAGCTTCAACGAGACACCCCTCCTCGTCAGCACACCACTCAGTTCCCGAAACTTCTTCCATGCACATCTCACTCGAGCAACCGTTGCCGAGTCTGATCCACCTTCTCCATTCAGCATGTCTCCTAGGTAACAAAATGTTTTCACACCTTCCAGCTTCACACCGTCTCCAAGATCCAACTCAACATTTTCTCCATCTGCAGCTCCCTCTGTGCACACCTTACACTTGAATGTAGCTGCCACACTGGTTAATGACCCTCTCAAGCCACTACATTTTTGATGAACCCACTCAGCGCACATTGTACATTGAATGGAATTCACTCCGACACCCTTCCTGCACACAGCACACGGCCACTTCCCAGTTCTTTCCACCTCACCACATGCTTCACCACTTGCCATCACCTTCGTTTTTCCGATATTCACCTTCAGACCTTTTGTCTCCATACATTCCTGCCACTTGTTCATCTTTTCCTTCAGTCCATCCATACTTTCTGCAATCAACACCAGGTCATCTGCATCCAACAACTCCCACGGTAAACCCTCCTTTACGTTCTGAGCCAGCACCTCCATCACAGCTACAAATAGTAGTGGACTTAGTACCGACCCCTGATGCACTCCCACCTTCACCTCAAACTCACCACTGTTCCCGTCCTTCGTCCTTACAGCTGTGCCCGCTCTTTTGTACATTGCCATCACCACTCTGATCAACCATTCCTCCACTCCTAACTTCCCCAATGCCCATGTCACTACTTCACGTGGAACCCTATCGAATGCTTTCTCCAGATCAACAAACCCAAGAAACAACTTCTTCCTCTTCTCCATATACTTCTCCTGCAACTGCCTCACAATAAAAAGCACGTCTGTCGTTCCTCTTCCTGGCATAAATCCAAACTGCATTTCATCAATCTTCACTTTCTTCCTTATCCAATCATGGAGGGATGGTTGGGAGGAAAATGGGTGCAGGGAAGAATGAGATCCAGGGGCAGGGCAGGAAGCCACAGTGGCTGAACAAGCTACATATGAGCTCAAACTCACCAGAAATGGGGGTAAGCAGGTTTAATGAAAATAAATGCCAGGGAACATGAAATGCACAATAAAACTAATATCCGAAATGGAGCGCCCCCATACAGACCCATATGCACACAAGGGGAAAAATAACTTGTGAAAATAATGTGTAATGTTTCTGTACTCAGCTGCGAGCGGCTTCTGAAACCCGTCGGGAATCGTCCAGGTCCTGAGCGCGCAATCCAGGCGCTGCACAGGCCCAGTGGGAAGTAGGCCTCAGCGCGCCCTCGTCCA
The DNA here is from genome assembly GCF_964187855.1 of Myxine glutinosa. Classification (NCBI taxonomy): domain Eukaryota; kingdom Metazoa; phylum Chordata; class Myxini; order Myxiniformes; family Myxinidae; genus Myxine; species Myxine glutinosa. The sequence continues at coordinate 270,578,381 of NC_136262.1, read as the reverse complement.
CTCAGCCGCGCTCGTCCTCACCGTCCACCTCACCAGCACCGTCTCTCAGCGCACCCAGACAATGCCCGGACCAGCACTAACGAGCCAGTGAAAGGACAATACGGCCACTCAGCTGATTGCCCAGACCAAGAAGAAAGAATGCATGAGCCGCGACCGTCTGCAGGAACTCGACGCACCCCTGGTGACAACCATGACTGTTCGCTATCAAAGTCCCAACTCAAGAGCTAGTAAACTTCGACCGTTCTTTATGAAATCCCGAAGCAGAGAGAGTAAATGTCGGGGACACCGTTCTTTTATACTCTAGGCTCTGACGTCATCCGACGCTGCCCGTGCATGCTCCACCAATCCAATAGTCCCATCTTAGCAGTCCTTGCTCGAATCAATACCGGACCAATCACTGCTCTTTGGGGAGTGGCCTTACGGCCCTGCCTGCTTGATATGGTGATGTGGCGGCTGGCACTGCCAGCGGTAGTTGAACGTCTTGTTCCGGTTGCTTTATTTAATGTTATTAATGCACGATTGCTGGCTTTGTGTGTGTGCTGCATTGTCATAAAAGAACAGGGGAAATAACAGAGGCAATTACATACAGGGGATTCATTACCCATAATCCTTAACTAATTAACATAACCCCACCCCTCTCATGGGGACACTTACACGACAAACGGTCTACCGATCCCTACTTATGTATATGGGGGGTTCTTCTTCTTCATTGCGACATATGGAGCATGGTAATCGATACACTTCTACCTGGACTAAGGTAATCATTGCCTACCCCCCACCAACATAACAATATATTACTATAGTTAGAATAGACCCAAGACAGCCTTGGGTACTCCATCCTTGACAGGGAGATGTGAGGAACCCTCATACACTGATTACGAGAGTGGAGGAGGTCGCCAAGGCATGAGATGTGACCTTGGATGTCACAGGCACAGTTTGGAGAGCAAGGTTAGATTAAATTGATATATACACAAAGAATTAAGTTAAGCACCCCTACACAACGAATTAAGGTAAGCACTCCCTAATATATATTCTTTGTGTATATGTATACATTGGCATATATTCTAAGGTATGTGAGATCAAATAATGATTGGTATGACATTAGCAATTATCCATTGATGAAATTGAGTGATCAAAGTGAAAAAAAGTGATTGGTTGAGTCAGTGATCCGATCACGTGGGTCCTACACACGTTATTGACGCAAAGATCGCTAGAGGTCTTCTCAGAACAATGACTGTACGTTAGAAAACATAAACGTCATCCACACTGTCCGTGATGGACCTATAGCTCCATACTTAAATTGAGGTGAAAATATGCCTAAAATTCCCAAAAAATTTCACCTTAAATTATTCAGAATAAAATATTGAAAACGGCATGATTGTTATGTTTTTATGTGACCATAATATCACTTCTCCAGAAAATATAGCAATATCATGGGTATATTACACTGTTTTGACGACAACAAACTTGTAATGTGCGAGGTTGTAAAAAAACGGGGGGGGGGTGCTTAACTTAATTCTTTGTGTATATGTGGGAAAATTGCCCAAACCAGGAATCGAACCCAGGAATCGAAGGTTAGATTATGAGGTAAACATCATATTTTGGACATTGTGCCTGCTAGATAGCCCAGAGGTACACACACTCACCTACCTCTAAGCTGTCCAGCTTGGGTTAAAATCGCCACCCAGCAATAAACTGCCATCCTGGTGTTTCACAGACAGGTGTTTCCCTCGGATGGACGTTAAACGGGTGTCCTGTCTGCCAGTATTCATTGGTGGATGCTAAAGATCCCAAGGTGTCCTTCACAAAGAGTAGGCCAGCTATCACCAGCGCCATGAACAAATTTCTGCCCTAACCAGTGGAACGTCAGGCCTGGCCATCTGATTCATGAAGACCTTGGTCAAGATTACCCCGGCTCTCTCCAAAAAAGGTGGGATAATGGTAAATGTCGTTAAAGAAGAATATCATATTTTGGACATGATGTTTTCGATGCACTTTTATCTCTCAAACAGACAAAATTAATTATCTAAATTTTGCAAAACAATTAGGGCCGAATTTACGAAAGGCATTTAAGAGTTAGACGTGTGTAGAATCGCTAATTGTGCGATGATCACCTGTTCAAAGGTAATCACCCATCGTTGAAGAGTGTTTATCTAATGCGTGATCAAAACCGTTTAAATAACAAAGAAATGTTTGCACGTCGGCGAGGGCATGTTTAAGAGTGCCATTAAGGTCTTGAAGCAAGCATTAGGTTAAAATGGTAAAGTTAAAACTGTAGTTGAACTCTCATATACTTCGTGGCAGTTTAAGTTAACTTTAGAATAACTATTAGGGAGTGGGAGGAGTGGTAAAACATCACAAGATCTGCATACACAACTAGAACAGCACTCAGTCGAGAGCATACATCCACCTGGTTGGCACTATCACTCAAGGGTGAAGAATCACTTTAAAATTCTAGTACCCGGATCCGAATCCGGATCTTCACCAAAATCGAATCATTTCGTCCTTGTCACATACGCTACATCTCTGCCAAATTTCGACCAAATCCGTCCACAACTTTATGAGATATCTTGTTAACAGACAGACAGACAAGGGTGAAAACATAACCTCCGTCCACCTTTGGTGGCACAGGTAATACATAGATGGCCACTAATTAATTTTATACTGTGTATACAACCCAAACATAAAACATGATAGATGTTTCAATAATTACGATCGATCACTTCAATACAGATTACCGAGAGTGGCATACATGTGGGAACCATCGCTCGGGTGCAGGTGTCGTACACATTCACAGATTGTCTTTTACATCATCAATGGTTGGAGGGATGGATGGATGAGTGGAAGGAGGGATGGATGAGTGGAAGGAAGGATGGATGTGTGGAAGGAGGGATGGATGAGTAGAAGGAAGGATGGATGAGGGGAAGGAGGGATGGATGAGTACAAGGAAGGATCGATGAGTGGAAGGAGGGATGGATGAGTGGAAGGAAGGATCGATGAGTGGAAGGAGGGATGGATGAGTGGAAGGAAGGATGGATGAGTGGAAGGAGGGATGGATGAGTGGAAGGAGGGATCGATGTGTGGAAGGAGGGATGGATGAGTAGAAGGAAGGATGGATGAGGGGAAGGAGGGCTGGATGAGTGGAAGGAGGGATCGATGTGTGGAAGGAGGGATGGATGAGTAGAAGGAAGGATGGATGAGTGGAAGGAGGGATGGATGAGTGGAAGGAGGGATCGATGTGTGGAAGGAGGGATGGATGAGTAGAAGGAAGGATGGATGAGTGGAAGGAGGGATGGATGAGTGGAAGGAGGGATCGATGTGTGGAAGGAGGGATGGATGAGTAGAAGGAAGGATGGATGAGGGGAAGGAGGGATGGATGAGTACAAGGAAGGATGGATGAGTGGAAGGAGGGATGAATGAGTGGAAGGAAGGATCGATGAGTGGAAGGAGGGATGGATGAGTAGAAGGAAGGATCGCTGAGTGGAAGGAGGGATAGATGAGTAGAAGGATGGATGAGTGGAAGGAGGGATGGATGAGTGGAAGGAAGGATTGATGAGTGGAAGGAGGGATGGATGAGTGGAAGGAAGGATCGATGAGTGGAAGGAGGGATGGATGAGTGGAAGGAGGGATGGATGTGTGGAAGGAGGGATGGATGAGTAGAAGGATGGATGGATGAGGGGAAGGAGGGATGGATGAGTACAAGGAAGGATCGATGAGTGGAAGGAGGGATGGATGAGTGGAAGGAAGAATCGATGAGTGGAAGGAGGGATGGATGAGTGGAAGGAAGGATGGATGAGTGGAAGGAGGGATGGATGAGTGGAAGGAGGGATGGATGAGTGGAAGGAGGGATGGATGTGTGGAAGGAGGGATGGATGAGTAGAAGGAGGGATGGATGAGTAGAAGGAAGGATGGATGAGGGGAAGGAGGGATGGATGAGTACAAGGAAGGATCGATGAGTGGAAGGAGGGATGGATGTGTGGAAGGAGGGATGGATGAGTGGAAGGAAGGATCGATGAGTGGAAGGAGGGATGGATGAGTACAAGGAAGGAAGGATCGATGAGTGGAAGGCGGGATGGATGAGTGGAAGGAAGGATCGATGAGTGGAAGGAGGGATCGATGAGTGGAAGGAGGGATGGATCTCTCGAAGGAATCATTTCATGGATGGTGAATCTAATACGAGATGATCTGGATCAACTCATGATGAGCAGCAATGCTCTGAATCCCCTCCAACAATTGTCTGAGCGCTTGGATTCTATACAAATGCATCATTCCAATTGGATGTCGGAGATATGTGTGGCGGTTCAGAAGCTAATCGGATGTTCAGACACTCACAACTAAACGGATGTTAATCTCTCTTCGTAAATTGCTGTTTAAAGGGCCTCAAACGGAACACCTAAGGATCTTAATCCAGCCACCTCAACCATGAAGCCAACACCAGGTCGACCCCATGGAGTGGAAAACCATAATAGTTCAATTTTAATTTTAAAATAATTTTAAAGATCGTTAAATAAAATGCAGAAGTTGAGCACGACTGAAGCGGTGTTATACATCTTACCCTTTTTCACTGTAATAACACGACGCTGGGTCACACTTTAGGAGATGGAGGCTTTGTTGATCATCATAGAACGCAGCGTCTGTCGGCATCTTCACCCGGACCCTCACATACCATGCCCTCTCACATACCACGCCCTCTCACATACCATGCCCTCTCACATACCACGCCCTCTCACATACCATGCCCTCTCACATACCATGCCCTCTCACATACCATGCCCTCTCACATACCATGCCCTCTCACATACCACGCCCTCTCACATACCATGCCCTCTCACATACCATGCCCTCTCACATACCATGCCCTCTCACATACCACGCCCTCTCACATACCACGCCCTCTCACATACCACGCCCTCTCACATACCACGCCCTCTCACATACCACGCCCTCTCACATACCACGCCCTCTCACATACCACGCCCTCTCACATACCATGCCCTCTCACATACCACGCCCTCTCACATACCATGCCTTCTCACATACCACGCCCTCTCACATACCACGCCCTCTCACATACCACGCCCTCTCACATACCACGCCCTCTCACATACCACGCCCTCTCACATACCATGCCCTCTCACATACCACGCCCTCTCACATACCACGCCCTCTCACATACCACGCCCTCTCACATACCACGCCCTCTCACATACCATGCCCTCTCACATACCATGCCCTCTCACATACCACGCCCTCTCACATACCACGCCCTCTCACATACCATGCCCTCTCACATACCACGCCCTCTCACATACCACGCCCTCTCACATACCATGCCCTCTCACATACCATGCCCTCTCACATACCACGCCCTCTCACATACCACGCCCTCTCACATACCACGCCCTCTCACATACCACGCCCTCTCACATACCACGCCCTCTCACATACCATGCCCTCTCACATACCATGCCCTCTCACATACCACGCCCTCTCACATACCACGCCCTCTCACATACCACGCCCTCTCACATACCATGCCCTCTCACATACCACGCCCTCTCATGCCTGCAGATTGAATACAATTTTTGTTGTCATGATTATCAAAACTTTGCCATTTTTATGCATTCACGGACACAAAGGAAAAAGCATAAAACACAAAAGGAGCACACAAAACAAACAAAAGGAGAACACAAAACACACAAAAGGAGAACACAAAACAAACAAAAGGAGAACACAAAACACACAAAAGGAGAACACAAAACAAACAAAAGGAGAACACAAAACACACAAAAGGAGCACACAAAACACACAAAAGGAGAACACAAAACACACAAAAGGAGAACACAAAACACACAAAAGGAGAACATAAAACAAACAAAAGGAGAACACAAAACACACAAAAGGAGAACACAAAACAAACAAAAGGAGAACACAAAACACACAAAAGGAGAACACAAAACAAACAAAAGGAGAACACAAAACACACAAAAGGAGAACACAAAACACACAAAAGGAGAACACAAAACACACAAAAGGAGAACACAAAACACACAAAAGGAGAACACAAAACACACAAAAGGAGAACATAAAACACACAAAAGGAGGACACAAAACACACAAAAGGAGAACACAAAACACACAAAAGGAGAACACAAAACACACAAAAGGAGAACACAAAACACACAAAAGGAGAACACAAAACAAACAAAAGGAGCACACAAAACACACAAAAGGAGAACACAAAACACACAAAAGGAGAACACAAAACACACAAAAGGAGAACATAAAACACACAAAAGGACACAAAACACACAAAAGGAGAACACAAAACACACAAAAGGAGAACACAAAACAAACAAAAGGAGAACACAAAACAAACAAAAGGAGAACACAAAACACACAAAAGGAGAACACAAAACACACAAAAGGAGAACACAAAACACACAAAAGGAGAACATAAAACACACAAAAGGAGAACACAAAACAAACAAAAGGAGAACACAAAACACACAAAAGGAGAACACAAAACACACAAAAGGAGAACACAAAACACACAAAAGGAGAACACAAAACACACAAAAGGAGAACATAAAACACACAAAAGGAGGACACAAAACACACAAAAGGAGAACACAAAACACACAAAAGGAGAACACAAAACACACAAAAGGAGAACACAAAACACACAAAAGGAGAACACAAAACAAACAAAAGGAGCACACAAAACACACAAAAGGAGAACACAAAACACACAAAAGGAGAACACAAAACACACAAAAGGAGAACATAAAACACACAAAAGGACACAAAACACACAAAAGGAGAACACAAAACACACAAAAGGAGAACACAAAACAAACAAAAGGAGAACACAAAACAAACAAAAGGAGAACACAAAACACACAAAAGGAGAACACAAAACACACAAAAGGAGAACACAAAACACACAAAAGGAGAACATAAAACACACAAAAGGAGGACACAAAACACACAAAAGGAGAACACAAAACACACAAAAGGAGAACACAAAACACACAAAAGGAGAACACAAAACACACAAAAGGAGAACACAAAACACACAAAAGGAGAACACAAAACACACAAACGGAGAACACAAAACACACAAACGGAGAACACAAAACACACAAAAGGAGAACACAAAACACACAAACGGAGAACACAAAACACACAAAAGGAGAACACAAAACACACAAAAGGAGGACACAAAACAAACAAAAGGAGGACACAAAACAAACAAAAGGAGAACACAAAACAAACAAAAGGAGAACACAAAACGCACAAAAGTAGAACACAATACACACAAAAGGAGAACACAATACACACAAAAGGAGAACACAAAACACACAAAAGGAGAACACAATACACACAAAAGGAGAACACAATACACGCAAAAGGAGAACACAAAACACACAAAAGGAGAACACAATACACACAAAAGGAGAACACAAAACACAAAAAGGAGAACACAATACACACAAAAGGAGAACACAATACACACAAAAGGAGAACACAATACACACAAAAGGAGAACACAATACACACAAAAGGAGAACACAATACACACAAAAGGAGAACACAATACACACAAAAGGAGAACACAATACACACAAAAGATTTTTGAGATTTGAGAGATCTCGCGAGATCACGGCGAGGTCACATATTTTCGAAGCTGTTCCATGCGCTCACGCTTTCGAAGCTAAGTAATTTTTCACAATTGTGTTTTTGTCGAGACTGTATCTATCTTTCGGGTGTGTACCTATAGCGTGTCTTTAGGAAAATTTTCGGTGTTAATTTTTCGTACATGTATACACAATCGTCGGTTAATGCGTGTCGAGTATTCTGAGGCCTAGTACTCGTAGGCTTTGGCTACAGTCTCCGACCTTGTGGTTTTGTTTTCTCTAAGCGGTTCGTCGAATGCGGTGCAATCATTTTCGTTCTCTGTTCTCTGTTTCGTCCCAGTCGTTCACCCCATACTTCCTTGTTTAATATCTCTACTCAAAAAAAAAACCCCAAAAAACATTTCCTTCTCAGGTCTTATTCGTTTATTTATTGTTCTTATTTGTTCGTTCGTTCTTCGTTCACGTTGTTCGTGATCACGCGATCACATGGTTAGAAATGTTTAATCTCTCCCCTGAACAACTGTTTTCTGTCATATATTATAACACCTTTTTCTTCTCCTACAAAAGGATGTTTTCGTCGTGCTCACCAAATATATTCATTCCAAAAAAAAAAAAAAATACCATCTCTTACAGTTCCTCTTTTCTACATTCCCTAAACTCTCCAGAACTCCACCCCTCCTTCAGCTTCCTCAAACGTATTTTTGACTCGAAGGTCTCAAACTCATTTTGCAAAAAATGTTCGTTTCCCATGAATCATACACTTTTCAAAATCCAATCTCACCCCTCCCCTCCAAATCTTCCCCATCCCCCCTTCCCTCCAAAACTTCCCCATCCCCCCTCCCCTCCAAAACTTCCCCATCACCCCTCCCCTCCAAATCTACCCCCTTACCCCTCCCCTCCAAATCTTCCCCATCATCCATCTCTTTCAAATATTCCCCCTTGCCCCTCCCCTCCAAATCTTCCCCATCACCCATCCCTTTCAAATCTTCCCCCTTGCGCCTCCCCTCCAAATGTTCCCCATCACCCCTTCCCTCCAAAACTTCCCCATCACCCCTCCCCTCCAAAACTTCCCCATCACCCCTCCCCTCCAAATCTACCCCCTTGCCCCTCCCCTCCAAATCTTCCCCATCACCCATCCCTTTCAAATCTCCCCCCTTGCCCCTTCCCTCCCCTCCCTCCTAAACTCCCCCCACACCCCACCCCTCCGAGACTCTCCCTCGCTCCTCCCCTCCGAGACTCTCCCTCGCTCCTCCCCTCCTAGACTCCCCTCTCACCCCTCCTCCTCAAAGCATCCTCCCTGCTTCTTTCCCCTTCCAACTTTCACCTTCATCTCCCCCAACCTTCTGCCTCGCTCTTCCCCCTCCTCAAATAACACCTCACTGCGCCTCACCCAATCACCATCAAACCTTTTGTCCGCCCCATTCTTCCCTTTCTCCAAGCTATTCTGAAATCTCTGACACACCTTCAACAGCTCTCCCTACCTCTTCCTCCTCTTCCACATCTTACCCTACCCCTCCCCCCCCCCCCTGTTCTGTATCCGATGCTCCCCCTTCCTCTTCATTAACGGTATGGACCTCAAACATCCAGGGCCTTCGCTCAAACTTGACTGATCTCTCCATACAGGTTGCTTCTGACAAACCAGATGTGATCTGCTTAAAATAAACTTTCCTCCTTCATGATGTCTCTGATGCCTTGGTATCTCTCCCAGGTTACTCCCTCCTCCGGTATGATAGACCTGAGCCTCGTCCTGGAGGTGGGGTTGCTTTCTTTATAAAAAAAACTCTCTTCCTCACTCGCCCTCTCTCCACCTCACCCCCAGGAATACCTTTGGCTACGGCTTCCCCTTCGCTCCCACCTTTTGTTCATATGTGTGTTGTACCGTCCACCAAACAGTGATGACTCCATCTGCATCTCGCTGTCTGATAATATGGACCAACTTCTATCTACCCATCCCAACTCTCTCTTCCTCATATGTGGTGATTTCAATTGTCACCATGCCAGTTGGCTGGGTGTGGGTACCGCTCTCACCAGCCATGGCTCTTCAGCAAAGGACTTCTGCGACTCACTGGGACTGACACAATCTGTCAATTTCCCGACCCAGATCTCAGTCAACGGAGCATCTTCTCTTCTGGACTTGGTTATGACGAACTTCCCTGAAAATGTCTGCTGCTCTTCTTCTGCGCCAATAGGCTCATCTGATCATGTGCTTGTTAAAGTGGACATCTCTCTGACCATTCTCAGAGAGCCTCCTCAGCGTTGACGAGTCTGGCATTTCACTCAGGCCAACTGGCACGGTCTTCAAGCAGCCATCAATCATCTGGACTGGTCTCCCATCTCTACCACCTCTGACATCAACTCATCCTGGGAATTCTTTCAAAGTAAATTGCTCTCTCTCATGCACAGATTTATCCCATCTCGTCTTCAGTTGTCATACCCTTCCTCCCGTCCATGGCACACGGAATCTTGTGGTGAGGCTGTTGCCCAGAAACAACTTGCTTTCGTCTCCTGGAAAGCAAATCCAACTGAAGGAAATCTCATTTCCTTTCACAAAGCCCGAAACAAGTGTGTGTCCACCTTCAGGAGAGCCAGGAAACAATATCTCACCGTTCTCAAGACCGAACTCTCTTATCTGTCTCCCTCTTCCAAATCCTGGTGGCGTCTGGTCAAATCTGTTTCTGGTGTTTGTTCCCCCTCCATCCCCTCCCTCACCTCAAACGGCTTAACGGCTGACTCCGCACGTGAAAAAGCTGAATGCCTCAACTCTGTGTTTGCCTCTAAATCTTGTGTCCCAAACCCATCCCTCTCTGTACCCACCATACCCAGTCATACCCAGCTGCTCATGGACTCTGTGTCCTTTCCTCCTGACAAGGTGGAAAAGTTTCTGTCAACCCTCGACTCTGATTCTGCAACTGGTCCTGACGGCATCAGCCCACGGGTCCGAAAATCATGTTCTTCCGCTCTTTCACTCCCTCTTTCTGTTCTCTTCACCCTCTCTTTTGCTCAAGGTCATCTGCCATCTGCTTGGAAATCAGCCAACATCACCGCTTTGCACAAAAAAGGTGCAAAAACAGATCCTAGCAACTACAGACCAATCAGCCTTCTCCCAATTATCAGCAAAGTCATGGAATCCATCATTGCTTCAGATATGAAATCTTTCCTCTTCTCCAATGGCTTGATCTCTGACCATCAATTTGGTTTCAGACCTGGTCACTCTACTCTGGACATGCTGCTTCTGCTTTCTCAACAATGGATGGAGGTCCTCAATGCCAAACAGGAAATTAGAGCTGTCTCCCTTGACATTTCACGTGCCTTCGATACAGTCTGGCACCCCGCTCTGCTCACCAAACTCTCCTCCTTTGGTATCCATGGAAATCTCCATGCGTGGCTGGCGGACTTCCTCTCTGGTCATAGTCAACGTGTGGCCCTGAATGGGTTTCTCTCATCTCCTCTTCCTGTACAGGCTGGAGTTCCCCAAGGTAGTGTTCTGGGCCCTGTGCTTTTTCTGGTCTTCATCAATGATCTCTCAGACTCTCTTGAAAATCCTCTCTATCTCTTTGCTGACGACTCTACTCTCTGTCGCTCCATTCCTCATCCCTCAGATCGGCAGTCTGCAGCCTCCTCACTCTCTGCAGACCTGGACAAAATCACAGACTGGGCAAACAAATGGAACATGTCTTTCAATCCTGACAAATCTCACACTCTTACGATGTCTCTCCGAAAAGACCGACTGGACAACCCTCCCATCCATTTTCTGAATAATCCTCTCCAAGAAGTTCTGTCACTCAATCTTTTGGGTCTCACTATCTGCCATGATCTTTCCTGGGAAAACCACATTTCAAATCTGGCCTCCAAAGCCAGTCGCCGACTGGGCATCCTCCGTCGTGCGAAGTCCTTCCTTGGTACACCTGAGCTCCTCACCACTTACAAGGCTTTCACCCGCAGCTCTATGGAATACTGCTCTTCCCTCTGGTCTGGTGCTCCTGCCTCACACCTAGCTCGTCTTCACGCTGTTGAAACCAAAGCGTTCAGAATCATTGGAATCTCCCACGATGAAGCTAACTCCAAGGGCCTTTCACTCACTCACCACAGGCAGGTTGGTGGTCTTTCCGTCTTCTACCGACTCCTCTCTGGCCTTGCCCCCCCAGCTCTCTCTGGGCTCTGTCCCGCAAATATTCCTACAGGTCGCACAAGATCTGGCTGCAACCCTCTTATGGTTAAGCTGCCAAAATCAAGACTTTCTGCTCACCTTCACTCCTTCATTCCTCTTTTCTCCCCCCTCTGGAACAAACTCCCTCACTCTCTTCAATCCCACTCCACCCTCCAGGTCTTTAAAACAGCTGTTCACCACCATCTCTTATCCTCCCCCATCCAAAACCTTGATATTTTCTACCCCCGCTAATTTCGGTCCCCTTGTGTTTCCACCCCCCCCCCCCCCCCGCCCTTCCCACGCCTCCTCCCCCCAAGCCCTCTCCCTCCCACACTTCTCCCTGCTCTCAAATGTTGTGGTTGTGTGCTTCCGCTTCTCTCCCCATCTTGTCTTCCGCTCCCTCTTTTTATATATTTTATTTGTCTGGTTGATTTGTTTGTGAAATAAATGTTAGCTCTTTCACGAGCCTCGATTCAGTAGGCAAAAAAAAAAGAAAAAAAAGAAGGAGAACACAATACACACAAAAGGAGAACATAATACACACAAAAGGAGAACACAATACACAGAAAAGGAGAACACAAAACACACAAAAGGAGACCACAATACACACAAAAGGAGAACACAATACACACAAAAGGAGAACACAACACACACAAAAGGAGAACACAATACACAGAAAAGGAGAACACAATACACACAAAAGGAGAACACAATACACAGAAAAGGAGAACATAATACACACAAAAGGAGAACATAATACACACAAAAGGAGAACACAATACACAGAAAAGGAGAACACAAAACACACAAAAGGAGACCACAATACACACAAAAGGAGAACACAATACACACAAAAGGAGAACACAACACACACAAAAGGAGAACACAATACACACAAAAGTAGAACACAATACACACAAATAGAGAACACAACACACACAAAAGGAGACCACAATACACACAAAAGGAGAACACAATACACACAAAAGGAGAACATAATACACACAAAAGGAGAACACAATACACAGAAAAGGAGAACACAAAACACACAAAAGGAGACCACAATACACACAAAAGGAGAACACAATACACACAAAAGGAGAACACAACACACACAAAAGGAGAACATAATACACACAAAAGGAGAACACAATACACAGAAAAGGAGAACACAAAACACACAAAAGGAGACCACAATACACACAAAAGGAGAACACAATACACACAAAAGGAGAACACAACACACACAAAAGGAGAACACAATACACAGAAAAGGAGAACACAATACACACAAAAGGAGAACACAATACACAGAAAAGGAGAACATAATACACACAAAAGGAGAACATAATACACACAAAAGGAGAACACAATACACAGAAAAGGAGAACACAAAACACACAAAAGGAGACCACAATACACACAAAAGGAGAACACAATACACACAAAAGGAGAACACAACACACACAAAAGGAGAACACAATACACACAAAAGTAGAACACAATACACACAAATAGAGAACACAACACACACAAAAGGAGACCACAATACACACAAAAGGAGAACACAATACACACAAAAGGAGAACATAATACACACAAAAGGAGAACACAATACACAGAAAAGGAGAACACAAAACACACAAAAGGAGACCACAATACACACAAAAGGAGAACACAATACACACAAAAGGAGAACACAACACACACAAAAGGAGACCACAATACACACAAAAGGAGAACACAATACACACAAAAGGAGAACATAATACACACAAAAGGAGAACACAATACACAGAAAAGGAGAACACAAAACACACAAAAGGAGACCACAATACACACAAAAGGAGAACACAATACACACAAAAGGAGAACACAACACACACAAAAGGAGAACACAATACACACAAAAGTAGAACACAATACACACAAAAGGAGAACACAATACACAGAAAAGGAGAACACAATACACACAAAAGGAGAATGCAAAACAGAAAGGTGGACAAAGAAATGGACACACAAAATGGACAACGGTAAGATGAGAATAATGCAGAACAAGAGGAATAATTGCAGCAGGATAGAAACGGTCTCATGTGTAATGTAACGCTGGAGGCAGTTCTTGGAATCCCAACACCTGAAAGGAAAGCTTGAGACGATTGAGGAAAACAGCTGCACAGGTTCGAGGAGAGAGGAATGAATGGAGGTGAGCATTGAGAGATTAGACTTGTGGAGGGAAACCAGGAAATGGAGTAGTGCACTAAAACACTTAGTTCACTAAAAGGAATATGACTATTTGCTTATTTTTCTTGATTTGTTGAGAGTGACGTCACAGCCTGTCTGGCTGTCTCGCACACAATGGAGAGCTTTGCACAGTGAAACAATTGACTTTGAGTTGCCCTTGTTCATGTGCAGCACAAGGCTGCAGAGTAGCATCATTGACTGAAGGAGCAGCCATACAACTGATGTGATGCCCTCTGCTGGTTAGGGAAGGACTTTGGAATTTGTTGTTTGTGCCGGTGATATCTCACGTACTCTTCACGAAGGACCTTTAACGTTGGAATCTTTAACGTCCACCAACAATTTTTTTTGGAGGCATAGTCGAGGCTCGTGGGAGAGCCAGAACACAGAACGGTTCAGGACGCAACAAAACAAAAAGGAATGTCTGCGGTTGATTTCCCAGTGTTTTGATCTCTACCTTTTATACCTTGTTTGGTAGGTGTCTGCAGTTGATTTCCCAATGTGTTTTGATCTCTACCTTTTATACCTTGTTTGGTGCATGTCTGCAGTTGATATCCCAATGTTTTATGATCTCTACTGTTTGGTAGGTGTCTGCAGTTGATTTCCCAATGTGTTATGATCTCTACTTTTTATAACTTGTTTGGTAGATGTCTGCAGTTGATATCCCAATGTGTTATGATCGTTATGTTTTATACCTTGTTTGGTAGGTGTTTGGGGGCGATATCCCAATGTGTTGTGATCGCCATGTTTTATACCTTGTTTGGTAGGTGTCTGCGGTTGATTTCCCAATGTGTTATGATCTCTACTTTTTATACCTTGTTTGGTAGATGTCTGCGGTTGATTTCCCAATGTGTTTTGATCTCTATGTTTTATACCTTGTTTGGTAGGTTTCTGCGGTTGATATCACAATGTGGTATGATCTCTACTTTTTATACCTTGTTTGGTAGATGTCTGCGGTTGATTTCCCAATGTGTTTTGATCTCTATGTTTTATACCTTGTTTGGTAGGTGTCTGCGGTTGATTTCCCAATGTGTTATGATCTCTACTTTTTATACCTTGTTTGGTAGGTGTCTGCGGTTGATTTCCCAATGTGTTATGATCGCTATGTTTTATACCTTGTTTGGTAGATGTCTGCGGTTGATTTCCCAATGTGTTTTGATCTCTATGTTTTATACCTTGTTTGGTAGGTGTCTGCGGTTGATTTCCCAATGTGTTATGATCTCTACTTTTTATACCTTGTTTGGTAGGTGTCTGCGGTTGATTTCCCAATGTGTTATCATCGCTATGTTTTATACCTTGTTTGGTAGGTTTCTGCGGTTGATATCCCAATGTTTTATGATCTCCACTTTTGATACCTTGTCTGGTAGGTTTCGGCGGCTGATTTCCCAATGTGTTATGATCTTTCCTTTTTATACCTTGTTTGGTAGGTTTCTGCGGTTAATTTCACCAATGTGTTATGATCTCTACTTTTTATACCTTGTTTGGTAGGTTTCTGCGGTTGATATCCCAATGTGTTATGATCTTTACTTTTTACACCTTGTTTGGTAGGTGTCTGCGGTTAATTTCCCAATGTGTTGTGGTCTATACTTTTTATACCTTGTTTGGTAGGTGTCTGCTGTTAATTTCCCAATGTGTTATGATCTCTACTTTTTATACCTTGTTTGGTAGGTTTCTGCAGTTGATTTCCCAGTGTGTTATGATCTCTACTTTTTATACCTTGTTTGGTAGGTGTCTGGGTTTGTTTTCCCAATGTTTTATGATCTCTACTGTTTGGTAGGTGTCTGCAGTTGATTTCTCAATGTGTTATGATCTTTACTTTTTATACCTTGTTTGGTAGGTTTCTGCGGTTAATTTCCCAATGTGTTAGGATCTCTACTTTTTATACCTTGTTTGGTAGGTTTCTACGGTTGATATCCCAATGTGTTATGATCTTTACTTTTTACACCTTGTTTGGTAGGTGTCTGCGGTTAATTTCCCAATGTGTTATGATCTCTACTTTTTATACCGTTTGGTAGGTGTCTGCTGTTAATTTCCCAATGTGTTATGATCTCTACTTTTTATACCGTTTGGTAGGTTTCTGCAGTTGATTTCCCAGTGTGTTATGATCTGTACTTTTTATACCTTGATTGGTAGGTGTCTGGGGTTGTTTTCCCAATGTGTTATGATCTCTACTTTTTATACCTTGTTTGGTAGGTGTCTGCGGTTGATTTCCCAATGTGTTATGATCGCTATGTTTTATACCTTGTCTGGTAGGTTTCTGCGGTTGATATCCCAATGTGTTATGATCTTTACTTTTTACACCTTGTTTGGTAGGTGTCTGCGGTTAATTTCCCAATGTGTTATGATCTCTACTTTTTATACCTTGTTTGGTAGGTTTCTGCGGTTAATTTCCCAATGTGTTATGATCTCTACTTTTTATACCTTGTTTGGTAGGTTTCTGTGGTTGATATCCCAATGTGTTATGATCTTTACTTTTTACACCTTGTTTGGTAGGTGCCTGCGGTTAATTTCCCAATGTGTTATGATCTCTACTTTTTATACCTTGTTTGGTAGGTTTCTGCGGTTGATTTCCCAATGTGTTATGATGTCTACTTTTTATACCTTGTTTGGTAGGTTTCTACGGTTGATATCCCAATGTGTTATGATCTTTACTTTTTATACCTTGATTGGTAGGTGTCTGGGGTTGTTTTCCCAATGTGTTATGATCTCTACTTTTTATACCTTGTTTGGTAGGTGTCTGCGGTTGATTTCCCAATGTGTTATGATCGCTATGTTTTATACCTTGTCTGGTAGGTTTCTGCGGTTGATATCCCAATGTGTTATGATCTTTACTTTTTACACCTTGTTTGGTAGGTGTCTGCGGTTAATTTCCCAATGTGTTATGATCTCTACTTTTTATACCTTGTTTGGTAGGTTTCTGCGGTTAATTTCCCAATGTGTTATGATCTCTACTTTTTATACCTTGTTTGGTAGGTGTCTGCGGTTGATTTCCCAATGTGTTTTGATCTCTATGTTTTATACCTTGTTTGGTAGGTTTCTGCGGTTGATATCCCAATGTGTTATGATCGCCATGTTTTATACCTAGTTTGGTAGGTGTCTGCGGTTGATTTCCCAATGTGTTATGATCTCCACTTTTTATACCTTGTTTGGTAGGTGTCTGCGGTTAATTTCCCAATGTGTTATGATCTCTATGTTTTATACCTTGTTTGGTAGGTGTCTGCGGTTGATTTCCCAATGTGTTATGATCTCCACTTTTTATACCTTGTTTGGTCGGTGTCTGCGGTTGATTTCCCAATGTGTTATGATCGCTATGTTTTATACCTTGTTTAGTAGGTTTCTGCGGTTGATATCCCAATGTTTTATGATCTCCACTTTTGATACCTTGTCTGGTAGGTTTCTGCGGTTAATTTCCTAATGTGTTATGATCTCTATGTTTTATACCTTGTTTGGTAGGTGTCTGCGGTTGATTTCCCAATGTGTTATGATCTTTCCTTTAGATACCTTGTTTGGTAGGTTTCTGCGGTTAATTTCCCAATGTGTTATGATCTCTACTTTTTATACCTTGTTTAGTAGGTTTCTGCGGTTGATATCCCAATGTGTTATGATCTTTACTTTTTACACATTGTTTGGTCGGTGTCTGCGGTTAATTTCCCAATGTGTTATGATCTATACTTTTTATACCTTGTTTGGTAGGTTTCTGCGGTTGATTTCCCAGTGTGTTATGATCTCTACTTTTTATACCTTGTTTGGTAGGTGTCTGCAGTTGATATCCCAATGTGTTATGATCGTTATGTTTTATACCTTGTTTGGTAGGTGTTTGGGGTTGATATCCCAATGTGTTGTGATCGCCATGTTTTATACCTTGCTTGGTAGGTGTCTGCGGTTGATTTCCCAATGTGTGATGATCTCTACTTTTTATACCTTGTTTGGTAGGTGTCTGCGGTTGATTTCCCAATGTGTTTTGATCTCTATGTTTTATACCTTGTTTGGTAGGTTTCTGCAGTTGATATCCCAATGTGTTATGATCGCCATGTTTTATACCTTGCTTGGTAAGTGTCTGCGGTTGATTTCCCAATGTGTTATGATCTCTACTTTTTATACCTTGTTTGGTAGGTGTCTGCGGTTGATTTCCCAATGTGTTATGATCGCTATGTTTTATACCTTGTTTGGTAGGTTTCTGCGGTTGATATCCCAATGTTTTATGATCTCCACTTTTGATACCTTGTCTGGTAGGTTTCTGCGGTTGATTTCCCAATGTGTTATGATCTCTACTTTTTATACCTTGTTTGGTAGGTTTCTACGGTTGATATCCCAATGTGTTATGATCTTTACTTTTTACACCTTGTTTGGTAGGTTTCTGCAGTTGATTTCCCAGTGTGTTATGATGTCTACTTTTTATACCCTGTTTGGTAGGTTTCTGCGGTTGATTTCCCAATGTGTTATGATCTCTACTTTTTATACCCTGTTTGGTAGGTGTCTGCTGTTAATTTCCCAATGTGTTATGATCTCTACTTTTTATACCTTGTTTGGTAGGTTTCTGCGGTTGATTTCCCAGTGTGTTATGATGTCTACTTTTTATACCCTGTTTGGTAGGTTTCTGTGGTTGATATCCCAATGTTTTATGATCTCCACTTTTGATACCTTGTCTGGTAGGTTTCTGCAGTTGATTTCCCAATGTGTTATGATCTCTACTTTTTATACCTTGTTTGGTAGGTGTCTGCGGTTGATTTCCCAATGTGTTATGATCGCTATGTTTTATACCTTGTTTGGTAGGTTTCTGCAGTTGATTTCCCAGTGTTATGATCTCTAATTTTTATACCTTGTTTGGTAGCTGTCTGGGGTTGTTTTCCCAGTGTGTTATGATCTCTATGTTTCATACTTTGTTTGGTAGGTTTCTGCGGTTGATTTGCCAGTGTGTTATGATCTCTACTTTTTATACCCTGTTTGGTAGGTTTCTGGAGTTGATATCCCAATGTGTTATGATCACTATGTTTTATACCTTGTTTGTGTCTGCAGTTGATTTCCCAATGTGTTATGATCTCTACTTTTTATACCTTGTTTGGTAGGTGCCTGCGGTTGATTTCCCAATGTGTTATGATCTCCACTTTTTATACCTTGTTTGGTAGGTTTCTGGGGTTGATATCCTAATGTGTTATGATCGCTGTGTTTTATACCTTGTTTGGTAGGTGTCTGTGGTTGATATCCAAATGTGTTATGATCGTTATGTTTTATACCTTGTTTGGTAGGTGTTTGGGGTTGATTTCCCAATGTGTTTTGATCTCTATGTTTTATATCTTGTCTGGTAGGTTTCTGCGGTTGATATCCCAATGTGTTCTGTTCTCCACTTTTGATACATTGTCTGGTAGGTTTCTGCGGTTAATTTCCCAATGTGTTATGATCTCTACTTTTTATACCTTGTTTGTCTGGGGTTGTTTTCCCAGTGTGTTATGATCTCTATGTTCTATACCTTGTTTCATAGGTTTCTGCAGTTGATTTCCCAGTGTGTTATGATCTCTACTTTTTATATCCTGTTTGGTAGGTTTCTGGGGTTGATATCCCAATGTGTTATGATCTCTATGATTTATACCTTGTTTGGTAGGTTTCTGCGGTTTATTTCCAAGTGTGTTATGATCGCCATGTTTTATATCTTGTTTGGTAGGTTTCTACGGTTGATTTCCCAGTGTGTTATGATCTCTACTTTTTATACCTTGTTTGGTAAGTGTCTGGGGTTGTTTTCCCAGCATGTTATGATCTCTGTTTTATTCCTTGTTTGGTAGGTTTCTGCGGTTGATTTACCAGTGTGATATGATTTCTACTTTTTATACACTGTTTCCCTGTTTTTTGTTTTTGTTTTTTTTTGTATACAAGATCGAGGCTCATGAAAGAGCTAACATTAATCACACAAAAAGTCAAACCGACACACAAAACACAAAAAATAAGGGGAGCGGCAGACAAGATGGGGAGAGAGGGAGAGAGGAGAGGGGGAAAGACACAAACACCACATTTGAGAGCAGGGACAACGGGAGAAATGTGGGAGGGGGAGGGCTTTGGGGGAGGTGGGAGAGGTATAAAACATATGAACACTGCAAGGACTTCCAGGAAAGAAGTTGGAATTTAAAAAAAGAAGAAAAAAAAGTGTATCTGGGGTGAATTAGCGGGGGTAGAAAATATCAAGGTTTTGGATGGGGGAAGATGAGATGGTGGTGAACAGCTGTTTTAAAGACCTGGAGGGAGGAGTGGGATTGAAGAGTGAGGGAGTTTGTTCCAGAGGCGGGAGAAAAGGG
The DNA here is from genome assembly GCF_964187855.1 of Myxine glutinosa. Classification (NCBI taxonomy): domain Eukaryota; kingdom Metazoa; phylum Chordata; class Myxini; order Myxiniformes; family Myxinidae; genus Myxine; species Myxine glutinosa. Next base: position 270,558,072 of record NC_136262.1, on the reverse strand, counting down.
GAATGAAAGAGTGAAGGTGAGCAGAGAGCCTCGATTTTGGCAGTTTAACCATAAGAGGGTTGCAGGCAGATCTTGTGTGACCAGAAGGAATATTGGGGGGACAGAGCACAGAGAGAGCTGGGGGAGCAAGGCCGAAGAGGAGTCGGTAGAAGACAGAAAGACCACCTGCCTGCGGTGAGTGAGTGAAAGGCCCTCGGAGTTAACTTCATCGCAGGAGATTCCAATGATTCTGAAAGCTTTGGTTTCAACAGCCTGAAACCGAGCTCGGTGTGAAGCAGGAGCACCGGCCCAGAGGGGGGAACAGTATTCCATTGAGCTGCGGATAAAAGCCTTGGATGTGGTGAGGAGCTCAGGTGTGCCAAGGAAGGACTTCGCATGACGGAGGATGCCCAGTCGACGACTGGCTTTGGAGGCCAGCTTGGAAATGTGGTTTTCCCAGAAAGATCATGGCAGATAGTGAGACCCAAAAGCTTGAGCGACAGAACTTCTTGGAGAGGATTGTTGAGAAAGTAGATGGGAGGGTTTTCCAGTCGGTCCTTTCGGAGAGACATTGTAAGAGTGTGTGATTTGTCAGGATTGAAAGACATGTTCCACTTGTTTGACCAGTCTGTGATTTTTTCCAGGTCTGCAGAGAGTGAGGAGGCTGCAGACTTTCGATCTGAGGGATGGAGCAGCAGAGAGTGGAGTCATCAGCAAAGAGATAGAGAGGATTTTCCAGAGAGTCGGAGAGATCATTGATGAAGACCAGAAATAGCACAGGGCCCAGAACACTACCTTGGGGAATTCCAGCCAGAACAGGCAGGGGAGATGAGAGAAATCTATTCAGGGCCACAAGTTGCCTTCGACCAGAGAGGAAGTCCACAAGCCATGAGTGGAGATTTCCATGGATACCATAGGAGGAGAGTTTGGTGAGCAGAGCTGGGTGCCAGACCACCCGACCTGTTTGGTAGGTTTCTGGGGTTGATTTCCCAATGGGTTATGATCTCTACCTTTTTATACCTTGTTTGGTAGGTGTCTGCGGTTGATTTCCCAATGTGTTATGATCTCTACTTTTTATACCTTGTTTGGTAGGTGTCTGCGGTTGATTTCCCAATGTGTTATGATCGCTATGTTTTATACCTTGTTTGGTAGGTTTCTGCGGTTGATATCCCAATGTTTTATGATCTCCACTTTTGATACCTTGTCTGGTAGGTTTCTTCGGTTGATTTCCCAATGTGTTATGATCTTTACTTTTTATACCTTGTTTGGTAGGTTTCTGTGGTTAATTTCCCAATGTGTTATGATCTCTACTTTTTATACCTTGTTTGGTAGGTGTCTGCTGTTAATTTCCCAATGTGTTATGATCTCTACTTTTTATACCTTGTTTGGTAGGTTTCTGCGGTTGATTTCCCAATGTGTTATGATCTCTACTTTTTATACCTTCTTTGGTAGGTGTCTGGGGGTGTTTTTCCAATGTGTTATGATCTCTACTTTTTATACCTTGTTTGGTAGGTGTCTGCTGTTGATTTCCCAATGTGTTATGATCGCTATGTGTTATACCTTGTTTGGTAGGTTTCTGCGGTTGATATCCCAATGTTTTATGATCTCCACTTTTGATACCTTGTCTGGTAGGTTTCTGCGGTTGATTTCCCAATGTGTTTTGATCTCTACCTTTTATACCTTGTTTGGTAGGTGTCTGGGGTTGATTTCCCAATGTGTTATGATATCTACCTTTTATACCTTGTTTGGTAGGTTTCTGCGGTTGATATCCCAATGTTTTATGATCGCCATGTTTTATACCTTGTTTGGTAGGTGTCTGCGGTTGATTTCCCAATGTGTTATGATCTCCACTTTTTATACCTTGTTTGGTAGGTGTCTGCGGTTGATTTCCCAATGTGTTATGATCGCTATGTTTTATACCTTGTTTGGTAGGTTTCTGCAGTTGATATCCCAATGTTTTATGATCTCCACTTTTGATACCTTGTCTGGTAGGTTTCTGTGGTTGATTTCCCAATGTGTTATGATCTTTCCTTTTTATACCTTGTTTGGTAGGTTTCTGCGGTTAATTTCCCAATGTGTTATGATCTGTACTTTTTATACCTTGTTTGGTAGGTGTCTGCAGTTGATATCCCAATGTGTTATGATCGTTATGTTTTATACCTTGTTTGGTAGGTGTTTGGGGTTGATATCCCAATGTGTTGTGATCGCCATGTTTTATACCTTGTTGGTAGGTGTCTGCGGTTGATTTCCCAATGTGTGATGATCTCTACTTTTTATACCTTGTTTGGTAGGTGTCTGCGGTTGATTTCCCAATGTGTTTTGATCTCTATGTTTTATACCTTGTTTTGTAGGTTTCTGCGGTTGATATCCCAATGTGTTAGGATCGCCATGTTTTATACCTTGTTTGGTAGGTGTCTGCGGTTGATTTCCCAATGTGTTATGATCTCTACTTTTTATACCGTGTTTCGTAGGTGTCTGCTGTTGATTTCCCAATGTGTTATGATCGCTATGTTTTATACCTTGTTTTGTAGGTTTCTGCGGTTGATATCCCAATGTGTTAGGATCGCCATGTTTTATACCTTGTTTGGTAGGTGTCTGCGGTTGATTTCCCAATGTGTTATGATCTCTACTTTTTATACCGTGTTTCGTAGGTGTCTGCGGTTGATTTCCCAATGTGTTATGATCGCTATGTTTTATACCTTGTTTGGTAGGTTTCTGCGGTTGATATCCCAATGTTTTATGATCTCCACTTTTGATACCTTGTCTGGTAGGTTTCTGCGGTTCATTTCCCAATGTGTTTTGATCTCTACCTTTTATACCTTGTTTGGTGCATGTCTGCAGTTGATATCCCAATGTTTTATGATCTCTACTGTTTGGTAGGTGTCTGCAGTTAATTTCCCAATGTGTTATGATCTCTACTTTTCATACCTTGTTTGGTAGGTGTCTACAGTTGATATCCCAATGTGTTATGATCGTTATGTTTTATACCTTGTTTGGTCAGTTTGGGGTTGATATCCCAATGTGTTGTGATCGCCATGTTTTATACCTTGTTTGGTAGGTGTCTGCGGTTGATTTCCCAATGTGTTATCATCGCTATGTTTTATACCTTGTTTGGTAGGTTTCTGCAGTTGATATCCCAATGTTTTATGATCTCCACTTTTGATACCTTGTCTGGTAGGTTTCGGCGGTTGATTTCCCAATGTGTTATGATCTTTCCTTTTTATACCTTGTTTGGTAGGTTTCTGCGGTTAATTTCACCAATGTGTTATGATCTCTACTTTTTATACCTTGTTTGGTAGGTTTCTGCGGTTGATATCCCAATGTGTTATGATCTTTACTTTTTACACCTTGTTTGGTAGGTGTCTGCGGTTTATTTCCCAATGTGTTATGGTCTATACTTTTTATACCTTGTTTGGTAGGTTTCTGCGGTTGATATCCCAATGTGTTATGATCTTTACTTTTTACACCTTGTTTGGTAGGTGTCTGCGGTTTATTTCCCAATGTGTTATGATCTCTACCTTTTATACCTTGTTTGGTAGGTTTCTGCAGTTGATTTCCCAGTGTGTTATGATCTCTACTTTTTATACCTTGTTTGGTAGGTGTCTGGGGTTGTTTTCCCAATGTTTTATGATCTCTACTGTGTGGTAGGTGTCTGCAGTTGATTTCCCAATGTGTTATGATCTTTACTTTTTATACCTTGTTTGGTAGGTTTCTGCGGTTAATTTCCCAATGTGTTAGGATCTCTACTTTTTATACCTTGTTTGGTAGGTTTCTACGGTTGATATCCCAATGTGTTATGATCTTTATTTTTTACACCTTGTTTGGTAGGTGTCTGCGGTTAATTTCCCAATGTGTTATGATCACTACTTTTTATACCGTTTGGTAGGTGTCTGGGGTTGTTTTCCCAATGTGTTATGATCTCTACTTTTTATACCTTGTTTGGTAGGTGTCTGGGGTTGTTTTCCCAATGTGTTATGATCTCTACTTTTTATACCTTGTTTGGTAGGTGTCTGTGGTTGATTTCCCAATGTGTTATGATCGCTATGTTTTATACCTTGTTTGGTAGGTTTCTGCAGTTGATTTCCCAGTGTGTTATGATGATCTCTACTTTTTATACCTTGATTGGTCGGTGTCTGGGGTTGTTTTCCCAATGTGTTATGATCTCTACTTTTTATACCTTGATTGGTAGGTGTCTGGGGTTGTTTTCCCAATGTTTTATGATCTCCACTTTTGATACCTTGTCTGGTAGGTTTCTGCGGTTGATATCCCAATGTGTTATGATCTTTACTTTTTACACCTTGTTTGGTAGGTGTCTGCGGTTAATTTCCCAATGTGTTATGATCTTTACTTTTTATACCTTGTTTGGTAGGTTTCTGCGGTTGATTTCCCAATGTGTTATGATCTTTACTTTTTATACCTTGTTTGCTAGATTTCTGCGGTTGATATCCCAATGTGTTATGATCTTTACTTTTTACACCTTGTTTGGTAGGTGTCTGCGGTTAATTTCCCAATGTGTTATGATCTCTACTTTTTATACCTTGTTTGGTAGGTTTCTGCGGTTAATTTCCCAATGTGTTATGATCTCTACTTTTTATACCTTGTTTGGTAGGTTTCTGCGGTTGATATTCCAATGTGTTATGATCTTTACTTTTTACACCTTGTTTGGTAGGTGCCTGCGGTTAATTTCCCAATGTGTTATGATCTCTACTTTTTATACCTTGTTTGGTAGGTTTCTGCGGTTGATATCCCAATGTGTTATGATCTTTACTTTTTACACCTTGTTTGGTAGGTTTCTGCGGTTGATTTCCCAGTGTTATGATCTCTACTTTTTATACCTTGTTTGGTAGGTGTCTGCGGTTAATTTCCCAATGTGTTATGATCTCTACTTTTTATACCTTGTTTAGTAGGTTTCTGCGGTTGATATCCCAATGTGTTATGATCTTTACTTTTTACACATTGTTTGGTCGGTGTCTGCGGTTAATTTCCCAATGTGTTATGATCTATACTTTTTATACCTTGTTTGGTAGGTTTCTGCGGTTGATTTCCCAGTGTGTTATGATCTCTACTTTTTATACCTTGTTTGGTAGGTGTCTGGGGTTGTTTTCCGAATGTTTTATGATCTCTACTGTTTGGTAGGTGTCTGCAGTTGATTTCCAAATGTGTTATCATCTGTACTTTTTATACCTTGTTTGGTAGGTGTCTGCAGTTGATATCCCAATGTGTTATGATCGTTATGTTTTATACCTTGTTTGGTAGGTGTTTGGGGTTGATATCCCAATGTGTTGTGATCGCCATGTTTTATACCTTGTTTGGTAGGTGTCTGCGGTTGATTTCCCAATGTGTTATGATCTCTACTTTTTATACCTTGTTTGGTAGGTGTCTGCGGTTGATTTCCCAATGTGTTATGATCGCTATGTTTTATACCTTGTTTGGTAGGTTTCTGCGGTTGATATCCAAATGTTTTATGATCTCCACTTTTTATACCTTGTCTGGTAGGTTTCTGCGGTTGATTTCCCAATGTGTTATGATCTCTACTTTTTATACCTTGTTTGGTAGGTTTCTACGGTTGATATCCCAATGTGTTATGATCTTTACTTTTTACACCTTGTTTGGTAGGTTTCTGCAGTTGATTTCCCAGTGTGTTATGATGTCTACTTTTTATACCCTGTTTGGTAGGTGTCTGCTGTTAATTTCCCAATGTGTTATGATCTCTACTTTTTATACCTTGTTTGGTAGGTTTCTGCAGTTGATTTCCCAGTGTGTTATGATGTCTACTTTTTATACCCTGTTTGGTAGGTTTCTGTGGTTGACATCCCAATGTTTTATGATCTCCACTTTTGATACCTTGTCTGGTAGGTTTCTGCGGTTGATTTTCCCAATGTTATGATCTCTACTTTTTATACCTTGTTTGGTAGGTGTCTGCGGTTGATTTCCCAATGTGTTATGATCGCTATGTTTTATACCTTGTTTGGTAGGTTTCTGCAGTTCATATCCCAATGTTTTATGATCTCCACTTTTGATACCTTGTCTGGTATGGTTCTGCGGTTGATTTCCCAGTGTGTTATGATCTTTACTTTTTATATCTTGTTTGGTAGGTTTCTGCGGTTAATTTCCCAATGTGTTATGATCTCTACTTTTTATACCTTGTTTAGTAGGTGTCTGCGGTTAATTTCCCAATGTGTTATGATCTCTACTTTTTATACCTTGTTTGGTAGGTTTCTGCAGTTGATTTCCCAGTGTTATGATCTCTAATTTTTATACCTTGTTTGGTAGGTGTCTGGGGTTGTTTTCCCAGTGTGTTATGATCTCTATGTTTCATACTTTGTTTGGTAGCTTTCTGCGGTTGATTTGCCAGTGTGTTTTGATCTCTACTTTTTATACCCTGTTTGGTAGGTTTCTGGAGTTGATATCCCAATGTGTTATGATCATTATGTTTTATACCTTGTTTGTGTCTGCAGTTGATTTCCCAATGTGTTATGATCTCTACTTTTTATACCTTGTTTTGTAGGTGCCTGCGGTTGATTTCCCAATGTGTTATGATCTCTACTTTTTATACCTTGTTTGGTAGGTTTCTGCAGTTGATTTCCCAGTGTTATGATCTCTAATTTTTATACCTTGTTTGGTAGGTGTCTGGGGTTGTTTTCCCAGTGTGTTATGATCTCTATGTTTCATACTTTGTTTGGTAGCTTTCTGCGGTTGATTTGCCAGTGTGTTTTGATCTCTACTTTTTATACCCTGTTTGGTAGGTTTCTGGAGTTGATATCCCAATGTGTTATGATCATTATGTTTTATACCTTGTTTGTGTCTGCAGTTGATTTCCCAATGTGTTATGATCTCTACTTTTTATACCTTGTTTGGTAGGTGCCTGCGGTTGATTTCCCAATGTGTTATGATCTCTACTTTTTATACCTTGTTTGGTAGGTTTCTGCAGTTGATTTCCCAGTGTTATGATCTCTAATTTTTATACCTTGTTTGGTAGGTTTCTGGGGTTGATTTCCCAGTGTTATGATCTCTACTTTTTATACCTTGTTTGGAAGGTTTCTGGGGTTGATATCCTAATGTGTTATGATCGCTGTGTTTTATACCTTGTTTGGTAGGTGTTTGGGGTTGATTTCCCAATGTGTTTGATACCTTGTCTGGTAGGTTTCTGCGGTTAATTTCCCAATGTGTTATGATCTCTACTTTTTATACCTTGTTTGTCTGGGGTTGTTTTCCCAGTGTGTTATGATCTCTATGTTCTATACCTTGTTTCGTAGGTTTCTGCAGTTGATTTCCCAGTGTGTTATGATCTCTACTTTTTATATCCTGTTTGGTAGGTTTCTGCGGTTTATTTCCAAGTGTGTTATGATCGCCATGTTTTATACCTTGTTTGGTAGGTTTCTACGGTTGATTTCCCAGTGTGTTATGATCTCTACTTTTTATACCTTGTTTGGTAAGTGTCTGGGGTTGTTTTCCCAGCATGTTATGATCTCTGTTTTATTCCTTGTTTGGTAGGTTTCTGCGGTTGATTTACCAGTGTGATATGATTTCTACTTTTTATACCCTGTTTCCCTGTTTTTTGTTTTTTTTTGTATACAAGATCGAGGCTCGTGAAAGAGCTAACATTAATCACACAAAAAGTCAAACCGACACACAAAACACAAAAAATAAGGGGAGCGGCAGACAAGATGGGGAGAGAGAGAGAGAGGAGAGGGGGAAGGACACAAACACCACATTTGAGAGCAGGGACAACGGGAGAAATGTGGGAGGGGGAGGGCTTTGGGGGAGGTGGGAGAGGTATAAAACATATGAACACTGCAAGGACTTCCAGGAAAGAAGTTGGAATTTAAAAAAAGAAGAAAAAAAAGTGTATCTGGGGTGAATTAGCGGGGGTAGAAAATATCAAGGTTTTGGAATGGGGAAGATGAGATGGTGGTGAACAGCTGTTTTAAAGACCTGGAGGGAGGAGTGGGATTGAAGAGTGAGGGAGTTTGTTCCAGAGGCGGGAGAAAAGGGGAATTAAAGAGTGAAGGTGAGCAGAGAGGCTCGATTTTGGCAGTTTAACCATAAGAGGGTTGCAGGCAGATCTTGTGTGACCAGAAGGAATATTGGGGGGACAGAGCACAGAGAGAGCTGGGGGAGCAAAGCCGGAGAGGAGTCGGTAGAAGACAGAAAGACCACCTGCCTGCGGTGAGTGAGTGAAAGGCCCTCGGAGTTAACTTCATCGCAGGAGATTCCAATGATTCTGAAAGCTTTGGTTTCAACAGCGTGAAGCCGAGCTCGGTGTGAAGCAGGAGCACCGGCCCAGAGGGGGGAACAGTATTCCATTGAGCTGCGGATAAAAGCCTTGGATGGGGTGAGGAGCTCAGGTGTGCCAAGGAAGGACTTCGCATGACGGAGGATGCCCAGTCGACGACTGGCTTTGGAGGCCAGCTTGGAAATGTGGTTTTCCCAGAAAGATCATGGCAGATAGTGAGACCCAAAAGCTTGAGCGACAGAACTTCTTGGAGAGGATTGTTGAGAAAGTAGATGGGAGGGTTTTCCAGTCGGTCCTTTCGGAGAGACATTGTAAGAGTGTGTGATTTGTCAGGATTGAAAGACATGTTCCACTTGTTTGACCAGTCTGTGATTTTTTCCAGGTCTGCAGAGAGTGAGGAGGCTGCAGACTGTCGATCTGAGGGATGGAGCAGCAGAGAGTGGAGTCATCAGCAAAGAGATAGAGAGGATTTTCCAGAGAGTCGGAGAGATCATTGATGAAGACCAGAAATAGCACAGGGCACAGAACACTACCTTGGGGAACTCCAGCCAGAACAGGCAGGGGAGATGAGAGAAATCTATTCAGGGCCACACGTTGCCTTCGACCAGAGAGGAAGTCCGCAAGCCATGAGTGGAGATTTCCATGGATACCATAGGAGGAGAGTTTGGTGAGCAGAGCTGGGTGCCAGACCACCCGACCTGTTTGGTAGGTTTCTGGGGTTGATTTCCCAATGGGTTATGATCTCTACCTTTTTATACCTTGTTTGGTAGGTGTCTGGGGTTGATTTCCCAGTGTATTATGATCTATATGTTTTATACCTTGTTTGGTAGGTGCCTGCGGTTGATTTCCCAATGTGTTATGATCTCTACTTTTTATACCTTGTTTGGTAGGTTTCTGCGGTTGATTTCCCAGTGTTATGATCTGTATGTTTTATACCTTGTTTGGTAGGTGTCTGGGGTTGATTTCCCAGTGTATTATGATCTATATGTTTTATACCTTGTTTGGTAGGTGCTTGTGGTTGATTTCCCAATGTGTTATGATCTCTACTTTTTATACCTTGTTTGGTAGGTTTCTGTGGTTGATTTCCCAATGTGTTATGATCTGTATGTTTTATACCTTGTTTGGTAGGTGTTTGGGGTTGATATCCCAATGTGTTGTGATCGCCATATTTTATACCTTGTTTGGTAGGTGCCTGCGGTTGATTTCCCAATGTGTTATGATCTCTACTTTTTATACCTTGTTTGGTAGGTTTCTGCGGTTGATATCCCAGTGTGTTATGATCTCTACTTTTTATACCTTGTTTGGTAGGTTTCTGCGGTTGATATCCCAGTGTGTTATGATCTCTACTTTTTATACCTTGCTTGGTAGGTGTCTGCGGTTGATTTACCATTGTTATGATCTCTACTTTTTATACCTTGTTTGGTAGGTTTCTGCGGTTGATTTCCCAATGTGTTATGATCTCTGCTTTTTATACCTTATTTGGTAGGTTTCTGGGGTTGATATCCCAATGTGTTATGATCTCTACTTTTTATACCTTGTTTGGTAGGTTTCTGCGGTTGATATCCCAGTGTGTTATGATCTCTACTTTTTATACCTTGTTTGGTAGGTTTCTGCGGTTGATATCCCAGTGTGTTATGATCTCTACTTTTTATACCTTGTTTGGTAGGTTTCTGCGGTTGATATCCCAGTGTGTTATGATCTCTACTTTTTATACCTTGCTTGGTAGGTTTCTGCGGTTGATATCCCAGTGTGTTATGATCTCTACTTTTTATACCTTGTTTGGTAGGTTTCTGCGGTTGATATCCCAGTGTGTTATGATCTCTACTTTTTATACCTTGTTTGGTAGGTTTCTGCGGTTGATATCCCAGTGTGTTATGATCTCTACTTTTTATACCTTGCTTGGTAGGTGTCTGCGGTTGATTTACCATTGTTATGATCTCTACTTTTTATACCTTGTTTGGTAGGTTTCTGCGGTTGATTTCCCAATGTGTTATGATCTCTGCTTTTTATACCTTATTTGGTAGGTTTCTGGGGTTGATATCCCAATGTGTTATGATCGCTATGTTTTATACCTTGTTTGGTAGGTTTCTGCAGTTGATATCCCAATGTGTTATGATCTATAATCTGTATGTTTTATACCTTGTTTGGTCGGTGCCTGCGGCTGATTTCCTGCAAAGTTCGTTTCTGTTGCAATTTTGCCAGTCAGGCATTTTTGTGTAGATTTACTGGACTATTGTGACAATGACGACATACATGGTACATTTAATGTTGGTAGTCACTTGTTAAACTCTGCTGTGTCAAATGTTGAGCAGTTTTTCCCTGTCAAATTATGTTCCATTCGTGAGCTCGAGCTTGTTTTGCTGAGAAATGAACAGGAAAACCTTAACGAGATGAGCATCGCCACATGAACAGTGGAAGTTACACAGAGTTAGAGTCATTGTGATTTGGACAAATGGAATTCATCCCTCACTAGTTCAAGGGACAATTGTGTTTGGAGGTTCATATCAACCCCTGAAATCCTTCCAGCAATTTCACCCATGACTTATATGTTTGAAAAAGATTATTTTTTTTATTTCCAGAATTGAACACAAAGAGCAAGAAGTGTCTGATTGGCACAAACTGTATTGAAGACGTGTTGTCAAGGTCAAACCTGTGCTTGTCTGCTTCAAGGTTTCCTTCATCCTGCGAAGTGGCTTCTGTTGTCCCTGTTTTCCTTGCAAAATCCCATTTGATTGTTATCCTGTAATGCAAAGAGAACGAAACTGTTGTCCATATCTCGCTCCAGGAGCAGGTCTTTCCCTTCTGTGCACATGGGGTCTTCAACCTTACCAAAATCATCGGAGCTTTGGCTTCTTGGTCTGGACATGTCTTCTAACCTCCGTTAGGATAAGTACATTTCTGGTTTTGCTTGGAGTGCTTCCAAGTGAGTTGGTTGTCTTTATCGAGCACAGAGGTATTTACCGCCTGAGGCCATTTCGTACCTGTATAAGGTAACTATACGTCCCCTCATGGAGTACTGTTGTCACATTTGGGCTGGAGCACCAGCTTGCCACTTATCTTTACTTGATTGGCTCCAGAAACGCATAGTCAACCAGGTTGGTGTGGAGATGTGTGCAACTCTTCAATCGCTCTCTCACCGTAGGTCTGTTGCCACTCTTTTTTATTTGTGTACAAAGTCGAGGCTCATGGAAAAGCTAAAAGTTTGTTGTGCAGATATTTTCATGGCAAATGTTCTGCTGGCATTTCTAACTTGATTCCTTTTGTAAAGGTGTTTGTACGCAGGCATCTGCTTGCCATCTATGCAGATCATCCAAAGTGTAAAAATGAAATGCTCAAGGTTTTTCCTGTCGTTCTATCCTACTTTGGAATTCACTTCCTATAACGTGCACGCATCATCATATGATCTACGCCGATGTGCGTGGAGACAAAGGGAAGAGCCAGGATGGGCGTCGAGACAAAGAGAAGAGCCAGGGTGCATGTGGAGGCAAAGGGAAGAGCCGGGGTGGGCGTGGAGACAAAGAGAAGAGCCAGGGTGCATGTGGAGACAAAGGGAAGAGCCGGTGTGCGTGGGTGGAGACAAAGGGAAGAGCCATGGTGCATGTCGAGGCAAATGGAAGAGCCAGGGTGCGCGTGGAGACAAAGGGAAGAGCCAGGGTGCATGTGGAGGCAAAGGGAAGAGCCGGTGCACGTGGAGACAAAGGGAAGAGCCGGTGCGCGTGGAGACAAAGGGAAGAGCCGGGGTGCGCGTGGAGGCAAAGGGAAGAGCCAGGGTGCGCGTGGAGGCAAAGGGAAGAGCCAGGGTGCGTGGAGACAAAGAGAAGAGCCAGGGTGCACGTGGAGGCAAAGGGAAGAACCGGTGTGCGTGGAGGCAAAGGGAAGAGCCGGTGCGCGTGGAGACAAAGGGAAGAGCCGGGGTGCGCGTGGAGGCAAAGGGAAGAGCCAGGGTGCGTGGAGGCAAAGGGAAGAGCCAGGGTGCGTGGAGGCAAAGGGAAGAGCCGGTGCGCTTGGAGACAAAGGGAAGAGCCAGGGTGCGCGTGGAGACAAAGGGAAGAGCCAGGGTGCGTGGAGGCAAAGGGAAGAGCCAGGGTGCGTGGAGGCAAAGGGAAGAGCCGGTGCGCGTGGAGACAAAGGGAAGAGCTGGGGTGCGCGTGGAGGCAAAGGGAAGAGCCAGGGTGCATGTGGAGCCAAAGGGAAGAGCCAGGGTACACGTGGAGACAAAGGGAAGAGCCAGGGTGCGTGTGGAGGCAAAGGGAAGAGCCGGTGTGCATGGGTGGAGACAAAGGGAAGAGCCATGGTGCATGTCGAGGCAAATGGAAGAGCCAGGGTGCGCGTGGAGACAAAGGGAAGAGCCAGGGTGCATGTGGAGGCAAAGGGAAGAGCCGGTGTGCGTGGAGACAAAGGGAAGAGCCAGGGTGTGCGTGGAGGCAAAGGGAAGAGCCGGTGTGCATGGAGGCAAAGGGAAGAGCTGGTGTGGATGCAGACACACGAGACCGAAGTGTACGACCTTTATTGTGTTATTTGGGGGTTACTGGTAAACATGTGATGTGAATTTGGAGAAACAATAATGAGCCACATCCCACCATCGGTGACATGTCGATCCCTGCTGCAGCGCTTGTGATCATCACTCCCACGCCTTGCTGCGTCCGAGAACCCGGTTTGTTACTTTCTATCGGAGACAAGACAGTTGTAAAATATCAAACCGGATACAATGACAACAATACGAGATGCAATGGGATAAAAGTCTTTTTCTAATCTGTACATTCTGGGTGACCACACGAAACATTTTACAAGTCCAACTTCCGAATGGGGTAATAGTACAATTTGAAGCAGTTTTCTGCATATGAAGCAACTCAAAGTTTATTACAGGTGATTTGGTCTGTATTCTGGGCGACTACAGGTGATTGGGCAACCCCAAAACCCCAAAACGACGACACCACAGGAAAAGGCTTGTGATAACATGGTTCAGGTGGAACGTAATTTTCGAAAGGGCACCACCAAGTGGACCATCGATACATGACTGGCATAAGAAGTTGGTATAAGTGTCCTCTAAGAATAAATCCATGCAGGTTGTTACGATTCATCCAATCAAATTAAATCAGTAAATGTTTATAATTGAAAAAGGTGGACTTGCAAGCAGGTAGAGCCGACGTTGACGAGAATCCACTCGCCTTCTTCATGGCACATGTTAAAGTGAAGAAGAAGCTTGAATATGCCATCATGAGACCTACATAGGAGAAACTCAGCAAACTCTTAAGGCCTGTATGAACAAACATCATGGTCCAGCTGATGAAGAGGCTTTGAACTCTGCTGTGTATATGCACCTGAACCTGCATGTGCTGTATATACGCACCTGAACTTGCATGGGCACACCTTTGATACCAGTCAGGTGTTCATCTTTGACAGAGGAAAAAAAGTGATTTACTCATGGTGTAAAGGAATCCATGTGGGAAAGAGTTGAATCACCATCTTTCAACAAAAACGGTGGTTTGTTATTTACACTATTCACAATAAGTTAGGGATATTGGCAGGTTCTTCAGTGTGGTTGATTTTGTGTATTAATTATGTTGAAAAAAGTTGTTGGTCCTAATTCTATGGTTATTAATGAGTGTGAAAAAACACAGCATTCTTGATTTCAATACCCTAAACCTAACCACTATAAAAAAATTAACTCACTCCCACAATATCCCTAACTTATTGTGAGTACCTGTCTTGAAATAGATAATATGATGTGGATGGGATCAAATATCCATAAAATAAAAAAACATAATTTGATTATGAAGATTATCTCTTTTGTCAAGGCAGATGGAATACAAAGATTTGATGTGCTGAGTTACAAGCAACCATTAATTAATAGTAAGAAATTGTGAGTAACCTTGGGATTCCATTTTTGATAAAATGTATATGAGAACAAAGCTATTTATGGATATGAGCTTCATAAAAAATGTGGGAGTACAAAATTAGCCAAATTTGTAAGAGATCTTACACTGACTTACCAGAGTACTCTGTTCATGGATTATATATATATATATATATATATATATATATATATATATATATATATATATATATATATATATATATATATAAACTTGGATTTTATCAGCATATAAATTGTGTTGTATGTATGGATGTGTATCATGCGTAGATGATATGAAAAAAGGATAGTAAAGAAAATCTTGCTGAATTGATACCGAAAATGTAACACCAGACTAACATATATTGATTTTCATAAAACATGGATTTTATAGGAAATGAAGAAGGATGGGAAATGGAAACGAACACATCAGATTGTGCAATGGACCAAGTTGGTTGATTTTATTAGTTATTAAAATCATAAAAAGATGTGAAAATCTGATTGAGTGATATTTTGGTAATGGAATAAGATTTTAGGAGAGAAATAATAAATGGGAATATTCAGCAACTATTGTGAGTTTTTAAAACGGAATGAATTGTGAATCTTAAGCCAAGGTGCAGACATGAACGCGCTGTTACGTAGTTTAAACTCAGAACGCGATGTTACGTGTACCTGCAATATATTTTGATAACTTGGAACACCTATATTGGCATACTGGTGTCATTAGTACTCACTAGTTGCATAGAAATAGATGACAAACAGCTATGGGGGCATAACACTTACTTGGATATTTTCTACAACATTAAAAAAGGGTTTGAATAAGTAGTGGTTGTACACATGTGATTCACCAAATTAAGCTTTGGAGTTTATACAAAGTCGCTGGTTAACAGAAGGAGAATGGATAGTAAATAATTTTTAGATGCTGGGTAAATTAAGTGAGATATTACTTGGACTCATAAGAGCTATTATTCTTCCTTACAGCAGTTGAAAGACAGATCCAAAACAATGAATCTATAAATGAATGTGATAGGGATAACAACCCGCAATTTGTACTAATTAATTAATTGTGGGTAAAGGAATTAATTTATCGCAGTGGATTGTTAACAGCAGCCTGAAATGTCCTGAGAGTGTGCATCCATATAATCAGAAATCCCAGATTTTAAAAATTGGTAGAGGTCTTATGTGGAAGAATACTTGCTTGGTAGATAAAAAGGTACTGCATGTTAGCAGCCACTTCTGCGGCCATTAAGGCCAAACAAATCGGGAGAAACTGTAATTGAATACGTAATTTACAGATGAGTATTTGGAAAGTAAAAAGGGAATTTATTGATTTGGGAGAGATTTTCAAAGGTTTATTAAAGTGTTGCAATATGACAGTTGGCAAGGAAAACTATTGGATGAAAATTAGATCCGTTTATAAAATGAATTTGTTGACCCTTTGAAGTTAATTGTTCGAATTTTTGTTTAACTAGCATTTTGAGTTCAAATTGAAAATAGTTTGGTGGAGGCTTGGTTAAAACCCTTGGTTACAGTGTATTGGAACATATTGATAAATCATAGGATGCTGATGAGAACAGAAACCAATATGGAACCAAAATAGAAAGACTTTTATGATGATATAAATACCGAGATTAAAAGATTGAATCAAGTAATGTTGCAAATGAGTACAGCAGAGTTAAGATAATGGCATAACGAAAATGTTATGAATTGTGTCAGTTTTACAAGATCAGTGAACTCATATCACCACAAGTTACACACCATGAAAATTAAAGTGATGTAGGGTACCATTTGAAGATCACATACTAGTAGTTAACACTATAGGATTAATTACTCATGTTAAAAAAAAAAAAGTGGGAGGAACTATGATAATTAATACATTATGCATAGTTTGCTTGTTTGCAAAATTTGTTAGGAATTAGGAATTAGGGTTTGTTGGAAATTAGATATTCCTGTTTGTTAATTTAATCATATACACTCATTTATTAATGCATTTATTTTCTTTGAGTAGTGTTAAAAAACTGCATGAGTTTAATTTTTCAAACTATATTAACCTGAAAGCAACTCTCAATGCTATTCTTAGTTTAGTAGGGAAAATACTTACCTGATTTGGATATTATTCGTGTGAAGCATATAAATGAATATAACTTTTTGAATGTTTTAAGGAAAACAGCAAATTGTTAAATGTGAAGATATTATAATAAATACATGATTAGTTACAATATGGTAATTTCATGTTAAGATGTACCCTATCTGATTCAGTGTGTGTGGAAAGCAGATACAGATGTGGCTGATTAAAGGATAAGACCAGATCACATCTCAAATGGAGTGATAACGGCATTGGGAAGAAGTTCGAGAAAGAAAATTTGTGGCTAAAGAATGAAGTTAATCTTGGCATACACCCTCCTTCTCAAAGAATGATGAAGGCATTCTCCTTTGCAAGATTGGAGACGGATGCTTACCTTCACCAAGGAAAATTTACGTGACCATTTGTCTGGATCACACTGCACCGTATGGAAGAAAGGCGATCACTTGCTTCTGTTCGAATGTCTCGAACATTCATCACGTCAGCAATTGCGGGACGACGACATCTTACCTGCAACTTATTCTGGATGCGGTGACTTGTGTCATTGCTCCACCAACCTCCGGGGCACCAGCGCGGAGCTGTAAGTGGACGGCTGTGCTTCTTCCTCTACAACGGCTGTGCACGATTCTGCTGGTTGCTCCTGGTATGGGCCATGGATAACTTGAACACCATGGTCCTAACATCGTTGTGGATGCATCTGGCATCTCTGTTCCACATCTTGCTGGTCAACCAACATCACATCAACACTTGCTGCCCACTCACGATGAGTGAGGAGGCAAGTCAACTACAACTGGACCAAGGCCTGGTTCAAATCTACTATGGCTCACAGCAAGAGTGGCAAGGATGCTACATGCAGAGCAGGGTCAGTCTATGACTCTGCCCAGCTATCACAACAGCGGAAACCCTACGCGAAATAGTGTAGGTGCTATGAAGGCATCAGAAGAAAATGTTTCATACTTGAATTTCAAACACAAGTGATCAGCCTCTTCTTTTCAAACTGAAAGTCAACATTTCTTCTGAAGCAAAACGTATTTTCGAAGAACAATTGCCAAATGTTGCAGATGCTTTATTATTTTGGAAAGAAATGTTTTAAAATTTGTTGAGTCTTGGTGAAGGTGAAGTGTTGTTTGCAGAGATATTTGTGATGCAACTGAAATGAACTGAATTATCAACATGGATAGAGTCAACGAACAAAGAAATGTTTTATGATCAGATTCTTCCAGGATGACGGTGTATGCCTTAGGTATTGAAAATTGGATTACCAAATTTGTGGTTTGAGTATTTTGCAATTGATGTTTAAATTAATTGTTTTTATATAAACAAAAATAAAAAATGAGGGATTGTGGAATTGTAAAGGACATGTAGAGGCGAGTTATTGCCAACAGTTAAAATTGTATTAAAGACAGAATGTGCTTTCAAAGTTTGCAGCCTGAGCAAAGCAGTGAATATGGAACCAGGACGACAATCGGCTATCTGTAAAAAAAACCTTTGCCCTTTAGTGGAGCGGCCAAAGGGCAGAGTGTTGACTCAGCCCGGGTTTTGAATGCATTCGTCAATTAGAGAGATTGGACAGGTCAAAGTAGGTTCACCTGTAGCGGCTAGAACAATGGTTTCTTTTTCGGCTGTATGTGATAGTTATCTATGGTATACTTCTTCGTCGCTTCATGATGGAACCCAGATGGGCTGTGGTGCCAAAAAGACTGACCTGACCAAGGTTTGTGGTGACCTCGAAATTCCAACTGAACAAGATCAAAGCAGCCGGGGTCTATTTAACAAGAACACTCCGAGGCTGCGAGAGAGAATTCTCCCCATGGAACGACGTGTCGTATTCGGTTTGTAATTTGTGTAAGTATAACTGTAATAGTGTTGGATTCCCTCTCCGCAATATCTGAATAAACCTGGATCTGAACTGAGTGAGTCTCGCTGAGTCTGAGTCTCACTAAGAAAGGTGTCCGAAAAGCAGCCACAACAAGTGTAATCTGTTACACATGTGGGACAAGGCGATGACATCTGTCCCACATCGTCTGCAATCATCAGGGGACACCTGAATTTGCCAAAAGACCAATTCACCCCACCAATGGTTGTCACATGACGATTTTCAAGCTTCTTCTTCACTTCAACATCTGCCGTGAACAAGACACGTGGATTCTCACCGAAACATCAGCTCTAGTAACATGCAAGTGGAGTTTTTCAATTATACACTTCGACTTGCTGTAAGAAGTTCATGGAGTTCAGAAGTTTAATGTCCTATGGCAGCTACAGGGTCCGAGCAAACACAAGTGCTGAAGGTGCGGAACGGATCCGGAAATCATTTTTGACTCTTCCTCAAAACCACACACAAGTCTGTCCAGACATTGCAGATGCCACGATCACCGGTGCACAAGGTGCTACACCTGCACTTGAGGTGCATTCATACAAGATTCAACTTGTACAGACAACCGAGCTCAACGATCATCCGAGATGCTACCCATTCGCCATGAACATGATGAAACGGCTGCGTGTGGACAGTAGATCCTAACCTACATCATATTCACCGACGAGGCTAACTTACATGTCTCAGGACACGTCAATCGCCTCAACCGGATCTGGGTCTCCAAAAATGCCCATGTTGCTCGAGAGATGGAACGTAAAAGGCCGAAGGTGAACGTGACCCTTTTTTTTTCTTTGATGAACCATCAACAAAAACAATTACCTCAAGATATTGCACAATCATGTTGTCCTTCAGGTGCTAACCTCCAGCAAGTGATTTTCCAGCAGGATTTTGCTCTCCTCCATGTTGGAGAAGGAGCTTCGAGATTACCTTGATGCAACATTTCCAGGTCACTGGATCGGCAGGAGAAGTCCAATCCCAAGGTAACCCCGCTCTCCTGACATAACCTCACCGGACTTCTTCTTGTGGGGATACGCCAAGGGCGTTATGTACTACAGGAAGGTGAACACAGTGCAGCAGTTGTGGCACAAGATCATGCTGTTGCTATGTTGACAGAAGTTTGCTCGAGTGAACCTGGCAAGACCTGGGAGATCACCTCGATATCCTCCAGGAAACGAAGCTGGAAATTCTCACGTCAAAGTGGACAAATGACAATGAGTGAACATACTCTTTTCAATAAAGCAAATCCCATCACAATATGTATTTTCGTTCAGCATTCAAAGGTGGAAATGTTTCATGTGATCACCCTGTACAGTATCAGTGAAAATCAGTGTCATATATGTATAGTGTAGTGTAATAGATAAGTATCAGTAGTGTAGTAGATAAATGTAGTGTAGTAGGTAAATGTTGTGTAATAGATAAGTATCGGTCGTGTAATAAATAAATGTAGTGTAGTAGATAAATGTTGTGTAGTAGATAAATGTTGTGTAGTAGATAAATGTTGTGTAGTAGATAAATGTAGTGTAGTAGATAAATGTAGTGTAATAGATAAATATAGTGTATTAGATAAATGTAGTGAAATCGATAAATGTAGTGTAATTGATAAATGTAGTGTTGTGGATAAATGTAGTGTAGTGGATAAATGTAGTGTAATAGATAAATGTAGTGTAATAGATAAATGTAGTGTATTAGATAAATGTAGTGTAGTGGATAAATGTAGTGTTATAGATAAATGTAGTGTAGTGGGTAAATGTAGTGTAATAGATAAATATAGTGTATCAGATAAATGTAGTGAAATCGATAAATGTAGTGTAATAGATAAATGTAGTGTAGTGGATAAATGTAGTGCAGTAGTTAAATGTAGTGTAGTAGATAAATGTAGTGTAATAGATAAGTATCAGTTGTGTAATAAATAAATGTGGTGTAGTAAATAAATATAGTGTAGTAGATAAATGTAGTGTAATATATAAGTATCAGTCGTGTAATGAATAAATAAATGTAGTGCAATAGATAAATGTCATGTTGTGGATAAATGTAGTGTAACAGATAAATGTAGTGAAGTGGATAAATGTCGTGTAATCGATAAATATAGTGTATGAGATAAATGTAGTGAAATCGATAAATGTAGTGTAATAGATAAATGTAGTGTAGTGGATGAATGTAGTGCAGTAGAAAAATGTAGTGTAGTAGATAAATGTAGTGTAATAGATAAGTATCAGTTGTGTAATAAATAAATGTGATGTAGTAGATAAATATAGTGTAGTAGATAAATGTCATGTAGCAGATAAATGGAGTGTAATAGATAAGTATCAGTGGTGTAATAAATAAATGTGGTATAGTAGATAAATATAGTGTAGCAGCTAAATGTATAGTTGATAAATGTAGTGTAGTAGATAAATGTAGTGTAGTGGATAAATGTAGTGTAGTGGATAAATGTAGTGTAGTGGATAAATGTAGTGTAGTGGATAAATGTAGTGTCATGGATAAATGTAGTGTAATAGATAAATGTAGTGTAGTAGTTAAATGTAGCGTAATAGATAAGTATCAGTCGTGTAATAAATAAATGTCGTGTCCTAGCTAAATGTTGTTTAGTAGATAAATATTGTGTGGTACGTAAATGTTGTGTAATAGATAAATGTTGTGTAGTACATAAATGTAGTGTAGTAGATAAATGTTGTGTAGTAGATAAATGTTGTGTAGTAGATAAATATTGTGTGGTAGCTAAATGTTGTGTAGTAGATAAATGTTGTGTAGTAGATAAATGTTGTGTTGTCGATAAATGTTGTGTTGTCGATAAATGTTGTGTTGTAGATAAATGTTGTGTAGTAGATAAATGTGGTGTAGTAGATAAATGTAGTGCAGTAGCTAAATGTAGTGCAGTAGCTAAATGTAGTGCAGTTGATAAATGTTGTGTAGTAGATAAATGTAGTGCAGTAGATAAATGTAGTGTAGTTGATAAATGTTGTGTAGTAGATAAATGTATTGCAGTAGCTAAATGTAGTGTAGTGGATAAATGTAGTGTCGTGGATAAATGTAGTGTAATAGATAAATGTAGTGTAGTGCATAAATGTAGTGTAATAGATAAATATAGTGTATTAGATAAATGTAGTGAAATCGATAAATGTAGTGTAATAGATAAATGTAGTGTAGTGGATAAATGCAGTGTAGTGGATAAATGTAGTGTAATAGATAAATGTAGTGTATTAGATAAATGTAGTGTAGTGGATAAATGTAGTGTAACAGATAAATGTAGTGTAGTGGATAAATGTAGTGTAATAGATAAATATAGTGCATTAGATAAATGTAGTGAAATCGATAAATGTAGTGTAATAGATAAATGTAGTGTAGTGGATAAATGTAGTGCAGTAGATAAATGTAGTGTAGTATATAAATGTAGTGTAATAGATAAGTATCAGTTGTGTAATAAATAAATGTGGTGTAGTAAATAAATATAGTGTCATAGATAAATGTAGTGTAGTGGATAAATGTAGTGTAATAGATAAATGTAGTGTCGTGGATAAATGTAGTGTAATAGATAAATATAGTGTATTAGATAAATGTAGTGAAATCGATAAATGTAGTGTAATTGATAAATGTAGTGTTGTGGATAAATGTAGTGTAGTGGATAAATGTAGTGTAATTGATAAATGTAGTGTAATAGATAAATGTAGTGTAATAGATAAATGTAGTGTAGTAGATAAATGTAGTGTAATAGATAAGTATCAGTTGTGTAATAAATAAATGTGGTGTAGTAAATAAATATAGTGTAGTAGATAAATGTAGTGTAATATATAAGTATCAGTCGTGTAATGAATAAATAAATGTAGTGTAATAGATAAATGTCATGTTGTGGATAAATGTAGTGTAACAGATAAATGTAGTGAAGTGGATAAATGTCGTGTAATCGATAAATATAGTGTATGAGATAAATGTAGTGAAATCGATAAATGTAGTGTAATAGATAAATGTAGTGTAGTGGATGAATGTAGTGCAGTAGAAAAATGTAGTGTAGTAGATAAATGTAGTGTAATAGATAAGTATCAGTTGTGTAATAAATAAATGTGGTGTAGTAGATAAATATAGTGTAGGAGATAAATGTCATGTAATAGATAAGTATCAGTTGTGTAATAAATAAATGTGATGTAGTAGATAAATATAGTGTAGTAGATAAATGTCATGTAGCAGATAAATGGAGTGTAATAGATAAGTATCAGTGGTGTAATAAATAAATGTGGTATAGTAGATAAATATAGTGTAGCAGCTAAATGTATAGTTGATAAATGTAGTGTAGTAGATAAATGTAGTGTAGTGGATAAATGTAGTGTAGTGGATAAATGTAGTGTAGTGGATAAATGTAGTGTCATGGATAAATGTAGTGTAATAGATAAATGTAGTGTAGTAGTTAAATGTAGTGTAATAGATAAGTATCAGTTGTGTAATAAATAAATGTGATGTAGTAGATAAATATAGTGTAGTAGATAAATGTCATGTAGTAGATAAATGTAGTGTAATAGATAAGTATCAGTTGTGTAATAAATAAATGTGATGTAGTAGATAAATATAGTGTAGTAGATAAATGTCATGTAGTCGATAAATGTAGTGTAATAGATAAGTATCAGTAGTGTAATAAATAAATGTGGTGTCGTCGATAAATATAGTGGAGCAGCTAAATGTATAGTTGATAAATGTAGTGTAATAGATAAATGTAGTGCAGTGCATAAATGTAGTGTTGTGGATAAATGTAGTGTCGTGGATAAATGTAGTGTAATAGATAAATGTAGTGTCGTGGATAAATGTAGTGTAATAGATAAATGTAGTGTAATAGATAAATGTAGTGTAGTGGATAAATGTATTGTAATAGATAAATGTAGTGTAGTGGATAAATGTAGTGTAACAGATCAATGTAGTGTAGTGGATAAATGTAGTGTAACAGATAAATGTAGTGTAGTGGATAAATGTAGTGTAATAAATAAATGTGGTGTAGTAGATAAATATAGTGTAGTAGATAAATGTCATGTAGTCGATAAATGTAGTGTAATAGATAAGTATCAGCAGTGTAATAAATAAATGTGGTGTCGTAGATAAATATAGTGTCGTAGATAAATGTCACGTAGTAGATAAATGTAGTGTAATAGATAAGTATCAGTAGTGTAATAAATAAATGTGGTGTAGTAGATAAATATAGTGTAGCAGATAAATGTAGTATAGTAGATAAATGTAGTGTAATAAATAAATGTGGTGTAGTAGATAAATATAGTGTAGCAGCTAAATGTATAGTAGATAAATGTAGTGTAATAGATAAGTATCAGTGGTGTAATAAATAAATGTAGTGCAGTGGATAAATGTAGTGTTGTAGATAAGTGTATCAGTGAAGAAAATCAAGAGATTAACAAAATTACTCTCCAGAGTAGTTGAGATGTTTACCTTTGTGAATTGCATGGCTTTCAGTCTATAAAGCCTCGACATCTCTTCCTGTTCATGCTTCTTCTTCTTCCTCACTATTTCTGGCAGCTGCTCATACAGCCTGAAAATTAAAATAAAAAATCCAGGATGTGCAATTATTCTTTTCTTAAATTTACTGCTCTTAAATGAAGCCTCATTTTTTACACTAGGGAGGTACCTGTGCTACGCACGGGTGGGAGGCCAGAAGCAAACAGACAATGCAGAAACGGCTAAAGCAATGCAGAAACGGCTAAAGAATGCTAAAGCATGAAACCAATAAATTCCACATTCCTGTAGCACCTTCAGTCGCACGTCAGTCATGGACAGCAAGTTCGTGAAAGACTTACATGAAAAACGTTGGCAAACAAACGGGTATATTTGTTCCATACCCAGTCAATGGCGAATCTGCATATGGCGATCCGCGAATTCACGTTTAGAAAGTAGAAACCATCACGGCATTCCGTCATTCACTTGAACTCGATATCTCTTTTTCATTCCAAACAGCAAAACTCCAATCACAAATTAAATAACATGAATATAAAAAATAAACTTTTAACAACATTCGTGACAGAAACAAATATGTAAATCCTGATGTGAAGTTCCGCATGGTTGGGCAAACACAATTACGAATTCAAAATCGTAATTGTATTCACTCAATTCCAATCATCAATTGATACTTTAACAAAACGATTAACACGATTAACGTTTAACGATTGAACGACGGTTGTATTGGGATATTATCAAACCAGCGCATTGCCGTCATCTGTCTACATCCGGATTCGCTGCAGGTTCGTAATTCTCATCAAAATCGAAACAGTATTTGTAGAATTTCAATAAAAGCCACATCACTGTTCATATCGGGAAATGTTATTCCATCGTGTTTGGAAAAAATGGAAAATTGGAAAAACAATATAGCCTATTTTACTCCAGGGGGTCCCAGGATTACCCACCCAAAATATCCTTGCGATCGGTTCAGCCGTTTTTGCGATACCTGGGAATGGACAGAGAGACAGACAGACGGACATTTGGTGAATTATAGTAAGATGACTGACACGTCGGTTATTGGAGTCGGCATGTCCATTATTTATAGTACAAACAACCCTATAACCCGAACTCTTTACCATTCCCCATCCATAAACATGACCTTTTCTACCCTCATCAACCCTCATCAACCCTCCCCAAGCCTACACCCTCCTTTGGAGATTATTGTGTTTTCTCTCCTCTCCCTCACATCGATATTTCCATTTATTTGTTCCATTGCTATTTTTTTATTTTTTTTGTATACAAGATCGAGGCTCGTGAAAGAGCTAACTTTCTGTAAGAGCTAACTTTCTGTCTGTACCTTTCTGTAACTGTAAGAAAGAGCTAAAAGAGCTAATTGAAAGAGCTATCACACAAAAAGTCAAACCGACACACAAAACACAAAATAAGGGGAGCGGTAGACAAGATGGGCAGAGAGGGGGAAGGACACAAACACAACATTTGAGAGCAAGGACATCGAGAGAGCTGTGGGAGGGAGAGGGCTTGGGGGGAGGTGGGAGAGGGATGAAACATATGGAGACTGCAAGGACTTCCAGGAAAGAAGTTGGAATTTCAAAAAAGTGTATCTGGGGTGAAAATTAGTGGGGGCAGAAAAGATTAAGGTTTTGGATGGGGGAAGATAAGAGATGGTGGTGAACAGCTGTTTTAAAGACCTGGAGAGAGGAGTGGGATTGAAGGGAGTGGAGGAGTTTGTTCCAGAGGCGGGAGAAAAAGGGAATGAAAGACTGAAGGTGAGCAGAGAGCCTAGATTTTGGCAGTTTAACCAAAAGAGGGTTGCAGGCAGATCTTGTGCGACCTGTAGAAATATTTGGGGGACAGAGCACAGAGAGAGCTGGGGGAGCAAGGCCGGAGAGGAGTCGGTAGAAGACAGAAAGACCACCAACCTGCCTGCGGTGAGTGATTGAAAGGCCCTAGGAGTTAGCTTCATCGCAGGAGATTCCAATGATTCTGAAAGCTTTGGTTTCAACAGCGTGAAGCCGAGCTAGGTGTGAGGCAGGAGCACCAGCCCAGAGGGGAGAGCAGTATTCCATTGAGCTGCGGATGAAAGCCTTGTATGTGATGAGCTCAGGTGTGCCAAGGAAGGACTTCGCACGACGGAGGATGCCCAGTCGGCGACTGGCTTTGAAGGCCAGCTTGGAAATGTGGTTTTCCCAGGAAAGATCATGGCAGATAGTGAGACCCAAAAGCTTGAGCGACAGAACTTCTTGGAGAGGATTGTTGAGAAAGTGGATGGGAGGGTTTTCCAGTCCGTCTTTTCGGAGAGACATAGTAAGAGTGTGAGATTTGTCAGGATTGAAAGACATGTTCCACTTGTTTGACAAGTCTGTGATTTTGTCCAGGTCTGCAGAGAGTGAGGAGGCTGCAGACTGCTGATCTGAGGGATGAGGAATGGAGCGGCAGAGAGTGGAGTCATCAGCAAAGAGATAGAGAGGATTTTCCAGAGAGTCGGAGAGATCATTGATGAAGACCAGAAATAGCACAGGGCCCAGAACACTACCTTGGGGAACTCCAGCCAGAACAGGAAGGGGAGATGAGAGAAATCCATACAGGGCCACACGTTGACTATGACCAGAGAGGAAGTCCGCAAGCCATGCGAGGAGATTTCCATGGATACCATAGGAGGAGAGTTTGGTTAGCAGAGCTGGGTGCCAGACCGTATCGAAGGCACATGATATGTCAAGGGAGACAGCTCTGATTTCCTGTTTGGCATTGAGGACCTCCATCCATTGTTGAGACAGCAGAAGCAGCATGTCCAGAGTAGAGTGACCTGGTCTGAATCCAAATTGATGATCGGAGATCAAGCCATTGGAGAAGAGGAAGGATTTGATATCCGAAGCAATGATGGATACCATGACTTTGCTGATAATTTGGGAGCAGGCTAATTGGTCTGTAGTTGCAAGGATCTCTTTTTGCACCTTTTTGTGTAAAGCGGTAATGTTTGCTGATTTCCAAGATGCCAGCAGATGACCTTGAGCAAAAGAGAGGGTGAAAAGTACAGAGAGAGGGTGAGATAGAGCGGCAGAGCAGGATTTTAGGACCCGTGGGCTGATGCCGTCTGGTCCAGTTGCAGAATCAGAGTCGAGGTTTGACAAAAACTTCTCCACCTTGTCAGGAGAGAAGGACACAGAGTCCAGGAGCAGTTGGGTTCGACTGGGTAAGGTGGGAACAGAGAGAGATGGGTTTGGGACACAAGATTTTGAGGCAAACACAGAGTTGAGGCATTCGGCTTTGTCACGTGCGGTGTCAACTGTGTCGCCATTTGAGGTAAGGGAGGGGATTGCAGGGGAACAAACACCAGAAACGGATTTGACCAGACGCCACCAGGATTTGGAGGAAGGAGACAGGTTTGAGAGTTCATTCTCGAGTGTGGAGAGATAGTGCTTCCTGGCACTCCTGAGGGTAGACACACACTTTTTCCGAGCTTGGTGAAAGGAATTGAGATTGCCTTCAGTTGGATTTGCCTTCCAAGAGGCAGGCAAAGGCAAGTTGTTTCAGGGCAACTGCCTCACCACAAGACTCAGTGTACCATGGACGGGAGGAAGGGTAAGACAACTGAAGACGAGATGGGATAAATCTGTGCATGAGAGAGAGCAGTTTGCTTTGGAAGAATTCCCAGGAAGAATTGATGTCAGGGGCAGTAGAGATGGGAGACCAGTCCAGATGATTGATGGCTGCTTGCAGACCGTGCCAGTCCGCCTGAGTGAAATGCCAGGACATTTTCTGCCAGGACACTACATTTAGTTCTTGTTTTTCACTTTCACTACATTTAGTTCCTGGTCTTTCAGGCGTAGTGCTTGAGCTTGTGTCCAGGGGACTCCCCGTCACACATTCTTCATCCAAATGTCCTCATTGTTCCCCTCCACCTTGATATTTGGCTGTTCAGACACTCTGCACTCTCCTATCCATTTTGGTCACTCTTCTTTGCAGACAAAAATAGGACTTTTTTTTTTTTGTAATCCAATTGTAATTTTCCTTCGCAAGGTTAACTCGTTTTCCATCCCTCCTCCTCCCCTCCCAACCTGAGTATATAGATTCAGGTAGATCTCGGCTTTGGTCTGTTAGTCTGTGGGGGACGCGATCAGCATATAATGTCTCAAGGACGTCGGGTTTCCTCCCTTACATTTTCGTGTTAAACAGCAGTCACGACTGTTTGAATACATAGCCCCCAAGTGGGCTGACAATCATCTCTTGAGGTTGTAGTTCAGACCTCTGCTGATTTGGGGGAACCTAGTCAGGTTCACTATGTTTTTTCGTTCAAAATTTTTGGAGATTAGCAAAACTATACATTTTTGGAATATTCAGAGCATGAGGAATCCAAAAATTAATGTTGGCATTTGCGTAGACACCTTTGCGAAAATGACCCTCAGGACAGTGATGAAGATCTGTAAAAGCGTATTCCTGAACGGTATAGACCTAGTAGATCCTGTGTATAGGACTTATAGTTCAATCTGATACTAGCAAGGCTGCGTTCTTGCTTTATAAACCCATACCTATAACTTCAAAGGACTTGCAATATCATGTATTATGTAATACAGTTATATCACAAATATAAAGACAATGGTTTTCAATTACCTTCGTTTGTTGCTTTTCTATAATCCTGAGCACTATTTTGAGGCCTTTACTGGATTCCTTGACCCAGAAAAGATAGGATTAGCATATTTAATTAAGTTTCTCGGTTGAATAGAAGCCGAGATAGCGCAAAATATGTATTTTATGGCGGCCATTTTGGCGGCCATGCAGGTGTCTCTGCAAATGCCAACATTGATTTTCGGATTCTCCATGCTCCGATTCCAAAAATGTACAGGTTTGCTAATCTCCCAAAATTTTGAACGAAACTATATTTGTTAACATAGTGAACCTGACTAACCCCCTGGGAGCTCCGCTGATCTGCAATTGAAAAATCGTAACATGAGTGATGGTGCGCACCAGAGTAGAAACGCTGTATCGGGTTTCAGCTCAATCTGTTGGTAAGGGATGAGTAGGGATCTAATGTTTGGGGGGCAATAAACGATTGGATATCAGACAATAGTTTCCCAAATTGATTCCCCTTGTACTTAGTTACCGAAGAATAGCAGTTAAGACCGAAAAATAGGGCGTATCGTTCATTTTTTCAGGAAAGCACCAAATTTGGCACAGATGTAGTATGGACCGATACAATTGTTTTCCTGAGGGGCGCCCAAAAATTCAGACAGCCTGGTGGCCGCCATATTGAATTTCAACATGACCGCCCTCTGTGACCTATTTCCCTCAATAACTGCTATACTATGAGCGATAACACCACAGTTCCAGTGTCTTACCCCATGTTTTCATGGTCTCTGAATCCAATGGGATCAATTGCATAAAGATTTGCATCCATCATCTTTAATTTCAAGATGGCCGCCATGGTGTTTCAATTTTCCTTGAATCTCTCATAGTATTTTCGGTAAAATTTCAATTCCAAGTGATACACATTGTTTTATTGGTCTCTGATAACAATGGAATGGTATTCATTAATCAAAGTTACACACAGTTGCAGTTTTAACTTAAAATATTGTGGGCACTTGAAAGGTGGAGGCTCTCGCACAGACGCGTAGTACTACAAGCACTGTCCATCGCAGTCACACAGTGATGTGCAGGGCAGATTTGCCCTGGAGCATTTCCAGTTGCCTTTACAGGCCGACTTACAATGGCAGCTTGTAAGCTCTGAACATGCCTCCTGTATCAGTGGTATTGTGGTCCAAATTGGTGTCCAAGAAGTCCCTGTTTTCATCAAGCTCCAATCAGCTGATGATGGAAGTTCTGGGTAGGTCACAAGTGCCTGACTCCATACGTGTCCAGCCTGAAAACATGCACGTTTTAGGTGTTGTTCGAAGGCGTCTGCTGTTGGGGGAATGTGATCAATTGTTCTTGCCTTCTTCGTGAACAAGTGTCGGCGCATGTCATTCACTGTCTTTATCTCGGTAGTCTGGTTATAGAGGATGGCAACATATCTTTCTATGCTCTGTAGTTCCATAGTAATAGCGTCCACAGATGGCCTATACGCGAGAGCATGAAAGGTCTGCGTGATGCTGGGGCATGCCTCCCAAGCCTTCCAGGCTGTCTTTTTCCCAATTTGGGCAAAAAATGACACTGTGCCGCAGCCAGTGAAGGCATGAAATAATGGCAAAGACTCGGACTTCCTGCGGCCAAGGCCGGTGGCAATTTTATGGATGGCAAGGTAGCGGTAGCTTTTACCAGTGCCAATGGCAATCCAGAGTTCCTCCACACGGTGTGACTGGTCGGTAAAGTACTGTGCTATTGCCAAGACCACAATATCAGAATCTACAGTTCGAATCAATACCCGTTTTCTCCCCTTTTTCACGGCATCCAGGACATTTTTTTGGATTTTTTGAATTTTCTGAATTTTTGGGCGCCCCTCAGGAAAACAATTGTATAGGTCCATACTACATCTGTGCCAAATTTGGTGCTTTCCTGAAAAAATGAACGATGCTTCCTCTTAACTGCCTAACTATTGTGAAGGGAAACAAATAAAAGGGACATTATTTAAACACAGGAAGTAGCAAACTCACAGCCTTGATCTGAAAATTGCCTCCTTTCTCGAAATTTTTCTCTTCTGAGGCACAGTCGTTCTTCCTGTTCAAAAACAAATGATAACACGAGCTTCAGAATTATGAAGATAGATAACGTATTTAACATGTCAGGTTACAAACACAGCCAGCAACACATGGTCAAAAACAAAGGAACCCAAGAACAGATTCACCTTATGGGTTATTGCAATGATCTACCAATTTATTTTATTTTTTTTGGTATTTTTTTTCGATACAGGATCGAGGCTCGTGAAAGAGCTAACATTTATCACACAAAAAAAATCAAAGACACACAAAACATATAATAAGGGCAGCGGTAGACAAAATGGGGAGAGATGGGAAAGCACAAACACAACATTTGATAGCAGGGACATCTGTGGGGCGGAAGGGGCATGGGGGGGGGGGGGGCGGGGGGAGGTGGGAGAAGTTTGAAACACATTGACACTGCAAGGACTTCCAGGAAAGAAGTTGGTATTTCAAAAGGGAGGAAGTATTCTTCTTCTTGCAAGTGTATTATTCTTGCAAGTGCTATCTGTACGAGCTGCACCGTGACCCTTTGATCATTGTGGAAAAGAACTCAGATCAACAACAACAACAACAACATGCATTTTAAGGGCCATTTTCCCTGCTAGAGCGGGGGTTAGCCTTGCGGTCCCCATGACAATCTTCTCCATTTTGCCCTATTTTCTGCATCTCTCCTTGTTAACCCCCTTGCCCGCATTTCTTCTTCCACCATCTTTAGCCAAGTCTTTCTCGGTCTTCCCCGTCTTCTACTTCCTTCTACATTCATTTCCATCACTCTTCTCAACCAGTCACTTTCATCCTTCCTCAACACATGACCAAACCATCTCAACCTGTTCCTCTTCACAGCATCAATCACAGGCTCTATTCCCATCATCTTTCGCAATTCATCATTTGTCTTCCTCTCTCTCAACGATACTCCGCACATCCGTCGAACCATTCGCATTTCCACCCTTTCCAACCTTCGTTGCTGCTCTACGTTCATTACCCATGTCTCGCTCCCATAAATCACAACACTTCTCACACATGCAGCATACACCTTTCCCTTCAGCTTCAACGACACTCCCCTCATCATCAGCACGCCACTCAATTCCCGAAACTTCTTCCATGCACATCTCACTCGAGCAACCGTTGCCGAGTCTGATCCACCTTCTCCATTCAGCATGTCTCCGAGGTAGCAAAATGTTTTCACACCTTCCAGCTTCACGCCGTCTCCAAGATCCAACTCAACATTTCCTCCATCTGCAGCTCCCTCTGTGCACACCTTACATTTGAATGTAGCTGCCACACTGGTTAATGACCCTCCCAGACCACTACATTTTTGATGAACCCACTCAGCGCACATTGTACACTGAATGGAGTTCACTCCGACACCCTTCCTACACACAGCACAGGGCCACTTCCCAGTTCTTTCCACCTCACCACATGCTTTACCACTTGCCATCACCTTCGTCTTTCCGATATTCACCTTCAGACCTTTTGTCTCCATACATTCCTTCCACGTGTTCATCTTTTCCTTCAGTCCATCCATACTTTCCGCAATCAACACCAGATCATCTGCAAACAACAACTCCCACGGTAAACCCTCCTTTACGTTCTGAGCCAGCACCTCCATCACAGCTACAAATAGTTGTGGACTTAGTACCGACCCCTGATGCACTCCCACCTTCACCTCAAACTCACCACTGTTCCCGTCCTTCGTCCTTACAGCTGTGCGCGCTCTTTTGTACATTGCCATCACTACTCTGATCAACCATTCCTCCACTCCTAACTTCCTCAATGCCCATGTCAATACTTTGCGTGGAACCTGATCGAATGCTTTCTCCAGATCAACAAACCCAAGAAACAACTTCTTCCTCTTCTCCATGTACTTCTCCTGCAACTGCCTCACAATGAAAAGCACGTCTGTCGTTCCTCTTCCTGGCATGAATCCAAACTGCATTTCGTCGATCTTCACTTTCTTCCTTATCCTCCTCTCCAACACCCTTTCCAATACCTTCATTCCATGCTCCAATAACTTTATCGCTCGGTACGAGCCACACTCCAGAGGGTCACCTTTGCCATTGTATAGAGGGACGGGGGTACTCAGTTCCCAATCCACTGGAATGCGGCCTCCTTTCACCACCAGATTACAGATCTCTGTCATTCTCTTCACACCCCAACTTCCTGCTGCCTTCAACATATCTCCCACAACTCCCGTCGGCCCTCCCACTTTTCTCCCCTTCATTGCTTTTATCGCTTCCTCAACTTCCTTCTCAGTTATCTTCTCTGCCGGTCCTAAAACTGGGTTACTCTCTATGTTGCCATCCCATTCATTCTCTGTATTCAACAGCATTTCCATATATCTTTTCCATCTTCCTTTAATTCCATCTGGGTCGACAACGATTTGTCCCACTTCATCCTTCAAGCAACTCACCCCCATCACATCACACCTCTCTTTCACTATCTGCTTTGCAATCCTGAATACTGATTTCTGACCCTCTTCCGAATCCAAGCGTTCTCCGAACATTTTCCTACATGCCTCCTGCGCCTTTGCTACCTCTTTCTTTGCAGCCTTCCTGGCTGCCTTATAACTTTCATGCTCTGCTGTTTCTGCTCCCGTACCCTTCACCTTCTGCCACTCCTTGAACTTCTTCCTCTTCTCGTCAATCCTCTTTCCAACTTTATCATCCCACCACGATGTTTCCGAGTGCCTCGGTGGTCCTTTTGTCCATCCACATACCTCACCAACGGCTCCCAACAGACTAGCTTTCATTGACATCCAACCACTTTCAAGCTCAACCACATCATCCTCGACCCTACTCAGCCTCTCTTTTAATGCCTCCCTTACTGTCACCTCTTTCAACCTCCACACTTTCTTTCTCGGTTGGTACTTCACCCGCCGAGCTCTCCTCGCACCTTTCACCCTTACGTCGCAGACAACCAAGTGGTGCTGTGAAACAGCCTCCTCCCCCGGGATCACCTTTGTGTCCCGGAGGTGCCCCCTATCTCGCCTACGCACCATCAGGTAGTCAACGGTTGTCGTCGACCCACCTGACGTGTATGTAACAAGCTTATTATCCTCTTTCTGGAACGGAGTATTACAAATCAACAAATCAGCTCCATCAGCAAACTCCAAAATCCTTTCACCTTCTCCATTTCTCACACCATATCCGTAACCCCCATGAACTCCGTCAAAACCATCCATACTCCTTCCCACATGTCCATTTAGGTCTCCTCCTACCACAACAACTTCCTCATCTTTCACATTTTCCATCAGCTTCTCTATCGCACACCAGTACTTGTCCTTCTCTTCATCGCTTCGACCAACCTGCGGAGCATATCCCGAGATGACGTTCACCAAGAGCTTTCCAATCATCATTTTCACCATCATCAACCTATCACTCACTCTAGTCACACTCACCACACTGTCGACAAACTCCTCAGAAAACAGGACACCAACACCATTCACGCCCTCCAGGCACCCTTGCCACACAAACTTGTATTTCTGTCCCTGCCTACCCTTCACCATTCTCACACCACTTCCCTTCCATCTCGTCTCTTGCACACAACATATGTCCACTCTTCTTCTGACCAATACTTCCACCACTTCTCCTGATCTACCTGTCATTGTCCCTACATTCCATGTCCCAAACCTCAGAAACCGATCTCCACTTCGGGCTGTATCCTGCCGACATGTCGTTGTAATTGTCATGGTTCTCTTTTTGAGGCAATGTTTTTATGGCCGGACGCCCTTCCTGACGCCAACCCTCAGAAAATAACTCAGATCGATGTGAGAAATTAAAAATTTAACTTGGGTGTTGTCGGCCAACCCCATGAGCATACACACCCAATGCTATGATGGTAAGAAAGTACGTACAAACAACGTTGCATTTCAAATATGGCTGCATTTCCTATTCAAATTTGGTATTTTAAGAGACTTTGTCGACTTTTTCCTCCTATTCTATGTCAAGAGTAATGAGGGAAAAAGATAGTGAGGGCCTCAGACGCTAATGTGTGAATGTTTTTTTTTGTTGTTTTTTTTTAACTAAAAACAAATGTTGGACCAATCAAAATACGCAACATCAAAATTGTGACATGACCGGGGAAGTGAAACAGAGACTGACACACGACAACTGAAGGGGCCCTAAGTATTACTAAATAAGACGAGCATGTGCTTAAACAAGGTCAAGTCTTTCGGATCTTTTTGGAGAAGGATTCTTATAAATAGGTCTCCTTCCAAAAGTGATGTTAGTAGTGAGTTAGTTAGTTAGTTAGTGTTAGTTCTTGATTTGTGAGTTTTCTAGCAAGCAGGTGGATAAGCTTCAGGTGCATTCAAATTTTAGGGATTCTAATGTAGAAGCGTTGTTGCCAGAAAAAGTTCGGATACGAACCCCATAGAAAGTGTATTTCACTTTCACCAAAACCAATCCTTATTAAATTATGGTAAATTTCTTAACTTGGTATAGATACAGTTAGGAATATTTTAGCAACTGCATGTGATGTTCCTCTTCACCTTCTTGTACGATCCACGTGGGCATGTGATTACTGGGGATTTGAATATTATGAGCAACAGTGATATCAGGGACCTCGTGAAAATGGGAGCCAAATATAGGAAAAAGATCTTTCAAATATATCGCTCGGCCATGTAGTTGTATTAGATCTTCTATTGTTGGGCATTGCTCTGATTTGTTTGTACAAACTTAAGGTTATCTGTAAATGGTTTTAGTACATGGACAATACGACATGGACAATACGTTTTAGTATGATAGGGTTGTGCAAATTTTGGACAATACGATTAGTAATCGAGGCACGTTTTCTCAGGATTGGTCAAAACCATTGTTGAATATGCTTGATGTTCATAATGATATGCTGCATTTGCATGATAAGTATCTCATAGGTCTGACATATAAAGCAGCTAATGATTTTGTGTTGGTTTGTAAAAAGTTTTACATCGGGTTTTATTAAGGGAGTTAGGTATCGGTGCAGTTACTTTCACCAGTATAGGAAATAGCACATCTGTTCCAAGACCATGGGTCCATGGCCAGGAAAAACAAGAGGGGCAGAAGGCTATCACCCTGGAAGATTTTGTGACGTATCGTTGAATGTTGTTGGTGGACATGTTGGCAAGGGAGGCGCAAAGCACTACTCCATTGATATATGGGACCGGTTCTCTTTTGCAAATTTAACACATGGACTGAAAATGTTTCTTGGCTTCTACT
Organism: Myxine glutinosa; assembly: GCF_964187855.1. Classification (NCBI taxonomy): domain Eukaryota; kingdom Metazoa; phylum Chordata; class Myxini; order Myxiniformes; family Myxinidae; genus Myxine; species Myxine glutinosa. The sequence continues at coordinate 270,522,778 of NC_136262.1, read as the reverse complement.
GGAAGAAATCGGCTGCAAATTTCAGAAGAAAACAAGATCAGAGTTTGCAGACCCTCGCCAGGATGTGTTTTTAGTGGTTTTTATGATTTTGTGTTAAAACAAATATGGTGGCCGAACTACGTGACCGAAGATCTCATCATTTTTTTTTTCTCAACCAATTTGTCCCTGGATGACGCTCAAGAAATTTCATCTTGATCAGATGAAGTTTTGTACTTGTTGAAGTATGACGTCATAATGGAGGCAGCAATGGCATAACATTAACATATGTTATTGTGCTTAGAGAGTTCTTTACAATGAGCCATGTCTCAATTTTTTCTATGCAGTGCTTTCAGCGACATAGGTGCAAAATTTTTCGGTTTTTCCAAGATGGCGCCCATACCACATGACCTACGTCATTATCATAAAAAAATTCTGCAGGAGGAGGTGCATCTATGGTGAAAATGTACTTTCAATCGAACCAACGGTTGCATAGAAAATCATATTTCTTTTGTGCGGACAAACAAACAAACGGACTCAATTGCAATCAAAGGGAGGCGCAAAGCAATCCTCCCTTTATATAAGGGATCGTTTCTCTGTATGCAGCTTTTACATGGGGACTGAAAATATGTTTCTCGGCTTCTACTGGACGAAATTGGCTGCAAATTTCAGAAGTAAAAACTTTGTACGTTCGGGTAATACGTTTCAAATTTCAGTAACATCCGTTTATGCATTCTTGAGTTTATATGGTATGTGCCGTGTGGCAAAGAATAGAAAAGAAGGGACATATTCCATACCTTGAAGAAAATGCCCAATAGAAAAGAAGGGACATTCAAAAAAATGTCGTGTGCATGCTGGACTACCCTTGTGTTCTTAGGAGGAACCAAGTAATGCTCGAGAAGAGTTCACATAAAGGGGCGCCCTACACATATAGGTTAAAACCCATCAGTACGTAAGGTATTATGTGTACCTTGAAAACGAAAACAGAAGATAATGTGCATGTGTGTGAAATGTAATTTCTTTAATTTTTAAGTGATTCTTCACCATTGAGAGATCGGACCAATAGCGATATATATCATGATATTTAAAAAAGTTGTGGACAAGTTATGACTAAACTTGGTGGACGAGTTGGTTAGGTGACAAGAACATGCCGATTAGATTTTGGTTCAGGTCCGAATCCAGATCCAGCCTATCAGTGTGATACAAAACATAAACTGATCAGCCTGGCAGAGGTATGCGCTCTACCGAGTGCAGTTCCAGTTTCTATTTTGAGTTTGTTTTCAGCACCCAAGCACTCGAGGCCTTTGGTCTTCGAGTTTGTGTTTGTTGTTTATTCTTTAGATTCTCTTTTTTAGTTTTGGGTTTTTTTCCTTCTTCTGGTGTTGTTTGCCTGTTGCTTTTTCTTGAATAAGTAGTGCCACTGCGAAACACATGACATTGATTTCCTCCAAGGTGGATGATTTTAAAATCATTTTTCTAATTGAATGGTTGCTTCGCCTCACTAAGATTTTTGTCCATTTATTATTTTTCTTTGCGATAAAGTTTTGGTCTTTCTCCGAGTTTTATCAATTTCATCTCTTCTATTTTATTGGCTAACTCTTCTTCCAATCTCTGCTGCTCTTCATGATCCTCCTCTCCCTCATGCTGCTGCTCTCTCGTCTTTCTGCCCATCACCATCTGCCTTTTCCATTATTTTCCCCTTCGTTTGTGCCTCAGTCACCTGGTCTCTATTTCTGAACTGGTCTTGCCCCTCTTTCAGGGGACACTATCATTCTTTCTTTTTGCCACACTCTTTCTTCGTCACCTTTGGTCTGCCTCTACGTTGGGGTTTGGTCCCCTGTCTCGTTGCACAGCCAAAACGTCCTCTCGTGTCATCTCGGCCAAATTCCTGCCATCTGTCTTCACCTTCAATAGAGCACCCCTCACTCTAATCTCTCTTGCCACTTGTTGCCTTGCCCTAGATGTAATCTCTTCTATCTTTATTTAGATATCTTAATTGTTGAAAAGACCTTCTCAAATTTATCAAGGGGGACGGACTCCACCCTCATGGCCAGTTTCGGCTTGGGTCATGTTAAAAAAAAACCCATTTCCAGAACACAACTTCACTCATTCATTTCACAAAGGGGAGATAGTGAGACTTATTCAAACCACAAGGAAGCCATGTTGTACCGGGGCCTAAAATGCCAGATTCTGCCATTTTTGCTCTGCATCCATGGCATGGAGCAAACAAACGCCGACGCTCTTCATCCCAAGCCACTTTCAACCGACGTTCAGCATGTAGAAGCGCAAGACACCGCACACGTTCCCGTGACCGGGACAAAAACCAAGGTCGATTTAACCACAAAGCTTCCTGTAAAGAAAGAGGTCACCGTTACAGCGTGGAACAATGCAATCATGTTACCCATGACAATTGCTTTGCAGAGAAAACATCAAAATGTTGTTTACACACCTTGGTTTTCATTTTAGGTCCGATATTTCTTATCAAGACTAAACTGCATTTTCAACATGCACTTATCGTAAGTTTTTAAAGCTGTACCTGCAAGGTCATCTGTTTCTGCCTCAGGTGGGCCACCACTCCATGCTCATCGTTTGACATCGCAATAGGGTCAAAGGGGAAGCTGTGGCTCCGCTCAAATGGTGTGCAACTTGCAATGTTGAGTTTGCACGTGTGTGAGTTACTGGAGTTTCCTTTGGTGTTCAAAGGAACAAACCAACTTGCAGCTTCTGCAAAAGACAAATGTGTGGCATTGGCATGTGGTACATCCAAAAAACTGCATTCTTCTGCCCCCCAACATTATTACATACACCTGTTAGAATGAAACCAGACCACTGTTGTATCCAAGGAATTGAGTATTTCCTAATGCAAGCCCAGCTTCGCTGGTCAGGACACCTCACACACATGGAAGACCATAGAATCCCAAGAGCGCTTTTCTATGGACAACTTGAATTTGGTAAAATCATGTAGTGGACAAAGGAACCGCTACAAGGACATCCTCAAATATACACTCAAGTATTGCGCCATTCCAGCTGTCATCTGGGAACCTCAAGTCACAAACAGGTCAGCTTGGCATAACATTTGCCGCAAAGGCCTGGACCACTTTGAATGTGGGAGAGATATCGAGAGACAGCAGAGGCAAGAAAGGAAAACCTGCCAATGTTCATCTCCACAAGGACCAGTTTATACCTGCGAAATTTGTGGTAGATGCTGTGGGTCCTGCATTGGGCTATACATCCAATCGCACAACATACTGTATATTGTAAACATTTTTTTTAAATGTGTAGATTATTATGTGTACATTGTATTATTAAGGGGTATTATGTTTAGATTTGCATTTTCTACATTTGCGGCCCAGCAACCCTCTTCTGGTGAAACTCCCAAAATCAAGACTCTCTGCCCACCTTCACTCTTTCATTCCTCTTTTTTCCTGCCTCTGGAACAAACTCCCAGTCTCTTCAATCCCACTCTTCCCTCCAGATCTTCAAAACAGCTGTTCACCACCATCTCATATCTTCCCCCATACAAAACCTTGAACTTTTCTACCGCCGTTAATATACCCCAAATCCACCTCCTGCAAAATCCCTGTTTTCTTTCCTGAAATCCCCTGCAGTGACCATCTTGTTCATCCCGTGTACCCACCCCAGCCCTCTCCCTTCCACAGATCTCCCAATGTCCCTGTTCGCTCCTGGTGTTGTGCTTCCCCCTCTCTCCCCTTGTGTTAGCTCTCCCCCTATAGTTTTTTATATATATTTTATGTGTTAGCTCTCACACGAGCCTCAACTGAGTATAGATATAAATACGTGATAACAAGTACAGATACATTCAAAGTATACCGCCCCCATGCCAAATAAATAAACAACATCCTCTAGCGCGGCATTGCCGGGGCGCCATGGGCACCCGGCAATTTCGCCATGCAGCGCACAGACACTATTGGGATGGAAAGGTGTTCAATAATTGATTGATTAATTGCATCATTAAAATCAATAAATAATGATCATGACAATATTTTCTTAACCAATTGGCTAATAGCATAACAAAACCACCAGGTGCTTCATCCGAAGCTGTAACTTTTTGAAAATTAATTAAATAATTCATTAATCGAAAAAATTAAATAATTGATTCACGAATAAATAATAAATCGATTAATTGATTAATCAATATATCAAAAATATCCTTAATAGCCACATCACTTGGTCACTGTCATGTCCAAATATCAGCTTCCAAGCTCAAAAGGTGCCTGAGATATTGCCCAGATGAGAAAGAAAATAAATAAATGATTAATAATGAAAATAAATAAATAATAATCAAAAAATAATTAAATAATTAATCAATTGGCCAACAGAATACCTAAATCACCACCATTTCATCCGAATCTGTAACTTAAAAAAAATTCATTATGTCATTAATTGAATAACTAAATAATTAATCGATTAATTGATTAATCAATTCATCAAAAATAGCCTTTACAGCCAAATCACTTGGTCATTGTCATGTCCAAATATCAGCTTCCGAGCTCAAAAGGTGCCTGAGATATTGCCCAGATGAGAAAGAAAATAAATAAATGATTAATAATTAAAATAAATAAATAATCATAATAAAATTAAATAATTATCAATCAATTGCCTAATAGAACACATAAACCACCACCATTTCATCCGAATGTGTAACAAAAAAAATAATTTTTTTAGTCATAAATCAAATAATTAAATAATTAATGGATTTATTGATTAATCAATAAATCAAAAAATAGCTTTTACAGCCAAATCACTTGGTCATTAGCATGTCCAAATATCAGCTTCCTAACTCAAAAGGTGCCTGAGATAATGCCCAGAAGAGAAAGGAAATGTATAAGTACTCAATTAATCGCTAATAATTAAATAACTAATCAATTGATTAATCAAAAAACAAAAATAATCTTTTTGAGAAAGTACTTTCTCATTATTGTGCCGAAATTTCAGCTTCCTCGCTCAAAGGATGGCTGAGATATCGCCCGGACAACAAACAAGAAAACAAACAAACAACCAGAGTGAAAACTGAGTACTCCCTTTCAGCGTGCGTCATTGCCGAGCCCTCTTCGGTGCCCGGCAATGACGTTATGCAGCGCCTGGAGATGGCAAAGGAAAGGAGCGGTGTACAACAAGAAACCGGAGTGACAAGCGTTACACCTAGGTCCCCCGTCGGGGAAGTGATGTGAGTTGACAAAGTGGAAGACGCAGAAAACATGCGATGATATGATATTTCGCTCACAAGGTTCAGACATACATGGTGGCGGCCATCTTGGATTTTGACGTGGCGACCCAATTTTCAATAGCCTTCTTCCTTATGCCTAGATACACCCACACACCACATTAGAAGTTGGTACTTCGCTTATTTTTCAAGATATTCCACTCACAAGGTTCAGACATACATGGCGGCGGCCATCTTGGATTTTGACATGGCGACCCAATTTTCAATAGGGTTCTTCCTGATGCCTAGATACACCCACACATCAGATTAGAAGTTGGTACTTCGCTTATTTTTCAAGATATTTCGCTCACAAGGTTCAGAAATACATGGCGGCGGCCATCTTGGATTTTGACATGGCGACCCAATTTTCAATAGCGTTCTTCCTTGTGCCTAGATACACCCACACCAGATTAGAAGTTGGTACTTCGCTTATTTTTCAAGATATTCCACTCACAAGGTTCAGACATACATGGCAGCAGACTCACATGGCGGCGGCCATCTTGGATTTTGACGTGGGTTGCACCCACACACCAAGTTCGAATGCGGTCCTTCGCTTACACACGCACGCATGCATGCACGCCCGTACGGATGGGAAAACCAGTCCCCCTTTCGCTCCGCGGTGTGACGGGGGACAAAAACTGAGTACTCCCTTTCAGCGCGCGTCATTGCCTCTTCTGGGAAAAAAATAAAATAAAAATATATAATTATATACATAATTATATATATATATATATAAATATATATATATATAAATATATATATAAAGATATGGGAGATGTCTGTCTCTGGGGTGATGGTGTGCATGTGGAGGCAGGGCAGGTTCGAGAGAAGTGTGGGTGTGGACGTGAGTTTGAGTCGGTGAGAGGATTGCATATCCATCAGAGCCGAATGGGGTGTGTGCGTAAGGTGGGTGAGGAGGAGGTACAGCAACGTAGTGCCTTTGAAAAGGGGACACGTAAGACGGCCGGGAGAAACAGCCAGGTAGCAAGCCACAGTGTTGTATGTCCTGGGGTTGTACTTCAGCAGGGAAAGGATGTGAGGAGGAGAGTGAAATGGCCAGGTATGGGAGAAAGGGAAGTATGGGAGAGAATGGATGGAGTGATGTGTGGTGCGCTTCATAGGTTGAAAGGAAGGGTGGAAGATAGATTGAGAAAGATGAATGAGATTGTGTTTGAGTATGCATGTGTCACGTTTGGAGTGAAAGAGTGTGTAGAGAGGGGTGAGAAGGAGGCATGTTTGAGCATGAGGCAGAGGGAGATCCATGAGTTGAGAATGGAGATGAGGAGTTTGAATGGAAGATGGAAGAGGGCTGTGGAAGGGGAGAGGAATGGGCTTGAGGTGTTGACGAAGCAGGTGAGGATGAGGTTGGTGAAGTTGAAGAGAGTGGAAAGGATGAAGAGGCGAAGAAAGGCGAGGCAGAGGAAGAGAAAGAGGTTCTTTGAGAAGCCTTTTCAGTTTGTGAAGGATCTGTTGGAGCCGTCTCGATTTGGTGAACTGAAGGTACCAAAGGAAGAGTTGGAAGGTCACCTGCGTGTCACGTATGCAGACACAAGGAGGAACGAAGTGGTGGAGGACATCGAAGGATTGGTGAGACCGACAGAGCCAGGTGTTCCATTTGATTTGTCAGAGCCAAAGATGTCTGAGATTGAGGCAGTTTTGAGGAAGGCACCGCATCGGCTCCAGGACCAAGTGGAGTGCCATACAAGGTGTTTAAGAGTTGTGAAGGCATCAGGCAGTATCTGTGGAAGGCTCTGAAGGTGGTATGGAGGCAAGGAGTGGTGCCCAGTCAATGGACAAGGGCGGAAGGAGTTTATATTCCAAAGCAGGAGGAGGCTGTGACACTGGAGCAGTTTAGACCAATATCATTGCTCGATGTAGATGGGAAGATATTGATGTGTCTTTGCGGCACGGCTCTCAGGCTTCATCAGAGGGAATGGTTTTGTGGATGGTTCTGTGCAGAAGGCAGGAATACCAGGATCACCAGGATGCATTGAACACTCGGCAATGGTCTGGCAAGTGTTACAGGAGGCAAAGAGGCAAAGGAAGGATGTGGCGGTGGTATGGCTGGATTTGGAGAATGCATATGGGTCAGTGCCGCATGCCTTGATCAGGTATGCCATGGATTTCTTTTGGGAGCCACGGAGATTTGGGGATTTTTTGATGGCATATTATGATCAGTTTTGGATGCGGTTTGCGACACAGTCCTATGTAACACAGTGGCAGAAGTTGGAAGTGGGGATCCCGATGGGATGTACCATCTCCCCGATTTTGTTTGTGCTGGTTATGGAGTTGTTGATACGTGCGGTGAGTGGACATGGGAAAGAAGTGGAGCTAGCCCCTGGTCAGAGGTCCCAGCAATGTTTGCTTTCATGGATGACCTGACAGTTGTCCAACAGTCCGCTGATGCAGCAGTAGAGGTACTGGGACGACTGGAAAGGTTGATGCGGTGGGCAAGAATGGGATTTAAAGCAAGAAAGTCGAGGAGTGTGGTAGTGAGACGAGGGGTGGTGGATAACATGCACAGGTTTGAGCTGGGAGGGGAGGTGGTTCCATATTTGATAGAGACCCCTGTGAAGAGTTTGGGAAGATGGTATACAGTGGAGTTGAATGATGTGGGAAGAGTGGAGGAGGTCAGAAACAAGCTTTTGAGAGGTTTGAAGAGGATTGATGGATGTGGTTTGCCAGGTAAGTTGAAGGTATGGTGTTTGAAGTTTGGGTTGATGCCACGAGTATTGTGGCCATTGATGATGCATGATATTGCAATTGGGGGTGTAGAGAGGATGGAGGTTGTGGTGAGTGGGTTTGTGAGGAGGTGGTTGGGAGTGCCACGCTGTTTGACGAACATTGCCTTTTATGGTCAGGGTGGAAAACTCCAGTTTCCCCTTGACATCATTAACCGAGGAGGTTAAGGTGGTGAGGGTGCGGGAGTTCATGAAGTTGTGGGATTCAAGTGATGCAGTGGTAAAGAATGCTCTCCCAGAGAAGAAGGGAAGTCGGAAGTGGAATGCAAGAGCAGAGGTGGACGAGATGGAGGAGCGGTTGCAACAGGAGGAGGTCATGGGTATGGTACAGCATGGGAAGCATGGCTTGGGGTGGATGGAGCATGAGCGATGGGGAAAGGCATGTGTGAAAGAGAGGAGGAAGATGGTTGAGAGGGAGGTGAGAAGAAAGGAAGAAGAGGGGAGATATGTGAAAGCAGTCGGCCAGGCACAGCAAGGTGCTTTGACTAAGTGGGAAGGTGTGCGGGTGAGGATATTGAAGTGGCAAGAGATTTGGAGGATGGAGCCAATATTGTTGAATTTCCTGTTGCGGGCAACGTATGATGTGCTTCCGTCACCAGTAAACTTGAGATTGTGGGGGTTGTTGCAGGAGGAGAGATGTTATTTGTGTGGAGGTGTGGGAATGGTGCAGCATGCACTGAGTGCATGCTCAGTAGCATTGGCAGCAGGAAGATACAGGTGGCGACATGATCAGGTGCTGGCGGTGGTGGTGCAGATGGTGCAACAAGAGGTGCTGAGATCGAGAGAGAGAAGAGTGGAGAAGGAGACTGATGGGGGAGAGGTGTTTGTCAAAGAGGGCCAAGTGGTAAGAGGTGGAAAGAGGAGGAGGTGGAAAGCAAGAGGGCTGTCAGATGCTTGTGATTGGCAGGTGGCGGCAGACCTAAAGCCACAATTGGTATTCCCAGAGGAGATCTGTGTGACAAGGTTGCGGCCTGACATTGTCATTTGGTCAGGTGCAAAAAGACAGGTCATCTTAGGGGAGTTGTCGGTACCTTGGGAAGAGAACATGGAGGAGGTGCACGAGAGGAAGAGAGGAAAGTACAGTGAGCTGGAGGCAGAGTGCCGGGAGAAGGGTTGGCGAGTTTCATGTCAGCCATTTGAGGTGGGGTGTAGAGGGTATATTGGCAATTCCTTTTCTGCATTTCTTGCTAGGCTGGGGGTGTGTGGGACAGAAAGGAGGATGTGTGACAAGGTGGCCCAGGTTGCCTTGAAAGGCTCATTTTGGATATGGAGGAGGTTTATGGAGGCACGACGAACGGTGCAGGTTGGTTGTGTTTTTTTTTTTTTGTTTGTTTTTTTTGTTGCCATTATTATTTCTTATTTTGTGTATAAGAGTGAGTGGGTGAGGGTGTGTGTTTTTGCATGAATTAATTTTTGCATGAGTGTGTTTTTGTGTGTTGAGTGGTGTATGATGCAAGGGTAGGTGGTTGGTTGGTTGGTGTTGTGTGTGTATGTGTGTGTATGGGTGTGTATGAATGATCTGGTGTGTTTTGTTGGTGAGTGGTGAAGGGTATAAAGGTGGGTGTTTGAGTGTTCCACCATGTTTGTTTGGTGCTGTGGCTTCTGGATGTGGAGGTGTTGTTGTTGTTGTTGTTGTTCGCACTGGCTGGGGGTGGGGGTGGGGGTGTGTGCGCATCCAGGTGCAGTCGCTGCATGTGTATGTGTATGTGTCCCTGCCGGCCCACCTTAGCTGACCGTATCGAGGTTGAAGGGCTGAAACGGGATGATGCTGAGGACCTAGACTGAGGACCCGGTCAGTGCGGCACACTTGTGACCAGGTGTGTTTTGAACTTATATATATATAAGTATATAATCTATGTATATATATTTATGTATGTATATATATATATATATATATATATCTATGTATATCTATATATATATATAAATTTATTTATTTTTATTTTATATATATATATATATATATATATATATATATATATATATATATATATATATATATATATATATATATATATATATATATATATATAAATTTATTTATTTTTATTTTATATATATATAGATAGATATATATATATATATATATATATATATATATATATATATATATATATATATATATATATATATATATATATATATATATATATATATTGTTGCGGATCTCGGATGTCGGCTCTCCCCTTATCAAGGGGGGTTTAATCCCCTTGTCCTTTTATCAGGCCGACCCGAGTCCTGGAAGTTATAACGTTCCTTCCGGTCGGTGGGAAATAGGGTTGTTGGTCGAGTCTTAGTCCAATTACCTAAGTACTACCACCGGCCGTAAAGCAAGGAGATAACTCCCACCCGAACCACGGCGTTAGTGGACACGCCGAGCGAAGCGAGCCGCGATTCGGGCCGTTAACAATGACTAAACCCGATTATGGCGGTTCCGATCGTGCCACGTTTACCCAATGAGAGAAAAGACGGATGCGATCGAATAAGAGGAAACCCAGAAAATAGGAAGAACAAAGATTGGTTTATTAATTATGTACAAAGAAAGAAAGAGGAAATGAAAGAATGTACAGGATAGGAAGAGGAAGAAGAATAACACAGGGCAGCTTTAAAGTCTTATTCTTAACTAGCCGAAACCCGTGGAACATCCACGGAAGGGAGGATGTGGTGTATGGATAGAGTGTACCATTATGGATGGCATAGGGGATTTGCGTGTCCGAGTAAGAGTTAGGAAGAAAGATGAGAATGAAAAGTGCATATATGAACAACGATCGCCGACACCGGCACAAATGCATGCTCTGGATTGTCCACTCGGTGGTCGGTTTGCTTTCGCCTTCGCCTGTCCAATCAGCGGACGGCTTGCTTCGCCTTCGCCCATTTTTCGAGTATGGCTGTACGTGATAAACAAAGAGCGAGGTTCGTAGATCGTAAATCCATTAGTGCCGTGGGCATCGGGTCACTGGGTGCGGCGTAAAAGGATCCATAAGTCCTTACGAGTTCTTAAGATCCATATATTCCATTAAGACATATGGATAAGATCCATTAAGGATAAGGATTATGGATAAGATCCATTCCATATAAGATCCATTAAGTCCTTAAGATCCATAAGACCATAAGTCCTTACCATAATTATATAGATCCATAAGTCGAGTCCTTACGCTATTATTATATAGATACCCAGGACAAACGTACACACTCACACGGGGATTGTAGATAGTTGATGGCCACCAGCGAGTCCAGGCTCCAGCCCGGCTCCAGTCCAGGCTCCGGTCCAGGCTCCGATCCAGCGGACGAAACCCGGCAGGCAGCTCCGCGTGTAGTTGGAACGCGACCGGACAATTATATAGCGGGGGGAAGCTGGGGTCCTATGGCGCATGTAATAAATGCACACTCGTGCCAAACGCCCCCTCGCTCCAAGGTCCTTTCGCACAGCGCGTTTCCAACCAGTCCTTTACCACGCCAATCGTACGATGCCGTCTTGGACAGTTCTCTCATCAAGCACGCCGTATATCTCTTCACAAAGGTGTGCTCTCCCGATCAGTCCTTCTTTAATCAGCGCCACTGCATCAGTCCTTTCCCAAGTGTGCGCTCCGTATAAGTCCTCCTTCAATAAGGTCCTCCTTTAATCAGCGCCACTGCATCAGTCCTTTCACAAGTGTGCGATCCGTATAAGTCCTTTTGCAACGCGCATTTCCCAGGAAGTCCTTTACAACGCCGATCGTACGACGCCGTCTTGGACAGTTCTCTCATCAAGCGTGCCGTATATCTCTTCACAAAAGTGCGCTCTCCCGATAAGTCCTCCTTTAATAAGGTCCTCCTTTAATCAGCGCCACTGCATCCGTCCTTTCACAAGTGTGCGCTCCGTCTAAGTCCTGTGAAAGGGCTTTGCGTTCGCCCTTTTATAAGTCAACCAAGCGATTGCTCCGCGAGCCCCAAACCCACGCCTGTCGGTGATGTCACTTCAGCCCTGGTTGGCTGGTCATCGCTTACCGGCCACGCCCTGATGGTGGGTTGACGTGGCCACTCCTTCTTCCTGGCGCTCCGCCCCCTTTTTCCGGGCCTTGCCTGGTGGCTTATGGCGGCGTTGAGCGAGCGATAAGGCAGCTGCTGCTGGCCGAGGCACATAACACTTGGGAGGGGCCATGAGGTACAGACTGTAGGGTCGCGCTTTATGGCGCGGCTTGGAGAGGGAGGCTGCTAAAATGGATGAAAGGGCCGACTCCTTATTTGACTGACACAATGCAGATTCAACTATTGGAAACACGGCCTTATCTAAACACATACTAATGAAATAACTGAAGTCCTATGGTGGCCTAAGTGTTGCTTGTGACCTAACTATGGGGTGCAACCTTTAACCCTTTAATGATGTCATATTTATTTACAACTCTCTCTTCCTCATATGTGGTGATTTCAACTGTCATCATGCCAGTTGGCTGGGTGTGGGTACCTCTCTCACCAGCCATGGCTCCTCAGCAAAGGACTTCTGCGACTCACTGGGACTGACACAATCTGTCAATTTCCCGACCCGGATCTCAGTCAACGGAACATCTTCTCTTCTGGACTTGGTTATGACTAACTTCCCTGAAAATGTCTGCTGCTCTTCTTCTGCTCCGATCGGATCATCTGATCATGTCCTTGTTAAAGTGGACATCTCTCTGACCATCCTCAGGGAGCCTGCTCAGCGTCGACGAGTCTGGCATTTCACTCAGGCCAACTGGCACGGTCTTCAAGCAGCCATCAATCATCTGGACTGGTCTCCCATCTCTACCACCTCTGACATCAACTCATCCTGGGAATTCTTCCAAAGTAAATTGCTCTCTCTCATGCACAGATTTATCCCATCTCGTCTTCAGTTGTCATACCCTTCCTCCCGTCCATGGTACACGGAATCTTGTGGTGAGGCTGTTGCCCAGAAACAACTTGCCTTCGTCTCCTGGAAAGCAAATCCAACGGAAGGAAATCTCATTTCCTTTCACAAAGCCCGAAACAAGTGTGTGTCCACCCTCAGGAGAGCCAGGAAACAATATCTCTCCGTTCTCAAGACCGAACTCTCTTATCTGTCTCCCTCTTCCAAATCCTGGTGGCGTCTGGTCAAATCCGTTTCTGGTGTTTGTTCCCCCTCCATCCCCTCCCTTACCTCAAACGGCTACACAGCTGACTCCGCACGTGAAAAAGCTGAATGCCTCAACTCTGTGTTTGCCTCTAAATCTTGTGTCCCAAACCCATCCCTCTCTGTACCCACCATACCCAGTCGTACCCTGCTGCTCCTGGACTCCGTGTCCTTTCCTCCTGACAAGGTGGAAAAGTTTCTGTCAACCCTCGACTCTGATTCTGCAACTGGACCCGACGGCATCAGCCCACGGGTCCTAAAATCCTGCTCTGCTGCTCTATCTCACCCTCTCTCTGTTCTCTTCACCCTCTCTTTTGCTCAAGGTCAACACTGCCATCTGCTTGGAAATCAGCCAACATCACCGCTTTGCACAAAAAAGGTGCAAAAACAGATCCTAGCAACTACAGACCAATCAGCCTTCTCCCAATTATCAGCAAAGTCATGGAATCCATCATTGCTTCTGATATGAAATCTTTCCTCTTCTCCAATGGCTTGATCTCTGATCATCAATTTGGTTTCAGACCAGGTCACTCTACTCTGGACATGCTGCTTCTGCTGTCTCAACAATGGATGGAGGTCCTCAATGCCAAACAGGAAATTAGAGCTGTCTCCCTCGACATATCACGTGCCTTCGACACGGTCTGGCACCCCGCTCTGCTCACCAAACTCTCCTCCTTTGGTATCCATGGAAATCTCCACGCATGGCTGGCGGACTTCCTCTCTAGTCGTCGTCAACGTGTGGCCCTGAATGGGTTTCTCTCATCTCCTCTTCCTGTTCAGGCTGGAGTTCCCCAAGGCAGTGTTCTGGGCCCCGTGCTTTTTCTGGTCTTCATCAATGATCTCTCTGACTCTCTCGAAAATCCTCGCTATCTCTTTGCTGATGACTCCACTCTCTGCCGCTCCATTCCTCTTCCCTCAGATCGGCAGTCTGCTGCCTCCTCACTCTCTGAAGACCTGGACAAAATCACAGACTGGTCAAACAAGTGGAACATGTCTTTCAATCCTGACAAATCTCACACTCTTACTATGTCTCTCCGAAAAGATCGACTGGACAACCCTCCCATCTACTTTCTCAACAATCCTCTCCAAGAAGTTCTGTCGCTCAAGATTTTGGGTCTCACTATCTGCCATGATCTTTCTTGGGAAAACCACATTTCCAAGCTGGCCTCCAAAGCCAGTCGCCGACTGGGCATCCTCCGTCGTGCGAAGTCCTTCCTCGGCACACCTGAGCTCCTCACCACATACAAGGCTTTCATCCGCAGCTCAATGGAATACTGTTCTCCCCTATGGGCCGGTGCTCCTGCCTCACACCTAGCTCGGCTTCACGCTGTTGAAACCAAAGCTTTCAGAATTATTGGAATCTCCCGCGATGAAGCTATCTCTGAGGGCCTTTCACTCACTCACCGCAGGCAGGTAGGTGGTCTTTCTGTCTTCTACCGACTCCTCTCCGGCCTTGCTCCCCCAGCTCTCTCTGTGCTCTGTCCCCCAAATATTCCTACAGGTCGCACAAGATCTGCCAGCAACCCTCTGATGGTTAAACTGCCGAAATCTCGGCTCTCCGCTCACCTTCACTCTTTCATTCCTCTTTTCTCCCGCCTCTGGAACAAACTCCCTCACTCCCTTCAATCCCACTCCTCCCTCCAGGTCTTTAAAACAGCTGTTCACCACCATCTCTTATCTTCCCCCATCCAAAACCTTGATCTTTTCTACCCCCGCTAATTCACCCCAGATCCACCTTGTTTGAAATTCCAACTTCTTTCCTGGAAGTCCTGGCAGTGTCCATATGTTTTATACCTCTCCCACTGCCCCCTTCCCACGCCCCCCCCCCCCAAAGCCCTCGCCCTCTCTCAGATCTCTCGATGTCTCCATGTCTCTCGGTCCCTGCTCTCAAATGTTGTGTTTGTGTCCTTCCCCCTCTCTCCCCATCTTGTCTACCGCTCCCTATGTTATATGTTTTATGTGTCGGTTTGTCTTTCTGTGTGTTCCTGTGATTAATGTTCGCTCTTTCACGAGCCTCGATATTGTATAAAAAAAAAAAGAAAAAAAAAAAGAGTGTGGGTTCTCAAAACCGCAACAATATATATATATATATATATATATATACACACACACACACACACACACACGCACGCACACACGCACACATAAATATATATATATATATATTTATATATATATATATATATATATATATATATAAACATATATAAATAAGCATATATAAACATTTAAAAAACCAAAAAAAAAACCTTTAGAGACCATTTTTCCCCACAAAGCGGGGGTTGGCCTTTTTCAGGCACCGTGGTTGTTGTTGTTTTTGTTGGTCCCCTTTTTGAAGCAATGTTTTATGGCCGGATGCCCTTCCTGCTTGTCGCCTTTTACGACACACAGGGAATTACCAGTGAACTGGTACTCAATTAGCCGACCTCGGAAGGATGACAGGCTGAGTCAACCCCCCTGGCGTTAATTCAGCGATCGACCGGGATTCGAACCCAGGATCCTAGGATCCTAAGCTGGCACCCTAGCCGCTAAGCCAACACCAGGCTAACGTATATAAACATAAATAAACATAAATAAACATGTGTATATATATATATATATATATATATATATATATATATATATATATATATATATATACATATATATATATATATATATATACAGTGAAACCTTGACTTACGAGTGCACCAACTTACGAGTTTTCCGAGATACGAGCCGTCGCTCGGGCAGTTTTTTGCTTTGAGATGCGAGCCGAGATCTGAGTTACGAGCTTACGCCACCCGCCACCAGGTGGGTTCCGGTCACGTGGTTATCTTGCCGTGCAAGCATCTCTGCCGTGTATCGCTGCTGCTTTGTTTTCGCATTTTGGTTATTTTGGAAAATTTCTTTGTTTTAACCATGGGTCCTAAGAAATTGAGTGCCAAGGGCAGTACTGAGAAGAAGAAGAGGATGTGCTTGGATATAAAACACGCAATCGTCGAAAAACATGAGCGAGGTGTGCGTGTTGTCGACTTGGCGAGACAGTACGATCGTAGTACTTCTACGATATGTACGATTTTGAAGCAGAAGGAGTCGATAAAGGCTATAACGCCATCCAAGGGCGTTAAGATTATTTCAAAGCTCCGGACCTCTATCCATGAAGAGATGGAGAATTTTCGAAACATTTTGAAAGGGAGGAAGAAACAAACCTCGTTGGACAGGTTTTTTTATTGAAACGCCCTGCAAGTGAAAGCGAGGAAAGTGTGGCGAAAAGGGCAAAAGTTATCTCCTCCACCTCCGCCAGCATCTTCGTCTGATCTTCAAGGTAAATACACTGTAGCGCGATGCTGCGCGCGCTAATGCTTACGCAAGGAGCAAGCGGACAACGCGGTTCATACAAGTCTTTATTCAAACTGCAGCACTAAGCTGCTCAAGGCAGCTTAATCAAAGACTGAAGAGATGTCACTATCCAATGACTACAATTGAGGACATACTGACAGAATTGAATGAG
This sequence comes from Myxine glutinosa, assembly GCF_964187855.1. Lineage (NCBI taxonomy): Eukaryota > Metazoa > Chordata > Myxini > Myxiniformes > Myxinidae > Myxine > Myxine glutinosa. The sequence goes on along the minus strand of NC_136262.1, from coordinate 270,506,237 downwards.
GCGAAGGTGTTCAGCGTATTTGATGCTAAGAATGGTTTCTGGCACATTGAACTAGATGAGGAGAGTTCATACACCAGATTCATACACCATACACCAGGTTCATACACCCCGTCTATATCCTGAGGCCACGCCTCTCTCGCCGGCGTGGCCCACCCCCACTTGGTGTGCGGGGTGATGTCACCACGTCAGTGCTTTCGTGTCCGCCACAACACTTAATAAAACCAGTTTATTTCTTTACATTGAAGGAGTCTGGACTCCAGCAGAATACGGATAAAAGGATGGCAAGGCACAAACTCGTCCGAGAAGATGTTTATTCGTAAAACCAACTCGGGAACACTAAAAAGCCCGTTTATCGGGCTGCCTTATAAAGCAAAACCAAAAACCCAAACCGAAACCGAAAGCCACGCCTCTCAAGCGAGGCGTGCTTCGGTGGTCACGTGATCCACAGGTGTAGCTCATTATACCCGCACGCGCGGGACGCTTTGGCGGTCACGTGACCAGCCACTCTGGCGCCGGGGATCCCCGCCGGTGACGTCACCGGCTGGAGCAAGGAGATTCTGATGCCGGTCTTGCTTGGGGGACCCATGGGTCGCTACAACATTCTCTTTTATTATGAACAGTATATACGAGGTCGTGCTTGTTTATACATTATTTGTTATTTATAAAGTACATTTTTCTTATTTAAAAACACGTAACAAAAAAAATTGGTGTGGTTTTTTGGGGGCTGGAACAGATTAATAGCATTTCAATGCCTTTTAATGGGGAAATTTAATTTGAGAAACGAGCAAATTGAGTTACGAGCTCGGTCACAGAACGAATTAAACTCGTAAGTCAAGGTTTCACTGTATATATATATATATATATATATATATATATACATATAATAGCGTAAGGACTCGACTTTGTTATCCCTTTTACGCCGCACCCAGTGACCCGATGCCCACAGCCCTAATGGATTTACGATCTACGATCCTCACTCTTTGTTTATCACGTACAGCCATAATCGAAAAATCTGAATTAGCCGACGTTGGGGCCCAAAAGCATCCGATTAACTGCCAATACGACGCCATCGTATTGGCGTCTGCTGGGCGAAGGCGAAGCAAGCCGTCCGCTGATTGGACAGGCGAAGGTGAAAGCAAGCCGTCCACTGAGTGCCTAACTCTTACTCGGACAAGCAAATCCCCTATGCCATCCATAATGGTACACTCTATCCATACACCACATCCTCCCTTCCGTGGATGTTCCACGGGTTTCGGCTAGTACATATATACATATGTCTATATATATATATATAAATAAAATAAAAATAAATAAATATATATATATATATATATATACATATATATATATAATATATATATATGTATATGTATATATATCTATATATATATCTATATATATATATATATATATATATATATATATATATATATATATATATATGTATATAATATATATATATACACATAGATATATATATCTATCTATATATATATATATATATAAGAAAGTTTTTGTTTGTTTGCACGCGCTAATCTCCTGAACGGTGAAAGATAGGAGGAAACATCGAAAACAAAAAATGTCGGGACGGGCCCTGGGAAGGTTATAGCCTAGGTGGTGAGGCCGGTCGAGGCCGCCTCGGCCGGGCTGCGCCCATTTCACAATTAAAAGCTGAGCTGAATCATAGTAGTCAATCTTCTATGGCAGCAGGTAAAAGCTGAATTATAGTAAATTCCTTCATTCGGCTAGTATGTATATGTGTGTGTGTGTGTGTGTATATATATATATATATATATATATATATATATATATATATATATATATATATATATATATATATATATATATATATATATATATATATTGTTACGGGACCGCGGCGAGGATGTTGTTTGCCGAGCGGATGGCCGCCGCGCCCGAACAGTTACCCCGACTAACCCGATTCCTGAACGTTGGCCGAATCGCGCCACAGATATTCAATGGGGAAAAGACTAAAACGAAGGATGTAAAGAAGAAAGAAAGACAAAGGGTAAGAAATACCAATATAATTTATTGCTATTTACACCCAAAAGTAACCAAGGAGAAGGAAGGATAATAAAATAATTTACAGAAGAAATCAGAGACAGTGAAAATCGCTAGCTTATCTAAACAGGCTTAATTAATACCCTGGACAGAACAAACAAAGACGGACGCACACGGGGAATTGCAGAGTGGATTGGCTGGAAGGAGGTGGGTGGCTGGAGGGGGAGGAAGGCACGGAGCTGGCTTAAGCTTGATCCCGCACGGGACGTCGGGCTGGACCTCGACGGCCGCCGATGCCACCGATCCTGTCGTGTGCGCGGGGTAACGGGTCGGAGCTGCTTGGTGGAGCCAACACTGCTGGTGGGGGGTCTGGCGTGACGGGTTCTCTCTCCCTCTCTCACAAACTCCAGGACTCTTTCTCTCTTTGCTTCGCTTCGCCCCTTCTCTCCTCTCTCTTTCTTAGTCCAACCCAGTCCAACAACTTCCTCTCTTGCTTAGTCCAACTCTTAGTCCAACTCAGTCCTCTCTTGCTTAGTCCAACAACCACTTCCAGGCTTTCGCGCGTGCTCTATATAGCGCCTCAGGCGATCAAGCCGCTGGTGTCCAGGACACGCCCATCGGTGAGCTCGCCTCGGCCCTGATTGGTCGGCACGGCCCTCTGGCTTCGCCCTTGATGACGATGGGCGGGCATGCCAGGAGTCGGCAGCTCCTCCCCCTTCTTCTCCAAACCGGCCTCGTGGCGAATGGAGTCGCGGAGGGAACAGTTGGCAATTGTTGGAAGGGGAAGGTGAAGGGAATCTACTCTTATTTCACTTGGTGCAATGGAGTATTTCAATTAATGGAAGACACAGCCTTACACTAATACACATAATAAGGATATAACTATTGAACAGGGATATATGGTGTCCTTCGTGTATGCTTTATGGAATTAACTACGGGAACTCCCTTTGACCTTTATACACAGACTGGAGGCAGGAGGGTCCAGAATAAAGCAATAATAAAAAAAACACAATAAAAAAACACAATCCTCATATCCACAACAATATATATATATATATATATATATATATATATATATATATATATATATATATACATATATATACATACATATATATACATATATATACATACATATATATACATACATATATATACATATATATACAGTGGGGAGAACAAGTATTTGATACACTGCCGATTTTGCAGGTTTTCCCACTTACAAAGCACGTCAAGGTCTGTAATTTTTATCATAGGTACACTTCAACTGTGGAAGACGGAATCTAAAACAAAAATCCTGAAAATCACATTGTATGATTTTTAAGTAATTAATTTGCATTTTATTGCATGAAATAAGTATTTGATATATCAGAAAAACAGAACTTAATATTTGGTACAGAAACCTTTGTTTGCAATTACAGAGATCAGACGTTTCCTGTAGTTCTTAACCAGGTTTGCACACACTGCAGCAGGGATTTTGGCCCACTCCTCCATACAGATCTTCACCAGATCCTTCAGGTTTCGGGGCTGTCGCTGCGCAACACAGACTTTCAGCTCCCTCCAAAGATTTTCTATTGGGTTCAGGTCTGGAGACTGGCTAGGCCACTCCAGGACCTTGAGATGCTTCGTACGGAGCCACTCCTTAGTTGCCCTGGCTGTGTGTTTCGGGTCGTTGTCATGCTGGAAGACCCAGCCACGCCCCATCTTCAATGCTCTTATTGAGGGAAGGAGATTGTTGGCCAAGATCTCGCGATACATGGCCCCATCCATCCTCCCCTCAATACGGTGCAGTCGTCCTGTCCCCTTTGCAGAAAAGCATCCCCAAAGAATGATGTTTCCACCTCCATGCTTCACGGTTGGGATGGTGTTCTTGGGGTTGTACTCATCCTTCTTCTTCCTCCAAACACGGCGAGTGGAGTTTAAACCAAAAAGCTCTATTTTGGTCTCATCAGACCACATGACCTTCTCCCATTCCTCCTCTGGATCATCCAGATGGTCATTGGCAAACTTCAGACGGGCCTGGACATGCGCTGGCTTGAGCAGAGGGACCTTGCGTGCGCTGCAGGATTTTAATCCATGACGGCGTAGTGTGTTACTTATGGTTTTCTTTGATACTGTGGTCCCAGCTCTCTTCAGGTCATTGACCAGGTCCTGCCGTGTAGTTCTGGGCTGATCCCTCACCTTTCTCATGATCATTGAGGCTCCACGAGGTGAGATCTTGCATGGAGCCCCAGACCGAGGGAGATTGACTGTCATCTTGAACTTCTTCCATTTTCTAATAATTGCGCCAACAGTTGTTGCCTTCTCACCAAGCTGCTTGCCTATTGTCCTGTAGCCCATCCCAGCCTTGTGCAAGTCTACAAATTTGTCCCTGATGTCCTTAGACAGCTCTCTGGTCTTGCCCATTGTGGAGAGGTTGGAGTCTGATTGATTGAGTGTGGACAGGTCTGGAGACGGCTTTGCGGTCGGTCTTTGCGGTCTTTGTGGTCGGAGACGGTCTGGAGACGTCTTTTATGCAGATAACGAGTTCAAACAGGTGCAGTTAATACAGGTAATGAGTGGAGAATGGGAGGGCTTCTTAAAGAAAAAACTAACAGGTCTGTGAGAGCCGGAATTCTTACTGGTTGGTAGGTGATCAAATACTTATTTCATGCAATAAAATGCAAATTAATTACTTAAAAATCATACAATGTGATTTTCAGGATTTTTGTTTTAGATTCCGTCTTCCACAGTTGAAGTGTACCTATGATAAAAATTACAGACCTTTACGTGCTTTGTAAGTGGGAAAACCTGCAAAATCGGCAGTGTATCAAATACTTGTTCTCCCCACTGTACATATATATATACATATATATATATATATATATATATATATATATATATATATATATATATATATATATATATATTATATATATATATATATATATATATATAAATATATATATATATATATATATATATATATATATATATATATATATATATATATATAGAAAACATATATATACATATATACATATATATACATATATATATATACATATATATACATATATATACATATATATACATCTATATACATATATATACATATATATACATATATATACATATATATACATATATATACATATATATATACATATATATATACATATATATACATATATATATACATATATATATATATATATATATATATATATATATATATATATATATATATATATATATATACATATATATACATATATATATATATGAACCACCTTTAGAGGCAATTTTTCCCCGCAAAGCAGGGGTTGGCCTTTTTCGGGAACCATGGTCCCCTTTTTGAAACAATGTTTTATGGCCGGAATGCCCTTCCTGCCGCCAACCCTGTTAGTCGCCCCTTGCAACACACAGGGAATTACCAGTGAACTGGTACTCAATTTGCAGATCCGGAAGGATGACAGTCTGAGTCACTCCCCCTGGTGTTAATTCAGCGATCGACCGGGATTCAAACCCAGGATCCTCGGATCCCAAGCCGGCACCCTAATCGCTTCGCCAACACCAGGCATATACAGTCACGTGAAAAAGTAAGTACACCCCATGTAAAGTTTTGACTTTTTCAACATATTTCAACATACAGCTATTATATCTTCATTTCAACAATATTGATAGGTAAAGGTGATATAATATAACAAATATCATGAAACATTTACATTTTGTAGTCCATTGTATAATTTAAATAAACATAAATGCAAATTTCACATGTGGAAAAACTAAGTACACCCTTGGCTCTAAAAGGTGGTATTGCCCCCTTTGGCAGAAACAACCTCAAGTAGGCATTTCTTATGACTGTCTACCAGTCTCTGACATCGACTGGGAGAAATTTTTGCCCACTCCTCCATGCAGAATTCTTTCAGCTGTGTGATGTTTGAGGGGTTTCTTGCATGCACAGCTCGTTTCAAATCCCCCCACAACATCTCGATGGGGTTTAGATCCGGGCTTTGACTTGGCCATTCCAGAACCCTCCATTTCTTTCTTCTCAGCCATTCCTTGGTGGATTTACTGGTATGTTTAGGGTCATTGTCATGTTGCAAGATCCACCTTCGGTTGAGCTTCAACTTTCCGACAGATGGCCTCACATTATCCTCAAGCACCCTCTGGTACAATGAAGAATTCATAGTGGATTCTATGATGGTGAGCTGCCCAGGCCCAGATGCAGCAAAGCTGCCCCAAACCATAATATTTCCACCACCATGCTTTACAGTTGGTATCAGATTCTTGTGGTCAAATGCTGTCTTTGGTTTTCACCAAACATGTCTTCTGGTACTGTGGCCAAATAGCTCTACCTTAGACTCATCTGTCCAGAGCACATTGTTCCAGAAGTGCTGGTCTTTGCCTGGGTGTTCATTGGCAAACTTTAGTCTTGCTCTGATGTTCTTTCTGGACAGCAAAGGTTTCCTCCTGGCACACCTCCCATGTCGATCAAATTTGTGCAGCCTCTTTCTAATGGTAGACTCGTGCACTTTGACATCAACAGTGGCAAGAGCTACCTGTAGGTCCCGTGATGACATTCTGGGGTTCTTAGAGACTTCTTTCAGCATCTTGCGGTCTGCTCTCGGGTTAACTTGCTGGGGCGGCCTGGCCTGAACAAGTTGGCAGTTGTTTGGAATCTTCTCCACTTGTAGATGATCTCCCGGACAGTCGAATGATTGATTTCAAATTGTTTGGAGATCTTTTTAAATCCCTTCCCAGACTCGAAGGCATCTACAACCTTCTTTCTGAAGGCCTCAGAGAGCTATTTTGATCTAGGCATGGTGACGCCGTGCACTTCAACAACAAAGAGCAAACCAAACTAAATGTCTGAGGTTTAAATAAGGAAGGTTCCTCCAAGATCCTCTCTTCATTCTCAAGATGTTCTCATCATTTGCACCTGAGCTGGTGCACCTGATTCTAATTTTAGGTATTTGAAGTAGTGATAAATGTAGGGGTGTACTTACTTTTTCCACATGCGAAATTTGCATTTATGTTTATTTAAATTATACAATGGACAACAAAATGTAAATGTTTCATGATATTTGTTAAATTATATCACCTTTATCTATCAATATTGTTGAAATGAAGATCAAATAGCTGTATGTTGAAATATGTTGAAAAAGTCAAAACTTTACATGGGGTGTACTTACTTTTTCACGTGACTGTATATATATAAAACTTGTAAACTTGTAAACCAGTATATATGTATATAACTTGTAAACACCAGTAAACTTGAGATTGTGGGGGTTGTTGCAGGAGGAGAGATGTTATTTGTGTGGAGGTGTGGGAACGGTGCAGCATGCACTGAGTGCATGTTCAGTAGCATTGGCAGCAGGACAATACAGGTGGCGACATGATCAGGTGCTGGTGGTGCAGATGGTGCAACAAGAGGTGCTGAGGTCGAGAGAAAGAAGAGTGGAGAAGGAGACTGATGGGGGGTAGGTGTGGTTTGTCAACGAGGGCCAAGTGGGAAGAG
>NC_136262.1:270325494-270490494 GCF_964187855.1 Myxine glutinosa | reverse complement strand
CCACTTCTTTCCACCTCACCACATGCTTTATCACTTGGCATCACCTTCGTTTTTCCGATATTCACCTTCAGACCTTTTGTCTCCATACATTCCTTCCACTTGTTCATCTTCTCCTTCAGTCCATCCATACTTTCTGCAATCAACACCAGATCATCTGCATACAACAACTCCCATGGTAAACCCTCCTTTCCGTTCCGAGCCAGCACATCCATCACAGCTACAAATAGTAGTGGACTTGGTAACGACCCCTGATGCACTCCCACCTTCACCTCAAACTCACCACTGTTCCCGTCCTTCGTCCTTACAGCTATGCGCGCTCTTTTGTACATTGCCATCACTACTCTGATCAACCATTCCTCCACTCCTAACTTCCTCAATGCCCATGTCACTACTTCACGTGGAACCCTATCGAATGCTTTCTCCAGATCAACAAACCCAAGAAACAACTTCTTCCTCTTCTCCATGTACTTCTCCTGCAACTGCCTCACAATAAAAAACGCGTCTGTCGTTCCTCCTCCTGGCATAAATTCAAACTGCATTTCGTCAATCTTCACTTTCTTCCTTATCCTCCTCTAAAAAACACTTTCCAATACCTTCATTCCATGCTCCAATAACTTTATCGCTCTATACGAGCCACAGTCCAGAGGGTCACCTTTCCCCTTGTATCAAGGGACGAGGGTACTCAGTTCCGAATCCACTGGAATGCGGCCTTCTTTCACCACCAGATTGCAGATCTCTGTCCTTCTCTTCACACCCCAATTTCCCGCTGTCTTCAACATATCTCCCACAACTCCCGTCGGCTCTCCCGCTTTTCTACTCTTCATTGCTTTTATCGCTTCCTCAACTTCCTTCTCGGTTATCTTCTCTGCCGGTCCTAAAACTGGGTTACTCTCTGTGTTGCCATCCCATTCATTCTATGCATTCAACAGTATTTCCATATATCTCTTCCATCTTCCTTTAATTCCATCTGGGTCCACAACGATTTGTCCCACTTCAACCTTCAAGCAACCCACCCCCATCACATCACACCTCTCTTTCGCTAACTGCTTTGCAATCCTGAATACCGCTCTCTGACCCTCTTCCAAATCCAAGCGTTCTCCGAACATTTTCCTACATGCCTCCTGTGCCTTTGCTACCTTTTTCTTTGCAGCCTTCTTGGCTGCCTTATAACTTTCATGCTCTGCCTTTTCTGCCCCCATACCCTTCGCCTTCTGCCACTCCTTGAACTTCTTCCTCTTCTCGTCAATCTTCTTTCCAACTTCATCATCCCACCACCATGTTTCCGAGTGCCTCGGTGGTCCTTTTGTCCATCCACATACCTCACCAACGGCTCCCAACAGACTATCTTTCATTGAGATCCAACCACTTTCAAGCTCAACCACATCATCATCTACCATACTCAGCCTCTCTTTTAATGCCTCCCTTCCTGTCGCCTCTTTCAACCTCCACACCTTCATTCTCGGTTGGTACTTCACCCGCCGAGCTCTCCTCGGACCTTTCACCCTTTTGTCGCAGACAACCTAGTGGTGCTGTGAAAGAGCCTCCTCCCCCGGGATCACCTTTGTGTTCCGGAGGTGCCCCCTATCTCGCCTGCACACCAGCAGGTCGTCAACGGTTGTCGTCGACCCACCTGACGTGCATGTAACAAGCTTATTATCCTCTTTCTGGAACTGAGTATTACAAATCAACAAATCAGCTCCATCAGCAAACTCCAAAATCCTTTCACCTTCTCCATTTCTCACACCATATCCGTAACCCCCATGAACTCCGTCAAAACCATCCATACTCCTTCCCACATGTCCATTTAGGTCTCCTCCTACCACAACAACTTCCTCATCTTTCACTTTTTCCATCAGCTTCTCTATTGCACACCAGAACTTGTCCTTCTCTTCATCGCTCCGACCAACCTGCGGAGCATATCCCGAGATGACGTTCACCAAAAGCTTTCCAATCATCATTTTCACCATCATCAACCTTTCACTCACTCTAGTCACACTCACCACACTGTCTACAAACTCCTCAGAAAACAGGACATCAACACCTTCTGGGCACCTGCATGCCTTCTGGGCACTCTTGCCACACAAACTTGTATTTCTGTCCCTGCCTACCCTTCACCATTCTCACACCACTTCTCTTCCATCTCGTCTCCTGCACACAACATATGTCCACTCTTCTTCTGACCAATACTTCCACCACTTCTCCTGATCTCCCTGTCATTGTCCCTACATTCCATGTCCCAAACCTCAGAAACCGATCTCCACTTCGGGCTGCACCCTGCCCATATGTAGTTGTAATTGTCATGGTTCTCTTTTTGAGGCAATGTTTTTATGGCCGGATGCCCTTCCTGACGCCAACCCTTTTAGTTGCCTCTTACAACACGCAGGGATACGGTGTACCTATTCTAAACCGGGGTACACACCGGGTGTGTACTGACTGCAAACTTCTTCTTCAAAGTACTTCCTGACTGCAAACCTCCTAATTGTCGAGGAGCAGGGCAGAGACAATGTGTCAGCGTGGCAGGCTGCACTTGTTGCTGCATTGGCTTCCTGTGTTTCATCACGTTCTTGAACACAAAGAGGTCTGCAAGGCCACAGTTGGTACAAGATGAAACAAAACAGATACACCATTCCCCTCAATAAATTATTACCTTCGCCAGGGGAGAGGGTATTGCATTTGAATCGGTTTGTCCGTTTGTCTGATTGTCTATTTGTTTGTCCGCTCAGAATAATTAATATGATTTTCTCTGCAACCGTTGGTCCGATTGACAGGAAATTTTCACGATAGAGGTGCACCTCCACCTGTAGAAGTTTTTAATGATAATTGTGACGTCATAGATCACGTGGTTTGGCCGCGATCTTGGAAAAACCAAAAAACTTTGCAACTCTATATCTCCGAAAGAGCTGAATGGAAAAAATTGAGACATGGCTCATTGTAAAGAACTCTCCATGGGGAATAAAATATGTTAATGATGATGTCATAGATCCCGCCATTAAAAAAACAACCTTTAGAGGCCATTTTTCCCCGCAAGCAAGATCCCGCCATTATGACGTCATAATTCGACAAGTACAAAACTTCATCGATCAAGATGAAATTTCTTCAGCATAATCTCGGGATAAATTGGTGGAGAAAAAAAAATGATGTCATCGGTCACGTGGTTCGGCCGCCATATTTGTTTTAACACAAAAGCCTTAAAACCAATGAAAATACATCCTGGCGAGGGTTTGCGATCTCCGATTGCTCTTTCTTGTTCTTTCTTTGTGGGACACAGGAAGAGTCATCATAAAAGGAAAGAAAAACAAAATGTGAAAAACATGTTCAACGACACGAATGTCATTTGGCGTCCTTACTGCCCGTCTTTGGTTTTGTGATGTTCTTCATGTCTAAACAGATTGGAAAGGAAGAGGTGTTTGTAGTCTCAGGCGATGGACAGGTGAAGCCAGCATCTTGAGTGTGGGGCCGAGGACAAGGCCCTAGCTCACCCTCATCTGCACACACAAGCACATTATGACGCATCATGAAGCTGTTGTGTAAAAGGTAAACACACACAGAAAATGTTCATTTTATAAAAACAGTGACAATTGGTGTTCAAACACAGACATTTACATGCGTGTACGATGTTAATATTGCACCGACGTCTTGTGCCAATATGTTGAATTATTTTGGCTGACGATATTGGTTATTTGTGTTAATTCATCAAAAATAATCATTGGGTGTACAATGGGTGTCATTTTGGAATACATGTTTTAGTGAAATATGATTTGGATGTTTTATTTGGAAGTATTACTCTCACATGACCAGCAACAGACGATACTCATGTAAGCAACAACTACCGGGGATGCCTCTTCGTGGTGGTTGTACCTCCCAACTCAAGTCGGGGGCCAAGTCTTCCCCATTCTTCCCTGCTGCCCGGATTTGTCAGGCCAGCATGGTCAAGGTCAGAGTGCCGATCGGTCCCCATGGACCGGCCCTTTCATTCTTCTCTCTGTCTCTCTCTTTCTCATTCCCTCGCAGGATCCGGAACCGATGCAGAGGACAAAAAAGGTGGAGTGTGAGCGGGATCTCGAGTGGGGAGGACTGGCGGCTGGCGCCTGTCAGGGTGTACAGCTGAAGAGATACACGTGGTCATGGTGGTGCATCGATGTTTGTTTGCAGTGTTAAGTTGTATGTTCTTGGGCTGAAAGAAAGAATCGTTTCATGTAACCACCAAGTTTAGTGAACAAAGCACATGCCATTTGAGGATCATTTGTGTACTTTGAGCAGGCCCAATGCACAGCCTGGTCAAACAATGCCGCGAAAAAGCCGCCCACGGATATACTTCCGCAGAGTATGTGACGATTCGATTCATTGTTGAGGTGGTTGAGTTCACTGATGAGGCGGTTGAGTTCACTGATGAGGCGGTTGAGTTCACTGATGAGGCGGTTGAGCTCACCGATGAGGCGGTTGAGTTCACTGATGAGGCGGTTGAGTTCACTGATGAGGCGGTTGAGTTCACTGATGAGGCGGTTGAGTTCACTGATGAGGCGGTTGAGTTCACCGATGAGGCGGTTGAGTTCACCGATGAGGTGGTTGAGTTCACCGATGAGGCGGTTGAGTTCACCGATGAGGTGGTTGAGTTCACTGATGAGGCGGTTGAGTTCACTGAGGCGGTTGAGTTCACCGATGAGGCGGTTGAGTTCACCGATGAGGTGGTTGAGTTCACCGATGAGGTGGTTGAGTTCACCGATGAGGTGGTTGAGTTCACAGATGAGGCGGTTGAGTTCACCGATGAGGTGGTTGAGTTCACCGATGAGGTGGTTGAGTTCACTGATGAGGCAGATGAGCTCACTGATGAGGCGGTTGAGCTCACTGATGAGGCGGTTGAGTTCACTGATGAGGTGGTTGAGTTCACTGATGCGGTTGAGTTCACTGATGAGGTGGTTGAGCTCACCGATGAGGTGGCTGAGTTCACCGATGAGGTGGTTGAGTTCACCGATGAGGTGGTTGAGTTCACCGATGAGGTGGTTGAGTTCACCGATGAGATGGTTGAATTCACTGATAAGGTGGTTGAGTTCACTGATGAGGCGGTTGAGTTCACTGATGAGGTGGTTGAGCTCACGGATGAGGCGGTTGAGTTCACCGATGAGGTGGTTGAGTTCACCGATGAGGCGGTTGAGTTCACTGATGAGGCGGTTGAGTTCACCGATGAGGTGGTTGAGTTCACCGATGAGGTGGTTGAGTTCACTGATGAGGCAGATGAGCTCACTGATGAGGCGGTTGAGCTCACTGATGAGGCGGTTGAGTTCACTGATGAGGTGGTTGAGTTCACTGATGCGGTTGAGTTCACTGATGAGGTGGTTGAGCTCACCGATGAGGTGGCTGAGTTCACCGATGAGGTGGTTGAGTTCACCGATGAGGTGGTTGAGTTCACCGATGAGGTGGTTGAGTTCACCGATGAGATGGTTGAATTCACTGATAAGGTGGTTGAGTTCACTGATGAGGCGGTTGAGTTCACTGATGAGGTGGTTGAGCTCACGGATGAGGCGGTTGAGTTCACCGATGAGGTGGTTGAGTTCACCGATGAGGCGGTTGAGTTCACTGATGAGGCGGTTGAGTTCACTGATGAGGTGGTTGAGCTCACGGATGAGGTGGTTGAGTTCACCGATGAGGTGGTTGAGTTCACCGATGAGGCGGTTGAGTTCACTGATGAGGTGGTTGAATTCACTGATGAGGTGGTTGAGTTCACTGATGAGGCGGTTGAGTTCACTGATGAGGCGGTTGAGCTCACCGATGAGGCGGTTGAGTTCACTGATGAGGTGGTTGAATTCACTGATGAGGTGGTTGAATTCACTGATGAGGTGGTTGAGCTTACGGATGAGGTGGTTGAGCTCACTGATGAGGCGGTTGAGCTCACCGATGAGGCGGTTGAGTTCACTGATGAGGTGGTTGTGTTCCGTGCTTTTTAATCCTCGCTGCTGCACACCTGGTTTGCGGACAGCCCCTTTGTGCACGATCTTAAATCGTATCTCCTGCCACGACTAGTCAGACCAAGCGTAGTTTGTCATGCTCTCCTTCCCCATGAATCGGTGCTAATCAATCAAAGAAGGTATCATTCTGTACTCCTCAATCAACTAAAGCATTCAAAGTGGAGTAAATGTGGTGACGCACCCATTCTGTTGACCAGAATCCTTTCCTGTCACCATCCCTGTGCATACACATATTCATTACTGCACGGAATTATATAGATTACGTCACCGCGTCACCGAGTATATAGATTACGTCACCGAGTATATAGATTACGTCACCGAGTATATAGATTACGTCACCGAGTATATAGATTACGTCACCGAGTATATAGATTACGTCACCGAGTATATAGATTACGTCACCGAGTATATAGATTACGTCACCGAGTATATAGATTACGTCACCGAGTATATAGATTACGTCACCGAGTATATACAGTCACGTGAAAAAGTAAGTACACCCCATGTAAAGTTTTGACTTTTTCAACATATTTCAACATACAGCTATTTGATCTTCATTTCAACAATATTGATAGATGAAGGTGATATACAACACAACACAACATGCCTTTTAAAGGCCATTTTCCCTGCTAGAGCGGGGGTTTGCCTTGCGGTCCCCATGACAATCTTCTCCATTTTGCCCGATTTTCTGCATCTCACCTTATTAACCCCCTTGCCCGCATTTCTTCTTCCACCATCTTCAGCCAAGTCTTTCTCGGTCTTCCCCGTCTTCTACTTCCTTCTACATTCATTTCCATCACTCTTCTCAACCAGTCACTTTCATCCTTCCTCAACACATGACCAAACCATCTCAACCTGTTCCTCTTCACAGCATCAATCACAGGCTCTATTCCCATCATCTTTCGCAATTCATCATTTGTCTTCCTCTCTCTCAACGATACTCTGCACATCCATTGAACCATTCGCATTTCCACCCTTTCCAACCTTCGTTGCTGCTCTATGTTCATTACCCTTGTCTCGCTCCCATAAATCATAACACTTCTCACACATGCAGCATACACCTTTCCCTTCAGCTTCAACGACACTCCCCTCCTCATCAGCACGCCACTCAGTTCCCGAAACTTCTTCCATGCACATCTCACCCTAGCAACCGTTGCCGAGTCTGATCCACCTTCTCCATTCAGCATGTCTTTGAGGTAGCAAAATGTTTTCACACCTTCCAGCTTCACGCCGTCTCCAAGATCAAACTCAACATTTCCTCCATCTGCAGCTCCCTCTGTGCACACCTTACATTTGAATGTAGCTGCCACACTGGTTAATGACCCTCTCAGACCACTACATTTTTGATGAACCCACTCAGCGCACATTGTACACTGAATGGAGTTCACTCCGACACCCTTCCTGCACACAGCACAGGGCCACTTCCCAGTTCTTTCCACCTCACCACATGCTTTACCACTTGCCATCACCTTCGTCTTTCCGATATTCACCTTCAGACCTTTTGTCTCCATACATTCCTTCCACGTGTTCATCTTTTCCTTCAGTCCATCCATACTTTCCGCAATCAACACCAGATCATCTGCATACAACAACTCCCACGGTAATCCCTCCTTTACGTTCTGAGCCAGCACCTCCATCACAGCTACAAATAGTAGTGGACTTAGTACCGACCCCTGATGCACTCCCACCTTCACCTCAAACTCACCACTGTTCCCGTCCTTCGTCCTTACAGCTGTGCGCGCTCTTTTGTACATTGCCATCACTACTCTGATCAACCATTCCTCCACTCCTAACTTCCTCAATGCCCATGTCAAAACTTTGCGTGGAACCCGATCGAATGCTTTCTCCAGATCAACAAACCCAAGAAACAACTTCTTCCTCTTCTCCATGTACTTCTCCTGCAACTGCCTCACAATGAAAAGCGCGTCTGTCGTTTCTCTTCCTGGCATAAATCCAAACTGCATTTCGTCGATCTTTACTTTCTTCCTTATCCTCCTCTCCAACACCCTTTCCAATACCTTCATTCCATGCTCCAATAACTTTATCGCTCGGTACGAGCCACACTCTAGAGGGTCACCTTTCCCCTTGTATAGAGGGACGAGGGTACTCGGTTCCCTCGCCCAGGACAATATTGGGCAACCTTATACAGTCTTATATTATCACACGCCCAGGACAATACAAACACACTTACACGAATGGGGTGGTGGCGGTGGGAAGGAAGAGAAGGGTCCAAGCAGATGGTTCCAGGCTCTGGGTCCGCCGCGAAGAATGGCAGGCAGCTTCGCGTGTCGTTGGCGCGCGACCGGACCTTATAATTATGCGGGGGACTGGGATGCCGCGTACATAATCTGTGTGCCAATTCTCTCTCTCCCAACGTTCGTCTTAGAGGGTACCCTCGCGCAGGTCCCTCCGACAACGTGACAATCAATCGAGCGCTCCCCGCGCAGTGCATTCACAATCAGCATCCCCCGGCGTAGTCCGTCATCAATGGCCTCCCCTCGCGCATCTCCTGAGAGGGCTTGGCGCTTGCGCTTTGATAACCCGCTTAGAAATCAAGCCGCGCTTCATCGAGCCACGCCTCTTAACGAGCTCACCTCAGCCCTGGTTGGCTGGTGGGAGCTTACCGGCCATGCCCTGGTGGTGAGTTGACATGGCCACACCTCGTTCTTGCCACCCCGCCCCCTTCTTCTCCAAGCCCAACCTCGTGTTCAATGGCGGCTGAGCCAGGCAGCGAACGCTACTGGCAAGCCAGGAACACAGTTTGGAGGAAGGCTACGCCACAATATGAATTGACAAGGGGGCCTACTCTTATTTAATTAATACAACGCAGATTCAACTATTGGGAACAGATCCTTACCTGAAACACATACTAATGAAATAACTAAAGGAGAAGCCTATGGTGTGCTACGTGTTGCTCGTGGCCTGACTAGGGTGCGACCTTTGACCTTTACACCAAAAATGGGAATATTTACAGGGGATTATTTATGAGGGAATATTACAGATATTTACAAAGTGGAGGGTTCTAAAAACCACAACAATATTATATCACCTTTATCTATCAATATTGTTGAAATGAAGATCAAATAGCTGTATGTTGAAATATGTTGAAAAAGTCAAAATTTTACATGGGGTGTACTTACTTTTTCACGTGACTGTAGATTACGTCACCGAGTGTATGGATTACGTCACCGAGTGTATGGATTCCGTCACCGAGTGTATAGATTCCGTCACCGAGTGTATAGATTCCGTCACCGAGTGTATAGATTCCGTCACCGAGTGTATAGATTCCGTCACCGAGTGTATAGATTCCGTCACCGAGTGTATAGATTCCGTCACCGAGTGTATAGATTCCGTCACCGAGTGTATAGATTCCGTCACCGAGTGTATAGATTCCGTCACCGAGTGTATAGATTCCGTCACCGAGTGTATAGATTCCGTCACCGAGTGTATAGATTCCGTCACCGAGTGTATAGATTCCGTCACCGAGTGTATAGATTCCGTCACCGAGTATATAGATTCCGTCACCGAGTATATAGATTCCGTCACCGAGTATATAGATTCCGTCACCGAGTATATAGATTCCGTCACCGAGTATATAGATTCCGTCACCGAGTATATAGATTCCGTCACCGAGTATATAGATTCCGTCACCGAGTATATAGATTCCGTCACCGAGTATATAGATTCCGTCACCGAGTATATAGATTCCGTCACCGAGTATATAGATTCCGTCACCGAGTATATAGATTCCGTCACCGAGTATATAGATTCCGTCACCGAGTATATAGATTCCGTCACCGAGTATATAGATTCCGTCACCGAGTATATAGATTCCGTCACCGAGTATATAGATTCCGTCACCGAGTATATAGATTCCGTCACCGAGTATATAGATTCCGTCACCGAGTATATAGATTCCGTCACCGAGTATATAGATTCCGTCACCGAGTATATAGATTCCGTCACCGAGTATATAGATTCCGTCACCGAGTATATAGATTCCGTCACCCAGTATATAGATTCCGTCACCCAGTATATAGATTCCGTCACCCAGTATATAGATTCCGTCACCCAGTATATAGATTCCGTCACCCAGTATATAGATTCCGTCACCCAGTATATAGATTCCGTCACCCAGTATATAGATTCCGTCACCCAGTATATAGATTCCGTCACCCAGTATATAGATTCCGTCACCCAGTATATAGATTCCGTCACCCAGTATATAGATTCCGTCACCCAGTATATAGATTCCGTCACCCAGTATATAGATTCCGTCACCCAGTATATAGATTCCGTCACCCAGTATATAGATTCCGTCACCCAGTATATAGATTCCGTCACCCAGTATATAGATTCCGTCACCCAGTATATAGATTCCGTCACCCAGTATATAGATTCCGTCACCCAGTATATAGATTCCGTCACCCAGTATATAGATTGCGTCACCCAGTATATAGATTCCGTCACCCAGTATATAGATTCCGTCACCCAGTATATAGATTCCGTCACCCAGTATATAGATTCCGTCACCCAGTATATAGATTCCGTCACCCAGTATATAGATTCCGTCACCCAGTATATAGATTCCGTCACCCAGTATATAGATTCCGTCACCCAGTATATAGATTCCGTCACCCAGTATATAGATTCCGTCACCCAGTATATAGATTCCGTCACCCAGTATATAGATTCCGTCACCCAGTATATAGATTGCGTCACCCAGTATATAGATTCCGTCACCCAGTATATAGATTCCGTCACCCAGTATATAGATTCCGTCACCCAGTATATAGATTCCGTCACCCAGTATATAGATTCCGTCACCCAGTATATAGATTCCGTCACCCAGTATATAGATTCCGTCACCCAGTATATAGATTCCGTCACCCAGTATATAGATTCCGTCACCCAGTATATAGATTCCGTCACCCAGTATATAGATTCCGTCACCCAGTATATAGATTCCGTCACCCAGTATATAGATTCCGTCACCGAGTATATAGATTCCGTCACCGAGTATATAGATTCCGTCACCGAGTATATAGATTCCGTCACCGAGTATATAGATTCCGTCACCGAGTATATAGATTCCGTCACCGAGTATATAGATTCCGTCACCGAGTATATAGATTCCGTCACCGAGTATATAGATTCCGTCACCGAGTATATAGATTCCGTCACCGAGTATATAGATTCCGTCACCGAGTATATAGATTCCGTCACCCGAGTATATAGATTCCGTCACCGAGTATATAGATTCCGTCACCAGTATATAGATTCCGTCACCCAGTATATAGATTCCGTCACCCAGTATATAGATTCCGTCACCCAGTATATAGATTCCGTCACCCAGTATATAGATTCCGTCACCCAGTATATAGATTCCGTCACCCAGTATATAGATTCCGTCACCCAGTATATAGATTCCGTCACCCAGTATATAGATTCCGTCACCCAGTATATAGATTCCGTCACCCAGTATATAGATTCCGTCACCCAGTATATAGATTCCGTCACCCAGTATATAGATTCCGTCACCCAGTATATAGATTCCGTCACCCAGTATATAGATTCCGTCACCCAGTATATAGATTCCGTCACCCAGTATATAGATTCCGTCACCCAGTATATAGATTCCGTCACCCAGTATATAGATTCCGTCACCCAGTATATAGATTCCGTCACCCAGTATATAGATTCCGTCACCCAGTATATAGATTCCGTCACCCAGTATATAGATTCCGTCACCCAGTATATAGATTCCGTCACCCAGTATATAGATTCCGTCACCCAGTATATAGATTCCGTCACCCAGTATATAGATTCCGTCACCCAGTATATAGATTCCGTCACCCAGTATATAGATTCCGTCACCCAGTATATAGATTCCGTCACCCAGTATATAGATTCCGTCACCCAGTATATAGATTCCGTCACCCAGTATATAGATTCCGTCACCCAGTATATAGATTCCGTCACCCAGTATATAGATTCCGTCACCCAGTATATAGATTCCGTCACCCAGTATATAGATTCCGTCACCCAGTATATAGATTCCGTCACCCAGTATATAGATTCCGTCACCCAGTATATAGATTCCGTCACCCAGTATATAGATTCCGTCACCCAGTATATAGATTCCGTCACCCAGTATATAGATTCCGTCACCCAGTATATAGATTCCGTCACCCAGTATATAGATTCCGTCACCCAGTATATAGATTCCGTCACCCAGTATATAGATTCCGTCACCCAGTATATAGATTCCGTCACCCAGTATATAGATTCCGTCACCCAGTATATAGATTCCGTCACCCAGTATATAGATTCCGTCACCCAGTATATAGATTCCGTCACCCAGTATATAGATTCCGTCACCCAGTATATAGATTCCGTCACCCAGTATATAGATTCCGTCACCCAGTATATAGATTCCGTCACCCAGTATATAGATTCCGTCACCCAGTATATAGATTCCGTCACCCAGTATATAGATTCCGTCACCCAGTATATAGATTCCGTCACCCAGTATATAGATTCCGTCACCCAGTATATAGATTCCGTCACCCAGTATATAGATTCCGTCACCCAGTATATAGATTCCGTCACCCAGTATATAGATTCCGTCACCCAGTATATAGATTCCGTCACCCAGTATATAGATTCCGTCACCCAGTATATAGATTCCGTCACCCAGTATATAGATTCCGTCACCCAGTATATAGATTCCGTCACCCAGTATATAGATTCCGTCACCCAGTATATAGATTCCGTCACCGAGTATATAGATTCCGTCACCCGAGTATATAGATTCCGTCACCGAGTATATAGATTCCGTCACCGAGTATATAGATTCCGTCACCGAGTATATAGATTCCGTCACCGAGTATATAGATTCCGTCACCCAGTATATAGATTCCGTCACCCAGTATATAGATTCCGTCACCCAGTATATAGATTCCGTCACCAGTATATAGATTCCGTCACCCAGTATATAGATTCCGTCACCCAGTATATAGATTCCGTCACCCAGTATATAGATTCCGTCACCCAGTATATAGATTCCGTCACCCAGTATATAGATTCCGTCACCCAGTATATAGATTCCGTCACCCAGTATATAGATTCCGTCACCCAGTATATAGATTCCGTCACCCAGTATATAGATTCCGTCACCCAGTATATAGATTCCGTCACCCAGTATATAGATTCCGTCACCCAGTATATAGATTCCGTCACCCAGTATATAGATTCCGTCACCCAGTATATAGATTCCGTCACCCAGTATATAGATTCCGTCACCCAGTATATAGATTCCGTCACCCAGTATATAGATTCCGTCACCCAGTATATAGATTCCGTCACCCAGTATATAGATTCCGTCACCCAGTATATAGATTCCGTCACCCAGTATATAGATTCCGTCACCCAGTATATAGATTCCGTCACCCAGTATATAGATTCCGTCACCCAGTATATAGATTCCGTCACCCAGTATATAGATTCCGTCACCCAGTATATAGATTCCGTCACCCAGTATATAGATTCCGTCACCCAGTATATAGATTCCGTCACCCAGTATATAGATTCCGTCACCCAGTATATAGATTCCGTCACCCAGTATATAGATTCCGTCACCCAGTATATAGATTCCGTCACCCAGTATATAGATTCCGTCACCGAGTATATAGATTCCGTCACCAGTATATAGATTCCGTCACCGAGTATATAGATTCCGTCACCCGAGTATATAGATTCCGTCACCGAGTATATAGATTCCGTCACCGCAGTATATAGATTCCGTCACCGAGTATATAGATTCCGTCACCCGAGTATATAGATTCCGTCACCGAGTATATAGATTCCGTCACCGAGTATATAGATTCCGTCACCGAGTATATAGATTCCGTCACCGAGTATATAGATTCCGTCACCGAGTATATAGATTCCGTCACCGAGTATATAGATTCCGTCACCGAGTATATAGATTCCGTCACCGAGTATATAGATTCCGTCACCGAGTATATAGATTCCGTCACCGAGTATATAGATTCCGTCACCGAGTATATAGATTCCGTCACCGAGTATATAGATTCCGTCACCGAGTATATAGATTCCGTCACCGAGTATATAGATTCCGTCACCGAGTATATAGATTCCGTCACCGAGTATATAGATTCCGTCACCGAGTATATAGATTCCGTCACCGAGTATATAGATTCCGTCACCGAGTATATAGATTCCGTCACCGAGTATATAGATTCCGTCACCGAGTATATAGATTCCGTCACCGAGTATATAGATTCCGTCACCGAGTATATAGATTCCGTCACCGAGTATATAGATTCCGTCACCGAGTATATAGATTCCGTCACCGAGTATATAGATTCCGTCACCGAGTATATAGATTCCGTCACCGAGTATATAGATTCCGTCACCGAGTATATAGATTCCGTCACCGAGTATATAGATTCCGTCACCGAGTATATAGATTCCGTCACCGAGTATATAGATTCCGTCACCGAGTATATAGATTCCGTCACCGAGTATATAGATTCCGTCACCGAGTATATAGATTCCGTCACCGAGTATATAGATTCCGTCACCGAGTATATAGATTCCGTCACCGAGTATATAGATTCCGTCACCGAGTATATAGATTCCGTCACCGAGTATATAGATTCCGTCACCGAGTATATAGATTCCGTCACCGAGTATATAGATTCCGTCACCGAGTATATAGATTCCGTCACCGAGTATATAGATTCCGTCACCGAGTATATAGATTCCGTCACCGAGTATATAGATTCCGTCACCGAGTATATAGATTCCGTCACCGAGTATATAGATTCCGTCACCGAGTATATAGATTCCGTCACCGAGTATATAGATTCCGTCACCGAGTATATAGATTCCGTCACCGAGTATATAGATTCCGTCACCGAGTATATAGATTCCGTCACCGAGTATATAGATTCCGTCACCGAGTATATAGATTCCGTCACCGAGTATATAGATTCCGTCACCGAGTATATAGATTCCGTCACCGAGTATATAGATTCCGTCACCGAGTATATAGATTCCGTCACCGAGTATATAGATTCCGTCACCGAGTATATAGATTCCGTCACCGAGTATATAGATTCCGTCACCGAGTATATAGATTCCGTCACCGAGTATATAGATTCCGTCACCGAGTATATAGATTCCGTCACCGAGTATATAGATTCCGTCACCGAGTATATAGATTCCGTCACCGAGTATATAGATTCCGTCACCGAGTATATAGATTCCGTCACCGAGTATATAGATTCCGTCACCGAGTATATAGATTCCGTCACCGAGTATATAGATTCCGTCACCGAGTATATAGATTCCGTCACCGAGTATATAGATTCCGTCACCGAGTATATAGATTCCGTCACCGAGTATATAGATTCCGTCACCGAGTATATAGATTCCGTCACCGAGTATATAGATTCCGTCACCGAGTATATAGATTCCGTCACCGAGTATATAGATTCCGTCACCGAGTATATAGATTCCGTCACCGAGTATATAGATTCCGTCACCGAGTATATAGATTCCGTCACCGAGTATATAGATTCCGTCACCGAGTATATAGATTCCGTCACCGAGTATATAGATTCCGTCACCGAGTATATAGATTCCGTCACCGAGTATATAGATTCCGTCACCGAGTATATAGATTCCGTCACCGAGTATATAGATTCCGTCACCGAGTATATAGATTCCGTCACCGAGTATATAGATTCCGTCACCGAGTATATAGATTCCGTCACCGAGTATATAGATTCCGTCACCGAGTATATAGATTCCGTCACCGAGTATATAGATTCCGTCACCGAGTATATAGATTCCGTCACCGAGTATATAGATTCCGTCACCGAGTATATAGATTCCGTCACCGAGTATATAGATTCCGTCACCGAGTATATAGATTCCGTCACCGAGTATATAGATTCCGTCACCGAGTATATAGATTCCGTCACCGAGTATATAGATTCCGTCACCGAGTATATAGATTCCGTCACCGAGTATATAGATTCCCGTCACCGAGTATATAGATTCCGTCACCGAGTATATAGATTCCGTCACCGAGTATATAGATTCCGTCACCGAGTATATAGATTCCGTCACCGAGTATATAGATTCCGTCACCGAGTATATAGATTCCGTCACCGAGTATATAGATTCCGTCACCGAGTATATAGATTCCGTCACCGAGTATATAGATTCCGTCACCAGTATATAGATTCCGTCACCGAGTATATAGATTCCGTCACCGAGTATATAGATTCCGTCACCGAGTATATAGATTCCGTCACCGAGTATATAGATTCCGTCACCGAGTATATAGATTCCGTCACCGAGTATATAGATTCCGTCACCGAGTATATAGATTCCGTCACCGAGTATATAGATTCCGTCACCGAGTATATAGATTCCGTCACCGAGTATATAGATTCCGTCACCGAGTATATAGATTCCGTCACCGAGTATATAGATTCCGTCACCGAGTATATAGATTCCGTCACCGAGTATATAGATTCCGTCACCGAGTATATAGATTCCGTCACCGAGTATATAGATTCCGTCACCGAGTATATAGATTCCGTCACCGAGTATATAGATTCCGTCACCGAGTATATAGATTCCGTCACCGAGTATATAGATTCCGTCACCGAGTATATAGATTCCGTCACCGAGTATATAGATTCCGTCACCGAGTATATAGATTCCGTCACCGAGTATATAGATTCCGTCACCGAGTATATAGATTCCGTCACCGAGTATATAGATTCCGTCACCGAGTATATAGATTCCGTCACCGAGTATATAGATTCCGTCACCGAGTATATAGATTCCGTCACCGAGTATATAGATTCCGTCACCGAGTATATAGATTCCGTCACCGAGTATATAGATTCCGTCACCGAGTATATAGATTCCGTCACCGAGTATATAGATTCCGTCACCGAGTATATAGATTCCGTCACCGAGTATATAGATTCCGTCACCGAGTATATAGATTCCGTCACCGAGTATATAGATTCCGTCACCGAGTATATAGATTCCGTCACCGAGTATATAGATTCCGTCACCGAGTATATAGATTCCGTCACCGAGTATATAGATTCCGTCACCGAGTATATAGATTCCGTCACCGAGTATATAGATTCCGTCACCGAGTATATAGATTCCGTCACCGAGTATATAGATTCCGTCACCGAGTATATAGATTCCGTCACCGAGTATATAGATTCCGTCACCGAGTATATAGATTCCGTCACCGAGTATATAGATTCCGTCACCGAGTATATAGATTCCGTCACCGAGTATATAGATTCCGTCACCGAGTATATAGATTCCGTCACCGAGTATATAGATTCCGTCACCGAGTATATAGATTCCGTCACCGAGTATATAGATTCCGTCACCGAGTATATAGATTCCGTCACCGAGTATATAGATTCCGTCACCGAGTATATAGATTCCGTCACCGAGTATATAGATTCCGTCACCGAGTATATAGATTCCGTCACCGAGTATATAGATTCCGTCACCGAGTATATAGATTCCGTCACCGAGTATATAGATTCCGTCACCGAGTATATAGATTCCGTCACCGAGTATATAGATTCCGTCACCGAGTATATAGATTCCGTCACCGAGTATATAGATTCCGTCACCGAGTATATAGATTCCGTCACCGAGTATATAGATTCCGTCACCGAGTATATAGATTCCGTCACCGAGTATATAGATTCCGTCACCGAGTATATAGATTCCGTCACCGAGTATATAGATTCCGTCACCGAGTATATAGATTCCGTCACCGAGTATATAGATTCCGTCACCGAGTATATAGATTCCGTCACCGAGTATATAGATTCCGTCACCGAGTATATAGATTCCGTCACCGAGTATATAGATTCCGTCACCGAGTATATAGATTCCGTCACCGAGTATATAGATTCCGTCACCGAGTATATAGATTCCGTCACCGAGTATATAGATTCCGTCACCGAGTATATAGATTCCGTCACCGAGTATATAGATTCCGTCACCGAGTATATAGATTCCGTCACCGAGTATATAGATTCCGTCACCGAGTATATAGATTCCGTCACCGAGTATATAGATTCCGTCACCGAGTATATAGATTCCGTCACCGAGTATATAGATTCCGTCACCGAGTATATAGATTCCGTCACCGAGTATATAGATTCCGTCACCGAGTATATAGATTCCGTCACCGAGTATATAGATTCCGTCACCGAGTATATAGATTCCGTCACCGAGTATATAGATTCCGTCACCGAGTATATAGATTCCGTCACCGAGTATATAGATTCCGTCACCGAGTATATAGATTCCGTCACCGAGTATATAGATTCCGTCACCGAGTATATAGATTCCGTCACCGAGTATATAGATTCCGTCACCGAGTATATAGATTCCGTCACCGAGTATATAGATTCCGTCACCGAGTATATAGATTCCGTCACCGAGTATATAGATTCCGTCACCGAGTATATAGATTCCGTCACCGAGTATATAGATTCCGTCACCGAGTATATAGATTCCGTCACCGAGTATATAGATTCCGTCACCGAGTATATAGATTCCGTCACCGAGTATATAGATTCCGTCACCGAGTATATAGATTCCGTCACCGAGTATATAGATTCCGTCACCGAGTATATAGATTCCGTCACCGAGTATATAGATTCCGTCACCGAGTATATAGATTCCGTCACCGAGTATATAGATTCCGTCACCGAGTATATAGATTCCGTCACCGAGTATATAGATTCCGTCACCGAGTATATAGATTCCGTCACCGAGTATATAGATTCCGTCACCGAGTATATAGATTCCGTCACCGAGTATATAGATTCCGTCACCGAGTATATAGATTCCGTCACCGAGTATATAGATTCCGTCACCGAGTATATAGATTCCGTCACCGAGTATATAGATTCCGTCACCGAGTATATAGATTCCGTCACCGAGTATATAGATTCCGTCACCGAGTATATAGATTCCGTCACCGAGTATATAGATTCCGTCACCGAGTATATAGATTCCGTCACCGAGTATATAGATTCCGTCACCGAGTATATAGATTCCGTCACCGAGTATATAGATTCCGTCACCGAGTATATAGATTCCGTCACCGAGTATATAGATTCCGTCACCGAGTATATAGATTCCGTCACCGAGTATATAGATTCCGTCACCGAGTATATAGATTCCGTCACCGAGTCTATAGATTCCGCCACCGAGTCTATAGATTCCGCCACCGAGTATGTAGATTCCGTCACCGAGTGTACAGATTCCGTCACCGAGTGTACAGATTCCGTCACCGCACACCCACCAAGTGTATAGATTACGTCACCGCATCACCGAGTATGTAGATTATGTCACCGTGCCACCAAGTCACCGAGTATATAGATTACGTCACCGCGTCACCCATCGAGTGTATAGATTACGTCACCGTGTCAGTCACCGAGTATATAGATTACGTCACCGCGTCACCCACCGAGTATACAGATTACGTCACCGAGTATTTAGATTACGTCACAGAGTATTTAGATTATGTCACCGCGTATATAGATTACGTCACCGCGTCACCCACGGAGTGTATAGATTACGTCACCGTGTCACCGAGTATATAGATTACGTCACCGAGTATATAGATTACGTCACCGAGTATATAGATTACGTCACCGCGTCACCCATCGAGTGTAGAGATTACGTCACCGCGTCACCCATCGAGTGTATAGATTACGTCACCGTGTCACCGAGTATATAGACTAAACTTGATAATTAATGAACCAAAATGAAGTGGATTTGCATGCCGCGTTTGCATCCATCTCGGAATTCTTCAGACAGTTCCTTGGACTTATGCTACCTGTAATTAAGCTACCTATTCACACACATTATCGATTATTTCAGGCACCGAGTGGAAACAAAACACCAACATATAAACGTAGGTAGTTATGAATAAATATATAGCCAGCTTGGTAAAAACGGCATTCTTACCGACTTGAATCCCCCTGCTCTGGACCTGCAACCCATTTGGTGTCACAGATGAGGAGCATAGACTTTCCTTGGATTCCTTTTCAGTGAACCTGCCAGCCTGCATGCCAAGGAAGGAAAATAATATATACTCGGCTAATACTGAGAACACCATTACAAACAACCAATGGGAATCCGATTCAAAAATGTGGAAATCATCAATGAATTAGGATTTAAAAAACAATAATAAAAATACCCAATCCTTTTATCCATGTTGTTTGTCCATGTTCTGTCCTTTTATCCATGTTGTTTGTCCATGTTCTATCCTTTTATCCATGTTGTTTGTCCATGTTCTATCATTTTATCCATGTTGTTTGTCCATGTTCTATCATTTTATCCATGTTGTTTGTCCATGTTCTATCCTTTTATCCATGTTGTTTGTCCATGTTCTATCATTTTATCCATGTTGTTTGTCCATGTTCTATCCTTTTATCCATGTTGTTTGTCCATGTTCTATCCTTTTATCCATGTTGTTTGTCCATGTTCTGTCCTTTTATCCATATTGTTTGTCCATGTTCTGTCCTTTTATCCATGTTGTTTGTCCATGTTCTATCCTTTTATCCATGTTGTTTGTCCATGTTCTATCCTTTTATCCATGTTGTGTGTCCATGTTCTATCCTTTTATCCATGTTGTTTGTCCAAGTTCTATCCTTTTATCCATGTTGTTTGTCCATGCTCTATCCTTTTATCCATGTTGTGTGTCCATGTTCTATCCTTTTATCCATGTTGTTTGTCCAAGTTCTATCCTTTTATACATGTTGGGTTGTCCATGATCTATCCTTTTATCCATGTTGATTGTCCATGCTCTATCCTTTTATCCATGTTGTTTGTCCATGCTCTATCCTTTTATCCATGTTGTTTGTCCATGCGCTATCATTTTATCCATGTTGTTTGTCCATGCTCTATCCTTTTATCCATGTTGTTTGTCCATGCTCTATCCTTTTATCCATGTTGTTTGTCCATGTTCTATCCTTTTATCCATGTTGTTTGTCCATGCTCTATCCTTTAATCCATGTTGTTTCTCCATGCTCTATCCTTTTATCCATGTTGTTTGCCCATGATCTATCCTTTTATCCATGTTGTTTGTCCATGCTCTATCCTTTTATCCATGTTGTTTGTCCATGCTCAATCCTTTTATCCATGTTGGTTGTCCATGTTCTATCCTTTTACCCATGTTGTTTGTCCATGCTCTATCCTTTTATCCATGTTGTTTGTCCATGTTCTATCCTTTTATCCATGTTGTTTGTCCATGCTCTATCCTTTTATCCATGTTGTTTGTCCATGCTCTATCCTTTCATCCATGTTGTTTGTCCATGTTCTATCCTTTTATCCATGTTGTTTGTCCATGCTCTATCCTTTCATCCATGTTGTTTGTCCATGTTCTATCCTTTTATCCATGTTGTTTGTCCATGTTCTATTGTTCTATCCTTTCGTCCATGTTGTTTGTCCATGTTCTATCCTTTTATCCATGTTGTTTGTCCATGTTCTATCCTTTTATCCATGTTGTTTGTCCATGTTCTATCCTTTTATCCATGTTGTTTGTCCATGTTCTATCCTTTTATGCATGTTCAATCCTTTTATCAATGTTGTTTGTCCATGTTCTATCCTTTTATCAATGTTGTTTGTCCATGTTCTATCCTTTTATCAATGTTGTTTGTCCATGTTCTATCCTTTTATCCATGTTGTTTGTCCATGTTATATCCTTCTATCCATGTTGTTTGTCCATGTTATATCCTTTTATCCATGTTGTTTGTCCATGTTCTATCCTTTTATCCATGTTGGTTGTCCATGATCTATCCTTTTATCCATGTGGTGTGTCCATGTTTGGTCCTTTAATCCATGTTGTTTGTCCATGTTCTATCCTTTGATCCATGTTGTTTGTCCATGTTCTATCCTTTTATCCATGTTGTTTGTCCATGTTCTATCCTTTTATCCATGTTGTTTGTCCATGTTCTATCCTTTTATCCATGTTGTTTGTCCATGTTCAATCCTTTTATCAATGTTGTTTGTCCATGTTTGGTCCTTTTATCAATGTTGTTTGTCCATGTTCTATCCTTTTATCCATGTTGTTTATCCATGTTCTACCCTTTTATCCATGTTGTTTGTCCAAGTTCTATCCTTTTATCCATGTTTTGTCCAAGTTCTATCCTTTTATCCATGTTGGTTGTGCATGATCTATCCTTTTATCCATGTTGTGTGTCCATGTTCGGTCCTTTTATCCATGTTGTTTGTCCATGCTCTATCCTTTTATCCATGTTGTTTGTCCATGCTCTATCCTTTTATCCATGTTGTTTGTCCACGTTCTATCCTTTTATCCATTTATCCGTTGTTTGTCCATGCTCTATCCTTTTATCCATGTTGTTTGTCCATGCTCTATCCTTTTACCCATGTTGTTTGTCCATGCTCTATCCTTTTATCCATGTTGTTTGTCCATGCTCTATCCTTTTATCCATGTTGTGTGTCCATGTTCTATCCTTTTATCCATGTTGTTTGTCCAAGTTCTATCCTTTTATACATGTTGGTTGTCCATGATCTATCCTTTTATCCATGTTGATTGTCCATGCTCTATCCTTTTATCCATGTTGTTTGTCCATGTTCTATCCTTTTATCCATGTTGTTTGTCCATGTTCTATCCTTTTATCCATGTTGTTTTTCCATGTTCTATCCTTTTATCCATGTTGGTTGTCCGTGATCTATCATTTTATCCATGTTGGTTGTCCGTGATCTATCCTTTTTATGCCTCCGGCCCGAAGGTGGCCAGAGGCATCATGTTTTCGGATTGTCAGTCCGTCCGTCCGTCCGTCTGGGATAAAACTCGTTTTTCTCAGCAACCACGTGTCCGATTAAGATGAAACTTTCAGGGTAGGAGTGACACCCATGTAAAATGTTTTTATGATAATTGTGACGTTATAGGTCACGTGGTATGGCAGCGATCTTGGAATAAACGCAAATAATTAAATAATTATTTCTCAGAAACCGCTTAATGGAAAAATTGAAACTTGGCACTGTCAAGTACTCCCAATGGGGAACAAAAGCAGGATAATGATGACATCATAGGTGAAGTGGTATACCAGCCAAAAATGTTATCAAATTCCTAATCCTAAAAATCTGAAAATGCATGCAGACCCATTTGTATTGAAATATAAAATTTATGACATCATAGGTCACATGGTTTGGCAGCCATATTTGATTTAACCTAAAATCTAATAAAAACATCTTCTCCC
The DNA here is from genome assembly GCF_964187855.1 of Myxine glutinosa. NCBI lineage: Eukaryota > Metazoa > Chordata > Myxini > Myxiniformes > Myxinidae > Myxine > Myxine glutinosa. The sequence goes on along the minus strand of NC_136262.1, from coordinate 270,467,195 downwards.
AAACCACCAAATCGATTCACTCAAAACTTTAAGTGTGTCATTGACTACTGACTAGGCATGGCGATTAAAAGATGATCACGAAAACATCATAGGTCACATGGTTTGGCAGCCATATTGGATTGAACCTGAAACCTTAAAAAAGCATATTCTCCCAAACTACCAAATCGATTGACTCGAAACTTTACAGGTGTCATTGACTAGGCATGGCGATTAAAAGATGATAAGGAAAACATCATTGGTCACATGGTGTGGCAACCATATTGGATTAAAAGAAAATATTAAATAATTATATCTCTGAAACCACTCACAATATCGATGCGAAATTTTATAAATATCATCTAACACCATTATTGCATATAGTTTGAAAATGATGACGTCATTGGTCACGTGGTTTGGCAGCCATCTTGGATAGAAAAACGAACCTTATCCAATCACCATGAAACTTCACAAAAGTGATCCCCTACCCAAACATATGCAGATTGTACATTTTTAAAGGTCATATGTCACGTGGTATGGCAACCATATTAGCTTGAAATCCGATATTTAAAAAAAATCCCTTCTCTGAAACTGCTTCACGATCGATGTGAAACCTGTCATGGCTGGTGAAAATGTGATACTTGGAAATAGCTGAAGGGATTTAAATCAAACTTGTTTATTTTTAGGACAGTGATCGAGGGCATCTACCCGTTGTGGGACTATGTGGAGGCATATTGACGACACAGTCGCATTGTTCTCGTTATCCATGTTCTTTGTCCCTGCTCTAATATTTCTCTATCCTGTTATCCATGTTGCGTGTCCGTGATCTATCCTTGTATCCAAGTTTGTCCGTGCTCTATCCTTTTATCCATGATGCGTGTCCGTGCTCTACATCCTGGAGTCAAACTATCTCTCGCCAACAACATGCACACATCACGCCATCTCAAAGTAATCTCCTTTCCTTTTTAGCAGAGAATACAGGGTGCGGCATGGGACGTCATTGTGGTTTCCTTGTCCAGGAAGCCATCAATCAAAGTGACAGGTACGTGCAAATCCTCACCCCACAATATTCCCCCCTACCCCTTTCCTGGTAAGATTCACCACGAAGGCTCCGTCCCAACAATAGGACTCCGTCCCCAGGCAGAGATATGGGACCCAGCTAATCGCCGTGGGTGAGGGTCAGTCCTTCCTCGCAGCCTCTACACCAATGAGAGCCCGAAAGCCGCGAGGAGGTGGGTTTGGGAGGGAAGAGGTGGGGGGGGGGGGGGGGGGGAAACGGAGAGATGCGGGAAGGAAGACTATCAATAGATTACCAGATGATCATTACATTATCCTTCTTTACACATCGAGATTATGTGACTCTTTTACACTTGGAGACACAGTCTTTTTTTTTTTTGTATACAACATCAAGGCTCGTGTAAGAGCTAAAAGCTCGTTTCTTTGCATACTTCCTTTTCTTTCCTTCCCTTCCCTTTCTACAGCTTGCTCGTTTTGCTTCACTCATCTCCTTAATTTTCGTTCTCGTCACGCTTTCAATTCTCCTCACCTCACCGCATGCAATCCATGCATGTCTCCACACCAAGCCCTGTGCACTTTCTCCTCAGCCTGGTTGCCCACCTCTCCACCTGGGCCATGTCAGAGCTGTCCACCTCACCAACAGCGTTCCTGCCAAAGCTCTTCAGTCCATCTCATTCAGCCAGTTACCATTGGGCAGCCCAGGAGATTGGGAGCGTAACGGAGAATTCGGGAGGGAGCGTGAAGGGGACGAGATACGGACCACCGGGCCCGAGAATTGGGTGGCCGCAATCCAGCCAGGTTATCGCTCGGTTAACTGAGGCTCGCAGACAACTCCTCACCAATTTTTTCTCACCTCTTATTCTTCTTGGCCTTCACCACTTTCCAATCTCTCACTTTGGGTGTATGTCTTGGCACAAATTAGTTACAGTGATAAATTATGAAGGCACCCAATGGTATGATTGACACATAGTGGACAAGGTGAAATGTAGACGTGCTGTAGTATTTGTATATAATTGCTGTATTGCCTGTGCTCACTTTCCCATCTCTAGTCTGATTGCCATTGTTGTATTTTCCCACCATTTTTGGTTTGAATGATAATTGCTTGTGTTTTTCCGTCATTTCTCGCCTTGCTTGATGATTAAATCCCATGTGGTATAAAAAACTGCTTGACTTATCCTACCCGGGTTTGCTCTGAGATAGAGTTCCTATGGGGAATTAGCCCAAGCATTTGATCGATGATCGAGTGCGGCACGTAACGTTGGTTCGCTCAGTCAATTGTCATCCGTTGTGTGACTACCGGCACGGTTCCCCATAGACTTCAATCATTTTAAAGGTACGGTAAACCGACACTCGGCAGGAGGATCCGACCAAAGCGAGTGTTGTAGATGGCGTACGTGGTCTTTTTATAGAGGCATCGGACATTTGAAGTTACCGGGCCACCTCCATCAATACTTTGACCGTTTGTGGATAAGCTCTGACCGTTCCATGTCGTGTCCAGTCCACACGCAGATATACTTTAATATTGATTGTTCATTCAGAGATATACTCTAACACCAGTACACTGGTTGAGTTGAGTGTTGTTGTTGTTGTTGAGTACCAGTACACTGGTAATTCCCTGCTTGTCGTTAAAGGCGGCAAAAAGGGTTGGCGTCAGGAAGGGCATCCGGCCGTAAAACATTGCTTCAAAAAGGGGACCGAAAAAACAACAACAACCACGGTCCCCGAAAAAGGCCAACCCCCGCTTTGCGGGGAAAAATGGCCTCTAAAGGTGGTTATTTATTTATATATATATTCAGAGATATACTGTAATCTATGCACCCCAGCAAAGCTCTGCATTGTTAAATGCTCCTTAACATTTTCAAACATGCACGCATAACCACATTTGATAGTAGCCCAAGTTCAGATCCGGTCAATAAAATCAACATATTCTCACCGTTGTGATCTCTTCACTCTGCCCATTACACAGCACATTCAGAAAGTATTCATACCCCTTGACTTTTTCAAATTTTGTGACGTTACAGCCAGAATTTAAAATTGATTAAACTGAGATTTTTGGTCACCGATTGACACAAAATACCCCATAATGTCAAAGTGAAAATGTGTTTTTAGAGATTTTTTTCAAAAGAATTCAAAATGAAAGACAGAAATATCTAACTGGCATAAGTATTCAACCCCCGAGTCGATACATTGTAGAAGCACCTTTGGCCACGATTACAGCTTCCAGTCTTCTTGGGCACGTCTGTACCATCTTTGCACACCTGGATTTGGGGAGTTTCTCCCATTCCTCCTCACAGATTTTCTTCAAGCTCTGTCAATTTGGATTGGGAGCGTCGGTGAACAGCAATCTTCAAGTCTTCCCAAAGATTCTCAATGGGTTCAAGAGCTTTGGCTGGGCCTCTCGAGGACTTTCATGTTCTTGTTCTGAAGCCATTCCAACGTTACTTTGGCTGTATGTTTGGGGTCATTGTCCTGCTGGAATGTAAATCTTCACCACAGTCCAAGATCTTTTGCACTCTGAAGCAGGTTCTCCTCAAGGATTTGCCTGGATTTGGCTCCATCCATTGTTCCCTCTATCCTAACAAGTCTTCCAGTCCCTGCCGCTGAAAAGCATCCCCAAAGAATGATGCTGCCACCACGATGCTTCAAGGTAGGGATTATGTTAGATGGAAGATGAACTGTGCTCAGTTTCTGTCAGACGTTGCTCTTTTCATTCAGGCCAAATAGTTCAATTTTCGTCTCATCCGACCACAGAATATTTTGCCTCATCCTCTGTCTTTCACGTGCCTTTTTGCAAACTCCATGCATGCTGTCATGTGCCTTTTTCTCAGGAGTGGCTTCCGTCTGACCACTATCCCATAAAGCCAAGATTTGTGAAGTGCTGCAGAGACTGTTGTCCAGTTTCTCCCATCTCAGCTAAGGAACTCTAGTTCTGTCAGAGTGATCATTGGGTTCTTGGTCACCTCACTGACCAAGGTCCTTCTTGCCCGGTTGCTCAGTTTGGTCGGACCGCCAGATCTAGGAAGAGTCTGGATAATTCCAAATTCTTTCCATTTCCTAATCATGGAGCTCACTGTGATCTTGGGAACTTTCAACACTCGAGGAATTGTTTTCTACCCTTCCCCAGATCTATACCTTCTCACAATTCCATCTCGGAATTCTTCGGACAGTTCCTTGGACTTCATGGTAGCGTTTCTGCTCTGACATGCACTGCCAACTCTATGGGACCTCATATAGAAAGGTGTGTTTCTTTCTAAATTATGTCCAATCAATTGAATTGGCCACAGGTGGACTCCAAACAAGTTGTAGAAACATCTCAAGGATGATCAAAGGAAATTGGATGCACCTGAGCTCAATTTGGCATGTCACAGCAAAGGGGTTGAATACTTATTAAAGACATTTCAGCTTTTCATTTTTAATTATATTGTAAACATTTCTGAAAAAGAAATTCCACCGACATTATAGGGTTATGTACCCGGTGTGTACCCCGGTTTGGAATAGGTACACCGTATCCCTGCGTGTCGTAAGAGGCGAATAAAAGGGTTGGCGTCAGGAAGGGCATCCGGCCATAAAAACATTGCCTCAAAAAGAGAACCATGACAATTACAACTACATATGTGCAGCGTGCAGCCCGAAGTACCCCGTGGGGGACCCCATTCCCTCTCGTCAAAACTCAAGGTGGGGAACCCGATCGAAGCAAGGGTGGAAATCACTACATTTATGACGAAACGTCTGATGCCCGACGTGGAGATCGGTTTCTGAGGTTTGGGACATGGAATGCAGGGACAATGACGGAGATCAGGAGACGTGGTGGAAGTATTGGTCAGAAGAAGAGTGGACATATGTTGTGTGCAGGAGTCGAGATGGAAGGGAAGTGGTGTGAGAATGGTGAAGGGTAGGCAGGGACAGAAATACAAGTTTTTGTGGCAAGGGTGCTCAGAAGGCATGAATGGTGTTGGTGTCCTGTTTTCTGAGGAGTTTGTAGACAGTGTGGTGAGTGTGACTGGAGTGAGTGATAGGTTGATGATGGTGAAAATGATGATTGGAAAGCTCTTGGTGAACATCATCTCGGGATATGCTCCGCAGGTTGGTCGGAGCGATGAAGAGAAGGACAGGTTCTGGTGTGCTATAGAGAAGCTGATGGAAAACGTGAAAGATGAAGTTGTTTTGGGAGGAGGAGACCTAAATGGACATGTGAGAAGGAGTATGGACGGTTTTGAGGGAGTTCATGGGGGTTACGGATATGGTGTGAGAAATGGAGAAGGTGAAAGGATTTTGGAGTTTGCTGATGGAGCCGATTTGTTGATTTGTAATACTCAGTTCCAGAAAGAGGATAATAAGCTTGTTACATACACGTCAGGTGGGTCGACGACAACCATTGACTACCTGCTTGTGCGTAGGCGAAATAGGGGGCACCTCCAGGACACAAAGGTGATCCCGGAGGAGGAGCCTGTTTCACAGCGCCACTTGGTTGTCTGCGACATAAGGGTGAAAGGTGCGAGGAGAGCTCGGCGGGTGAAATACCAACCGAGAATGAAGGTGTGGAGGTTGAAAGAGGTGACAGTGAGGGAGGCATGAAAAGAGAGGCTGAGTATGGTAGAGGATGATGTGGTTGAGCTTGAAAGTGGTTGGATGTCTATGAAAGATAGTCTGTTGGGAGCCGTTGGTGAGGTATGTGGATTGACAAAAGGACCACCGAGGCACTCAGAAACATGGTGGTGGGATGATGAAGTTGGAAAGAAGATTGATGAGAAGAGGAAGAAGTTCAAGGAGTGGCAGAAGGCGAAGGGTATGGGGGCAGAAAAGGCAGAGCACGAAAGTTATAAGGCAGCCAAAGAAGGCTGCAAAGAAGGAGGTAGCAAAGGCGCAGGAGGCATGTAGGAAAATGTTTGGAGAACGCTTGGATTTGGAAGAGGGTCAGAGAGCGGTATTCAGGATTGCAAAGCAGATAGCGAAAGAGAGGTGTGATGTGATGGGGGTGGGTTGCTTGAAGGATGAAGAGGGACAAATCGTTGTGGACCCAGATGGAATTAAAGGAAGATGGAAGAGGTATATGGAAATACTGTTGAATGCAGAGAATGAATGGGATGGCAACATAGAGAGTAACCCAGTTTTAGGACCGGCAGAGAAGATAACCGAGAAGGAAATGGAGGAAGCGATAAAAGCAATGAAGAGTAGAAAAGCGGTGAGGACCGACGGGAGTTGTGGGAGATATGTTGAAGGCAGCGGGAAATTGGGGTGTGAAGAGAATGACAGAGACCTGCAATCTTGTGGTGAAAGAAGGCCGCATTCCAGTGGATTGGGAACTGAGTACCCTCGTCCCTCTATACAAAGGGAAAGGTGACCCTCTGGACTGTGGCTCGTAACGAGCGATAAAGTTATTGGAGCATGGAATGAAGGTATTGGAAAGGGTGTTGGAGAGGAGGATAAGGAAGAAAGTGAAGATTGACGAAATGCAGTTTGGATTTATGCCAGGAAGAGGAACGACAGACACGCTTTTTATTGTGGGGCAGTTGCAGGAGAAGTACATGGAGAAGAGGAAGAAGTTGTTTCTTGGGTTTGTTGATCTGGAGAAAGCATTCGATAGGGTTCCACGTGAAGTAGTGACATGGGCATTGAGGAAGTTAGGAGTGGAGGAATGGTTGATCATAGTAGTGATGGCAATGTACACAAGAGCGCGCATAGCTGGAAGGACGAAGGACGGGAACAGTGGTGAGTTTGAGGTGAAGGTGGGAGTGCATCAGGGGTCCGTACGAAGTCCACTTCTATTTGCAGCTGTGATGGAGGTGCTGGCTCGGAATGTAAAGGAGGGTTTACCGTGGGAGTTGTTGTATGCAGATGATCTGGTGTTGATTGCAGAAAGTATGGATGGACTGAAGGAGAAGATGAACAAGTGGAAGGAATGTATTGAGACAAAAGTTCTGAAGATGACTATCGGAAAAACGAAGGTGATGGCAAGTGGTAAAGCATGTGGTGAGGTGGAAAGAACTGGGAAGTGGCCCTGTGCTGTGTGGAGGAAGGGTGTCGGAGTGAATTCCATTCAATGTACAATGTGCGCTGAGTGGGTTCATCAAAAATGTAGTGGTTTGAGAGGGTCATTAACCAGTGTGGCAGCTACATTCAAGTGCAAGGTGTGCACAGAGGGAGCTGCAGATGGAGGAAATGTTGAGTTGGATCTTGGTGACGGCGTGAACCTGGAAGGTGTGAAAACATTTTGTTACCTAGGAGACATGCTGAATGGAGAAGGTGGATCAGACTCGGCAACGGTTGCTCGAGTGAGATGTGCATGGAAGAAGTTTCGGGAACTGAGTGGCGTGCTGACGAGGAGGGGAGTGTGGTTGAAGCTGAAGGGAAAGGTGTATGCTGCATGTGTGAGAAGTGTTATGATTTATGGGAGCAAGACATGGGTAATGAAGGTAGAGCAGCAATGAAGGCTGGAAAGGGTAGAAATGTGAATGGTTCGGTGGATGTGTGGAGTATCGTTGAGAGAATGAATGAATGAATGAATTGCGAAAGATGATGGGAATAGAGCCTGTGATGGATGCCGTGAAGAGAAACAGGTTGAGATGGTTTGGTCATGTGTTGAGGAAGCATGAAAGTGACTGGTTGAGAAGAGTGATGGAAATGAATGTAGAAGGAAGTAGAGGACGGGGAAGACCGAGAAAGACTTGGCTGAAGGTGGTGGAAGAAGAAATGCGGGCAAGGGGGTTAACACGGAGAGATGCAGAAAATAGGGCAAAATGGAGAACATTGTCATGGGGACCGCAAGGCAAACCCCCACTCTTGCAGGGAAAATAGCCTTAAAATGCCTGTTGTTGTTGTTGTTGTTGTTGTTGTATGTTCATCTGCTGTGGCCCTTCAAGCCCCCAAACTTACCCACGTTGATTTTGCGAAGCGATGTTCTGATATTTTTCCAAAGTCCTTGCAGGTTATATTTGTTTGACACATTTCTCCAAAGTTCCGAGCTTTAGCTTTCCATTCTGAACCCAGTTCACAAATCTTTAAATCATGTTGCCGCTGCATACAAGATGGCGGATAACTGTCGTTTGTTTTTTGGGCCTCCGATTCCCGTTGACCAGGAAGAGCGTTCCTCTCACCTTTACCACAATATTGGCATCTGCTCCGCTTTGCTTTCTCAAACATGGCAACAGAAAAATCAGCCTGGGACGCCTCACAAGCCATTGCTCCTTGCGTCCCTCGATGCTCGATATTCGAGCGAACGGGAGACACATTCAGGAGATTGCAAATTCTATCCAAGGCCTCTAACAACCGCCTGTCACGATCGTCCTTCACTTCTGCGCACATCATTTTATCAGGGCGGCAAAATATTTCTCCTGGATGCTTGCATTCCGATGTCAAATCCGCTGGTTTTGTGTCGGGTGCTTGTGGTTTGATTTTTTCCCTCAATGACACCGTAGCTGTTCCAACGTATCGCTCTTCATCCTGTGTGGCAGCATCAGTCACAACACTCCTGCCATAGGCAAATCGTTTCATCACATCCTTGTATGTCACTCGATCTGCACCCATCACAGAGATAGGAACAGTTTCTCCCGATGTACCCAATGGTGACACGGTGGACAGGCTCCTGCCATGGTGTTTCCTGGGAATAAACGAGTCAAACGTTGACGTTTGCGGTGCTCCTGGCCGATGGATTTGCTCGTCTACATTTGAGGAGTCACTCGGCTTCGTCGGAAGCGATTGCCAACACGTTTTCCCTTCGCTCCCACATGTCAAACCTGTGGGGAGAAGGAAATGGAAAAAAAACAAAGGTTTTAAATTAAAATTAAACACAAAAAGTCACCCTGTGAGCACTACACTGTTTCTAAGCCATCCAAGTCTAAGAAGCGGCTGTAGAGCGGAGTAAAGCTCGTTTGGCCTTCCATGCTACCCTACGGTATTCACCAAGGGTAGTCACACGACAATATTTAAACCAAGAACCAAGGTCAAACATCCTATTAATAAATATACTCGATGGTGATGAGTGCAATAAGAAAATGTAGTCCCTAAAATAAAACGGTCAAATATTCATTGGCTCTCTATACGAGTTCAAAGAAAGTACGAGAGAAAATAGAGTGGTACGAGTGTTTTAGAATCAACAAATATTAATTTGTTCTCCGTATGTATTTAAAATGATATGTGGTTTATCGTCCATGTGGATTTGGTTTTAAAAAATGGGTTGAGATAAATGATTGGATAAAAATGGGAAAGTCGGTGGGTGGTTCATCAGTTCCAATGCATTTTCCCTATTCACTTCAATGTAAAATTGGGTATGTTTTAGAACCCCCATTTCCCTACGACTGCCGCTATACAACCTGTCATTGAGTATTGTCACCATATATGGGCTCGTGATCCAGCCTGTCACCTATCGGCCCTTGACGGAATCTAGGGACGTGCTGCCAACCTGGTGAGAGTTGGCATCATCCCTGGAACCTCTCTCTGTCTACCACTCTGTTGCTTCTTTGAGTCTTTTCTTATAGATATTGTTGTAGAAATGGCACCTAGTGGTTAATAAATGCTGAGTGTCGTCCCGTTATTTCCTTCCCGTGTGCTTTAGAATAAGCGCAAGTAATTAAAGGCGATATTAAGTATTCGTCACTCATGTAATATATCGAGATATCCAACCAATCCTCATGTGGGCGTGTATAAAATTAGCATCCCTTTTGACTTTTTATTTCACGTAGAATCTGTCTTAAATGTTCTTTTGAAGCATCTGACAGGCCATCAGGAAACTAGTTTAGGAAGCAAAACTCAGTCGTCACTTTGACACCGTGACAACCCAAAAACATAACGCCTCCGGTGACTTCACCGGCAGAGGCATAAAAACTTTTTTTTTTAATGGAAAAGGATGGAGGAATGGTATACCAAAAAAGTATGTAAATAAGGTAGGGATGGTCACAAGAAATTATGATGTGAAACCATCGGTACATATTTCTTAAAATAATGGTTGTTCCGCAAATACGAGTATATACACGCACGCAGGCACACGATGTTTCGCGTCATTTGGAGACAATCATTATTCAAAGAAACTGTAGGGATGGTTCCACATGATTTCTTGTGACCATCCCTACCTTGTTTACATACCATCCCCACATCATTTTACCTTAAAAAAAAAAAGTTTGTTTTTATTACTTGCTCGTAAAAGGTTTTTTTTAGAACCACTCCTTCCCACAGCCTTTTCCCCAGTTAACTTACCATAACATTTATTCCTCAAGATAGAAAATGAGGCCTTGAACGTTTCTGGATCCATTGGAATGTAGAAAACCTTTGAGCTGCCAGGTGGGTTGTAGGGGCACAGCATTGGCCACTCTGTCAGAAACGCACAATGATCAAGATACATTATTATAATTATCAACAATATATAAAAGTACATTACACTATTACAGTGCGGTAAAGTGTCAGTTTGGCTTCCTCCTAGGTGAGGCTGCTTCTGTGCCACAAATGCAAGGATGTCCTCGATCTCAAACAAGAGGTGCCGCACGCTCACTGAACATCTCCATGGATTTTAGTTCACAGATAGGTGACATGCAGCATACGTCTTTCTCATCTTGATGAGGCTCTTGAATTCTCACAGAGTTGAAGCACTTTAAAATATATGAAGTGATAGTCAAGTGATGTCTCAAGTCACTTTATTTTACAAGATGGGACCAATATCTGCTCTAATACAAAATTACAAGGCTGTTCGTGACCCAACAAGGATCTTTTTGTGTGATTAATGTTCGCTCTTTCACGAGCCTCGATCTTGTATACAAAAAAAAAAAAAAAAAAAAAAAAAAAAAACATCGCAGACACAACCTGTGTGATGTATCGAACAAGACCATATGTACAAGGTTCGTCACGGAGGGGTGCACATCCTGATGAGGCTGTTTCTCACCAAACAAGGTTCGTTAGAGTACTCTATTACACATCCTGATGAGGCTGTTCCTCACCAAACAAGGTTCGTTAGAGTACTCTATTACACATCCTGATGAGGCTGTTTCTCACCAAACAAGGTCCGTTAGAGCACTCTATTACACATCCTGATGAGGCTGTTCCTCACCAAACAAGGTTCGTTGGAGTACTCTATTACACATCCTGATGAGGCTGTTCCTCACCAAACAAGGTTCGTTAGAGTACTCTATTACACATCCTGATGAGGCTGTTCCTCACCAAACAAGGTTCGTTAGAGTACTCTATTACACATCCTGATGAGGCTGTTTCTCACCAAACAAGGTCCGTTAGAGTACTCTATTACACATCCTGATGAGGCTGTTCCTCACCAAACAAGGTTCGTTAGAGTACTCTATTACACATCCTGATGAGGCTGTTCCTCACCAAACAAGGTCCGTTAGAGTACTCTATTACACATCCTGATGAGGCTGTTCCTCACCAAACAAGGTTCGTTAGAGTACTCTATTACACATCCTGATGAGGCTGTTTCTCACCAAACAAGGTCCGTTAGAGCACTCTATTACACATCCTGATGAGGCTGTTCCTCACCAAACAAGGTTCGTTAGAGTACTCTATTACACATCCTGATGAGGCTGTTTCTCACCAAACAAGGTCCGTTAGAGCACTCTATTACACATCCTGATGAGGCTGTTCCTCACCAAACAAGGTCCGTTAGAGGATGCTTTCGTCTTGCTCACCAAATCTATTCATTCCAAAATATATATATAATACCATCTCTTACAGTTCCTCCTTTCTACATTCCCTAAACTATCCAGAACTCCACCCCTCCTCCAGTGTCCTCAAACGTATTTTTGACTCGAAGGTCTCAAACTCATTTTGCAAAAAATGTTCGTTTCCCATGAATCGTACACTTTTCAAAATCCAATCTCACCCCTCCCCTCCAAATCCTCCCCATCACCCATCCCTTTCAAATCTCCCCCCTTGCCCCTTCCCTCCCCTCCCTCCTAAACTCCCCCCACACCCCTCCCCTCCGAGACACTCCCTCGCTCCTCCCCTCCTAGACTCCCCTCTCACCCCTCCTCCTCAAAGCATCCTCCCTGCTTCTTCCCCCTTCCAACTTTCACCTTCATCTCCCCAAACCTTCTGCCTCGCTCTTCCCCCTCCTCAAATAACACCTCACTGTGCCTCACCCAATCTCCATCAAACCTTTTGTCCGCCCCATTCTTCCCTTTCTCCAAGCTATTCTGAAATCTCTGAAATCTCTGACACACCTTCAACAGCTCTCCCTACCTCTTCCTCCTCTTCCACATCTTACCCTACCCCTCCCCACCCTGTTCTGGACCCGATGCTCCCCCTTCCTCTTCATTAACGGTATGGACCTCAAACATCCGGGGCCTTCGCTCAAACTTGACTGACCTCTCCATACAGGTTGCTTCTGACAAACCAGATGTGATCTGCTTAACAGAAACTTTCCTCCTTCATGATGTCTCTGATGCCTTGGTATCTCTCCCAGGTTACTCCCTCCTCCGGTATGATAGACCTGAGCCTCGTCCTGGAGGTGGGGTTGCTATCTTTATAAAAAAACTCTTCCTCACTCGCCCTCCGCTGCCCTCTCTCCACCTCGCCCCCAGGAATACCTTTGGCTACGGCTTCCCCTTCGCTCCCACCTTTTGTTCATATGTGTGTTGTACCGTCCACCAAACAGCGATGACTCCATCTACATCTCACTGTCTGATAATATGGACCAACTTCTATCTACCCATCCCAACTCTCTCTTCCTCATATGTGGTGATTTCAATTGTCACCATGCCAGTTGGCTGGGTGTGGGTACTTCTCTCACCAGCCATGGCTCTTCAGCAAAGGACTTCTGCGACTCACTGGGACTGACACAATCTGTCAATTTCCCGACCCGGATCTCAGTCAACGGAGCATCTTCTCTTCTGGATTTGGTTATGACAAACTTCCCTGAAAATGTCTGCTGCTCTTCTTCTGCTCCAATCGGCTCATCTGATCATGTGCTTGTCAAAGTGGACATCTCTCTGACCATTCTCAGAGAGCCTCCTCAGCGTCGACGAGTCTGGCATTTCACTCAGGCCAACTGGCACGGTCTTCAAGCAGCCATCAATCATCTGGACTGGTCTCCCATCTCTACCGCCTCTGACATCAACTCATCCTGGGAATTCTTTCAAAGTAAATTGCTCTCTCTCATGCACAGATTTATACCATCTCGTCTTCAGTTGTCATACCCTTCCTCCTGTCCATGGTACACGGAATCTTGTGGTGAGGCTGTTGCCCTGAAACAACTTGCTTTCGTCTCCTGGAAAGCAAATCCAACGGAAGGAAATCTCATTTCCTTTCACAAAGCCCGAAACAAGTGTGTGTCCACCCTCAGGAGAGCCAGGAAACAATATCTCACCATTCTCAAGACCGAACTCTCTTATCTGTCTCCCTCTTCCAAATCCTGGTGGCGTCTGGTCAAATCCGTTTCTGGTGTTTGTTCCCCCTCCATCCCCTCCCTCACCTCAAACGGTTTAACGGCTGACTCCGCATGTGAAAAAGCTGAATGCCTCAACTCTGTGTTTGCCTCTAAATCTTGTGTCCCAAACCCATCCCTCTCTGTACCCACCGTACCCAGTCGTACCCAGCTGCTCCTGGACTCTGTGTCCTTTCCTCCTGATAAGGTGGAAAAGTTTCTGTCAACCCTCGACTCTGATTCTGCAACTGGTCCTGACGGCATCAGCCCACGGGTCCTAAAATCATGTTCTTCTGCTCTTTCACTCCCTCTTTCTGTTCTCTTCACCCTCTCTTTTGCTCAAGGTCATCTGCCGTCTGCTTGTAAATCAGCCAACATCACCGGTTTGCACAAAAAAGTGCAAAAACAGATCCCAGCAACTACAGACCAATCAGCCTTCTCCCAATTATCAGCAAAGTCATGGAATCCATCATTGCTTCAGATATTAAATCTTTCCTCTTCTCCAATGGCTTGATCTCTGATCATCAATTTGGTTTCAGACCTGGTCACTCTACTCTGGACATGCTGCTTCTGCTTTCTCAACAATGGATGGAGGTCCTCAACGCCAAACAGGAAATTAGAGCCGTCTCCCTTGACATTTCACGTGCCTTCGATACGGTCTGGCACCCTGCTCTGCTCACCAAACTCTCCTCCTTTGGTATCCATGGTAGGGCTGTCAACCGAGCCGAGACCGGGACGAAATCCCGGCGGTTTCGGCTTTCGAGACGGTCTCGGGACGGTCCCGAGATAAATTGATTGACGCAATTTCTCGGTAAAAAAATCCCGGTTAAAATTCCAACTTCTTGCAGATATTTTCCATAATAGAGGCATTTATTGAGCCTTGCTTTCATTACTCTGCTTCTGCACAAGCATCATTTTTCGCAAGTGCAGCTGAACTGACAGAAACGATGATAGATAAAGTAAACTCACTGTTCCAGGATTTTCCCCTCGTCAACAAACAATGCACTGCAAACGAAACCGAATCCGGATCCGGATCTTCACCAACATCTAATCATGTCGTCCTTGTCACACACGCTGCATCTCCACAAAATTTCGTCCGAATCCGTCCACAACTTTTTGAGATATTGTGTTCACAAACAAACGGACAAACAGACAGGAGTGAAAACATAATCTCCATCGACCTTTGGTGGCGGAGGTAACGAAATCAGGATAAAGATCCCAATGAAAATCCCCCGCATCGCGGCTTTATTTAAACCGTTGAATCCTTCCGCTGTATCACTCCGCCTCGCACTCACCCCGCTACGGTCACGTGTCCGTCCTTGGAGACAAGTTACGGAATGTGGTTGCTATGGTCTTTAGCACATTAATATCGAGGGACTCGCTCGAGCCCCGTGATTGGAGGGACGATGTTTATTTAGATTAAAAACACGTTTATAACGGATTATTCTACACACAATGTATTAATACAAGTACAATACATTATGTAGTTTTATGAAATGAGTTTTTGATGAACGTTTATGTTTAATTGCAACGCTAAATCTATAAATTGTAAGAATCCCTCGGGGTTTGGTTTGACGGTTTGAATGTGAAAGTATTTTGGTTATCTTATCTCCACTTTAGGCCTGATACGTTGATTACGTTCACTTTAGTCACAGAGTCAAAATAAGGAGGGGGGGGGGGGGTGATCACTACACCGCCTGCTTTATAATTTACTAGCAGAAGTACCCGGCATTGCCGGGCGGGGGAGGGGAGGGGAACGGGGGGGGGAGCGAGCCCCTTGACAGAGCAAGCGATTTTTTTTTGTCATAGCGTCATAGCGTCATCACGTGATCGCTCTGAGCGAATCAGCGCCCACCTGCTCTGATGCCGTTGATTCCGTGCGCTGAGGTAAATATGAATAAAAAATATTTCGTTGTGTGGCAGGAACTTCTGAAAATGTCTGCCGTCGTCCTGGTGGGGCTTCCCAGGAATTCAGGTAACGCAGTCGGGTTGATCAAAGCATGGGCTCGGATAACTTGGGTGCCTTATCAGTCGACAATTGTTAAAACACGTGAACATTCGATGAAAGGCGTTATTTAGCGGTATTAGTTTCAATTTCTGGAATAAGGGGTCGGTATATTCGATCCGTCCACCGAACGGCTTTCAACGGGTTGAACAAAAAATTGTACATTCCGATTTGAGTTGAGGCACGCAACGCTGCGTCATTATAGCCCGCTTAACGGAACTATTAAAAAAAAAGTAACATGCACATGTGCGCAGCAGCAGGACGCGGCAACTATTGAACGATCATGAATATCGAACGGTCGTACGTGTACGCGCGCGAGCTACGAGAACGCTTGACATGCCCGATCACAACTCACAAAATGATAATGAAACTCCAACCGGGACTCGAATATGCCTGGGCAGAAACATTTTCTCCCTCTCTCTGACATTCCGAGCAAGAAATTACACGACAATACAAACTGTAATGAGACAACACCGGTCCCATCGGTGGCCGATCATCTGCATGTAGGCGGTGTATTTTATTTCATCCCGGTAAATGGAAGCTAAGTCGGAATTTAAGTACTCAACATCAGAAATGAATTTTTTTCATTGTTGTTTATATATTGTAATGAAATTCCATTATTTTTGAAGCCTTATTTATTTATTTATTTATTTTATTTTTTTCTATGTATTACTTTGTCAGGAACCGAGCCGATCCGAGATCCCGTTATGAAAATTGAAAATTTATCGAGACGGTTCCGAGACGGGATTTTGAATCTGGCTAACAGCACTAATCCATGGAAATCTCCACGCATGGCTGGCGGACTTCCTCTCTGGTCGTAGTCAACGTGTGGCCCTGAATGGGTTTCTCTCATCTCCTCTTCCTGTTCAGGCTGGAGTTCCCCAAGGTAGTGTTCTGGGCCCTGTGCTTTTTCTGGTCTTCATCAATGATCTCTCTGACTCTCTTGAAAATCCTCTCTATCTCTTTGCTGACGACTCTACTCTCTGTCGCTCCATTCCTCATCCCTCAGTTCGGCAGTCTGCAGCCTCCTCACTCTCTGCAGACCTGGACAAAATCACAGACTGGTCAAACAAGTGGAACATGTCTTTCAATCCTGACAAATCTCACACTCTTACAATGTCTCTCCGAAAGGACCGACTGGACAACCCTCCCATCTACTTTCTCAACAATCCTCTCCAAGAAGTTCTGTCGCTCAAGCTTTTGGGTCTCACTATCTGCCATGATCTTTCTTGGGAAAACCACATTTCCAAGCTGGCCTCCAAAGCCAGTCGCCGACTGGGCATCCTCCGTCGTGCGAAGTCCTTCCTTGGCACACCTGAGCTCCTCACCACATACAAGGCTTTCATCCGCAGCTCAATGGAATACTGTTCACCCCTCTGGGCTGGTGCTCCTGCCTCACACTTTTTTTTTTTTTTTTTGAATACAAGATCGAGGCTCGTGAAAGAGCTAAACCTTGCTCGTGAAAGAGCTAAACCTTGCTCGGCTTCATGCTGTTGAGGCCAAAGCTTTCAGAATCATTGGAATCTCCTGCGATGTAGTCAACACCGAGGGCCTTTCACTCACTCACCGCAGGCAGGTTGGTGGTCTTTCTGTCTTCTACCGACTCCTCTCCGGCCTTGCTCCCCCAGCTCTCTCTGTGCTCTGTCCCCCCAATATTCCTTCAGGTCGCACAAGATCTGCCTGCAACCCTCTTATGGTTAAACTGCCAAAGTCTAGGCTCTCTGCTCACCTTCACTCTTTCATTCCCCTTTTCTCCCGCCTCTGGAACAAACTCCCCCACTCCCTTCAATCCCACTCCTCCCTCCAGGTCTTTAAAACAGCTGTTCACCACCATCTCTTATCTTCCCCCATCGAAAACCTTGATCTTTTCTACCCCCGGTAATTCACCCCAGAGTCCTTGCAGTGTTCATATGTTTTATTCCTCTCCCACCTCCCCCCCAAGTCCTCCCGATGTCCCTGCTCTCAAATGTTGTGTTTGTGTCCTTCCCCCTCTCTTTTGTGTCCTTCCCCCTCTCTCCCCATCTTGTCTGCCGCTCCCCTTGTTTTTTGTGTTTCGGTTTGTCTTTTTGTGTGATTAATGTTAGCTCTTTCACGAGCCTCGATCTTGTATACAAAAAAAAAAAAAAAAAAAAAAAAAAAAAATCCTGATGAGGCTGTTTCTCACCAAACAAGGTTCGTTAGAGCACTCTATTATACAGCCTGATGAGGCTGTTCCTCACCAAACAAGGTTCGTTAGAGCACTCTATTACACAGCCTAATGAGGCTGTTCCTCACCAAACAAGGTTCGTTAGAGTACTCTATTACACATCCTGATGAGGCTGTTTCTCACCAAACAAGGTTCGTTAGAGTACTCTATTACACATCCTGATGAGGCTGTTCCTCACCAAACAAGGTCCGTTAGAGTACTCTATTACACATCCTGATGAGGCTGTTTCTCACCAAACAAGGTTCGTTAGAGTACTCTATTACACATCCTGATGAGGCTGTTCCTCACCAAACAAGGTTCGTTAGAGTACTCTATTACACATCCTGATGAGGCTGTTTCTCACCAAACAAGGTTCGTTAGAGTACTCTATTACACATCCTGATGAGGCTGTTCCTCACCAAACAAGGTTCGTTAGAGCACTCTATTACACAGCCTAATGAGGCTGTTCCTCACCAAACAAGGTTCGTTAGAGTACTCTATTACACATCCTGATGAGGCTGTTTCTCACCAAACAAGGTTCGTTAGAGTACTCTATTACACATCCTGATGAGGCTGTTCCTCACCAAACAAGGTTCGTTAGAGTACTCTATTACACATCCTGATGAGGCTGTTTCTCACCAAACAAGGTTCGTTAGAGTACTCTATTACACATCCTGATGAGGCTGTTCCTCACCAAACAAGGTTCGTTAGAGCACTCTATTACACAGCCTAATGAGGCTGTTCCTCACCAAACAAGGTTCGTTAGAGTACTCTATTACACATCCTGATGAGGCTGTTCCCAAACCACCAACGAACGTCATCAACCTTTCGCAAATTGAACATTGACTCCCTGAACACCACGACTCAGCAATTTGTTGGTTACCGCCATCCACAAGATCTCCACACATAACATTGACCTCAGTTGTAGTTGAGTTTTGCCGCAGAGACAAAAACACACTCGGCGATGTGGGGTTTAGACCATTAGAGGGTCCGCTCGAGGTTTGGCTGGTCCCCAGCCTGAACCCTGTGCGAGTCATACCTCACACTTCAACCTGGGACGTGCTGCTTCCTGCTTTGATGCTCAGTATGTCAAATGATAAGACCACAGACAAACAACCTTAGGTTGGTAATAATAGCGCAGGCTTTGATTGGAACTAATGGTCATCTCCTGCATCAAAGTTCTTGAGAGGAAACTCAGAATAACTGAGAAATCAAATAATATTGTCAACTTGGATGTCGTTCGTCGTTCCTGTTCCTGTTCCTCCTCCTCCTCGTCCTCGTCCCCACCCTCTCCTCCTCCTCCTCATCGTCATCGTCCCAACCCTCTCCTCCTCCTCATCGTCGTCGACCCCTCCTCCTCCTCATCGTCGTCGACCCCACCCTCTCCTCCTCGTCGACCCCACCCTCTCCTCCTCGTCGACGACCCCACCCTCTCCTCCTCGTCGACGACCCCATCCTCTCCTCCTCGTCGTCGACCCCACCCTCTCCTCCTCCTCGACTCTATCCTCTTCTCCTCCTCGACCCCACCCTCTCCTCCTCCTCCTCCTCGACGACCCCACCCTCTCTTCCTCACCGCCATCCCTCTCCTCTTCCTCACCGCCATCCCTCTCCTCTCTTCCTCACCGCCATCCCTCTCCTCTCTTCCTCACCGCCATCCCTCTCCTCTCTTCTCTTCCTCACCGCCATCCCTCTCCTCTCTTCCTCACCGCCATCCCTCTCCTCTCTTCCTCACCGCCATCCCTCTCCTCTCTTCCTCACCGCCATCCCTCTCCTCTCTTCCTCACCGCCATCCCTCTCCTCTCTTCCTCACCGCCATCCCTCTCCTCTCTTCCTCACCGCCATCCCTCTCCTCTCTTCCTCACCGCCATCCCTCTCCTCTCTTCCTCACCGCCATCCCTCTCCTCTCTTCCTCACCGCCATCCCTCTCCTCTTCCTCACCGCCATCCCTCTCCTCTCTTCCTCACCGCCATCCCTCTCCTCTCTTCCTCACCGCCATCCCTCTCCTCTCTTCCTCACCGCCATCCCTCTCCTCTTCCTCACCGCCATCCCTCTCCTCTCTTCCTCACCGCCATCCCTCTCCTCTCTTCCTCACCGCCATCCCTCTCCTCTTCCTCACCGCCATCCCTCTCCTCTCTTCCTCACCGCCATCCCTCTCCTCTCTTCCTCACCCCCACCCTCTTCCTCACCCCCACCCCCATCCTCTCTTCCTCACCCCCATCCTCTCTTCCTCACCCCCACCCTCTCTTCCTCACCCCCACCCTCTCTTCCTCACCCCCACCCTCTCTTCCTCACCCCCACCCTCTCTTCCACACCCCCACCCTCTCTTCCTCACCCCCACCCCCTCTTCCTCACCCCCACCCTCTCTTCCTCACCCCCACCCTCTCTTCCTCACCCCCACCCTCTCTTCCTCACCCCCACCCTCTCTTCCTCACCCCCACCCTCTCTTCCTCACCCCCACCCTCTCTTCCTCACCCCCACCCTCTCTTCCTCACCCCCACCCTCTCTTCCTCACCCCCATCCTCTCTTCCTCACCCCCATCCTCTTCCTCACCCCCACCCTCTCTTCCTCACCCCCATCCTCCTCCCCAAGACATCCCCGTACGGACCTGATGTACATCACATCTTCTTCTTCAGACATATTTACATATTCCCCGTTTGTTGGAGACCGGAGACGCCATCGCCAGGAAGCATTTCTCTCTGGTCGCTCAACGAGCCTGGTCTGACGTGTGGCTTAGACGAAAGTGATTTTCACAGGAATTTGTAATTAGTTCAGGTTGCTGGTGATAAATTACCTCCTCTTCGATCTTTAGCATCCACTAATTAATACCAGCGGACGAGATACCCGGCTTAACGTCTCGTCCACACAAGACACATTTCAAAGGTTAGATCACTCTCACTATGTATGCGTCGGACACAAAGGCGCAAAATAATACCGGAGCAATAAAACCGCAAATACCTGCACCAGGTATTCTGTGGAATAACAGCACAGGAAACAACCGCGTACCACTTTGAGGGATCAGAAGTCGCCAGATTTCACAAAAACCGCCGGCCTTACCCGAACTACGCCTCTCGCGAGATCTCAACGTATTTGAACGTGATGACGTAATTGGAGAGTCTGAACTGATGTAACGTCACCATCACGATCACCGTCATCATTAATCATGTTAATTCATTCCCTTCATTTATGTCCTACTGTTATTTCTATCCACGGAGGTATATAATATGGAGAGCCAATTGGCCACCTCGCAGCATTAGCCGCCGTGAAGCCACCGGAAATAGTCTGGCGGCCATATTGGGAAGCCGATCGTAAGCCTGTCAAAGCAAAGGCGTGGCGCACTGATGATGCAGCTGGAGCGAATTTTAGGACCGCCGACTATTTAATTAATATAGAATACTAATATTTGAACTGATATTCGGGCTCAGAATCCCGTTCTTTAAGGAAATGGTGTTCATTAAGTTTGAAGTTGGTTCTAGACGCATTTTTCCTGGGGAATCCAATGGTTTAGAGCTTGTTTGAAAAAAAAGTGCCCAAAATTACCGCTCGGTGTTCTTTATCGTTCTTCTCATGACCCAATCACCCACTAGTAGGAATAAGAATCCTGACATGTTACACCCCTGTTTAACTCCTGTCTTCACCTTGAACCATTCTGTTGTTTCACCTTGGTCGACGACCGCACATTGAAAGTCTTGGTAAAGGGCTTTTACAAGGTTCACTAATTTTCCAGGTATGCTGTATTTCTTCATTATGACCCAGACTTTCTCTGGGCAAGGAAAGGAGTCGAAAGCTTTCTAGAAATCTATAAAATTGAGGTACATCGTCGTTTGCCATTCTTTGGCTTGTTCTATAATATTCCTCAATATAAAGATCTGATTTGTTGTCATGTTATATGATGTTACTTAATTCAGTCATTATATTGTAACTAAGATGTGTATGTTTCTATTACCGAGATGTTAGAAACCACGCAGATATAATGATAACCAGAGTTTATTCTACACTGACATGGGTCAGCAACACATCAACAGTGAGTCAGTCACATAAATGACATGAAACGCTGTCATGTAGTTAACCCACACAATTCACAGTTAACCCACAAAACACACCCACACCATGTAGAGATGAGGTCGCTCTTATATTTCAGCTTGCTCTGGTGTTGCCTCACTGGTGAGCAAACAGGACCAGTTTGCAATATTTTTTCCTGATGCGCTCTTCCTTCATGTCATCATCGAGTGTTCTCACAACATGATGGAAACGTATCTTGCTGTACGATTGTGATACAGAATGTATTAAAGCAAACACATGGTTGCTGTCTGCCTCACAGTCAAACATGTGCCGATCCAAGGAAGCAAATGTAGACCGACCGACCTCAGAAAGGACAGAAGTGGAAATTGCCGCTCTTATCCCACTTTCACGAGGCATTTTGCCATTGCTTACAGCCAGGAGCCTCTTGACACAGCGTTCAGTCGCCTCACAGACACGAACAACACTGTGCGAGGGAACTATGAGGCCACCCCTGTTCTTGGTAACAATCAGGCTGTACATTGGTGTGGTTTGCCATTCTTCGTTGTTACTGGTCAATGCAGAAAGACATTGGCTACACTTCAGAGTCTTCCTCACCATCCTCACCACATAGCCGGCAATATAGCCAACACATGACTCTGTAAAGATGGAAAGTTGCTCAAAATTTGGAATATCCGCATAGTCGTGGTCCTCTTTTGCCGGCGATCTCAACTCCAGGTCGTATCGTCTGGCCACCAACATGTCGTGACTCTCGTCAGGCACAGCCTGCTTTGCAACGCACTTGAAGGAAGCCGCATTCAGGATTCTGGTTGAGTCCTGTGCAGAACAGTTCCCACTTGCAGACTTGATGTCATGTCGCATCAAGAGGCGCTTATATGCGGCAACAAACTGCCGGGCCGTTGGGTTATTCCCACTTCCACATGCAATGCGGACCGCTCCAAAGAAAAGTTCAATGTGGTCTTGGCTCATTTTGTACGTGAGCAGGTATCGCAGGGGAGATGAGGCAGGTTTGACATATGTGAAATACAAAATTTTGACACTCTCTATGCAGATCATGAAACCAATGAAGGGGGTTTTCAAACGCGTATTGGTCATAACTTGACCATTCATGTTTTTGATGTTGGACAAGTAACTGTAGGCAGTATCCAGGAATGGCAGGAAAAGTCCTTCTCGTGATGTCATGAGTGGTGCCTTGTAGTTTCGTGCCAATGGATTGCGAGAATTTAGAATGTCAAACAGTTTGTCCAATGTTTCAATGTATTGGCAGGTAGCCTCACTGCCCTGAAATTCTGATAGTTGCAAAGTGTCCCTGCAAAACCGAATTGCATCTGCCACACTAGTGCTCAATGTCTGAGCAGCTGTGTCCACCTTCATGACATTGCTCTTCCACTCGATGTGTTTCCGGGAGAGCTTATTTCCCAGACGCAAGCCTTCCCTCTTCTGCAGATCAAAGAGTGCCTGGATGTATTTCCACGCGATGACTTTTTTGTTGCCATCCTCCATCATTTTCATGGATCCAAGACAGTTTCTTGCAAGTTTAAGCATGTGACATGCATCGAGTACAACACAAATTTTCTTTTCGGGATTTGCTGGGTGGGGAAATGTTGGTTTCACATTCTGCGGCGTGATGTCGGCACCTAGCTCACGTAACATTGTCAAATGAGCGGACGGTCCATCGCAAGTTAAGGAAACCACCTCTGCACCGATATCATGCAATTTTAGTAGACATTGTGTCACCAAATTCGCCTGTTCCTTCCCCGACAATCCATTTATCATAAAGTATGCTACAGGCACTTTCCAACTGTCATTCAGCTTCCATTCCCCGATTCCGATTCCCCGATCGACGTGGGAGCCCCAGCTCCTTCACTAGCAGACAAGACAGCCGGCTTAACGTTCGCCAGGATGATCAGTCGCCCTGCCCGTGAAATACCAGGATCGGGATTCGTACCAGGACCCTGAACAACGTCCTGCCCTACCTACTGCTACTGCGAAGTGGGAAGGCAATGGCAAACCACCTAGTGCTGTAATTTATACAACCCTCATTTGCAGTTATTGGCATCAGATAGCTAAGGAAAAATAACAACTATTGAACAATAAACTTCCAATTTAGTTGCATGTTCGAGTCCGGTGTATTGTATTACTTGCCCTGATGGATGTGGACGAATGTCACAATCGGCTTCCCAATATGGCCGCCAAGCAACTTCCGCTAGCTTCAGCCGACAGCCGTCATTGGCTCTCCAGTTTATTATATACCTCCGTGTTTCTATCTTGCTCTGTCTCGTTTTTGTAATAAAAAAAAAAGAAATATTGAATTGTTTTTGAGCAGTGCGAGGCGGCCATAGCAGTATCATTGGTGATAGTGTTTATTATTATTATTATTATTATTATTATTATTATCATTATTATTATTTTTGTACAAAAAAGTGGGATATTGTTTCTGTTGTGCTGCGCGTTCTGTGCAATGTACTGTATATCGTTATTATCACATATATTATTTATCTGCAGTATATAATAATAGTTCTGGTTATCTCGTTAGAATAAGCACATCTGATGGGAATGGGATGGTTCGAGCATGGTTGTTCAGAGCAGCAGGTTGTACAAAAAGCGCTTTCAGGGATCGAAGGGGTTTTCTCCTCACGGTGAATACATTGTCCTGCGACGAGTGACAAATGGCGGGAAGTGAAGCTTCTGATGTCATCGAGCCCCAAACCTCGGACCCGTCGCCGCTCGTTCTCGCCACCGAGACCCTGTGGCGAGAGCCGGCCCACCTGCCCACCCTGGAGCCCATGAAGGCCGTGGTGCTGCTCGTCGAGCGCTACCTTTCGGACCTGGACCTACTCGATGACGAGGGCCTCCTGCACGACGGCCGCAGAGGTCGGAACGCTGCGTACGTGTACGACTTGACCTTGTGGGACGGATCTGCGGCCGCCAAATGCTTCCTCGGTGTCTCCATGAACACCCTGGTGCACAAGAACCGGCTGCACGCGGGATCCCGCCTCCTGGTCCGGCGCTTCGCCCTCGGTTCCAATGACAAGAGGATCGACGTCGGGCGGTTCCTGGTGCTTCGGGACGTGCGGGTTACCTTGGGCGAGGACTATCCGAGGCTGCCCGGGAAGTCCCGTGAACGTTTCCCGTGGGCCGGGGGGAGAGAGCCGAGCCCCGAGCCGCTGTTCTCTCACCGCCAGTGTTACCTGTCTTTGTGGTGCGCCGAGGATCATTACGGTGACCGGTGGCAGGATGTGACGTCTGCCGAGGTGGTTCCCTTAAAAGGTGTGCAGGTACACCGGGGGACTGCGATGTTTGGGTTTCTAACCGTCAGAACAACGTTTACAATGGCGAGGTCATTGGAGCGCAACTCGATCAAAGCACGAGCTTGAATTGGTGAAGTTACGAGTCTTGGTCGAGAATCCAGGGGCCATTTATTCACTGGAAATGACAAAGTGTGTGGTTGTTATTTTGGGATCGATGTATTAATATCAGGAATTCCAAAAACCCAGGTGTTAAGGTTCAACGGTGGAGGGTTGGAGTTTTATGACTGAAACTGAAAGTGTGGGTAGTGTGTACCCTACAATCCATCATATCACGACTCCATGGGGGGTTGGAGTTTTATGGCTGAAAGTGTGGGTAGTGGGTACCCTACAATCCATCATATCACGACTCCATGGGGGGTTGGAGTTTTATGGCTGAAAGTGTGGGTAGTGGGTACCCTACAATCCATCATATCACGACTCCATGGAGAGTTGGAGTTTTATGGCTGAAAGTGTGGGTAGTGGGTACCCGACAATCCATCATATCACGACTCCATGGGGTGTTGGAGTTTTATGGCTGAAAGTGTGGGTAGTGGGTACCCTACAATCCATCATATCACGACTCTTATGGAGGGTTGGAGTTTTATGGCTGAAAGTGTGGGTAGTGGGTACCCTACAATCCATCATATCACGACCATGGGGGGTTGGAGTTTTATGGCTGAAAGTGTGGGTAGTGTACCCTACAATCCATCATATCACGACTGCATGGGGGGTTGGAGTTTTATGGCTGAAACTGTGGGTAGTGTGTACCCTACAATCCATCATATCACGACTCCATGGAGAGTTGGAGTTTTATGGCTGAAAGTGTGGGTAGTGGGTACCCTACAATCCATCATATCACGACTCCACTAGGTGGTTGGAGTTTTATGGCTGAAAGTGTGGGTAGTGAGTACCCTACAATCCATCATATCATGACTCCATGGGGGGTTGGAGTTTTATGACTGAAAGTGTGGGTAGTGGGTACCCTACAATCCATCATATCACGACGACATGGAGAGTTGGAGTTTTATAGCTGAAAGTGTGGGTAGTGGGTACCCTACAATCCATCATATCACGACTCCATGGGGGGTTGGA
The DNA here is from genome assembly GCF_964187855.1 of Myxine glutinosa. Taxonomy (NCBI): domain Eukaryota; kingdom Metazoa; phylum Chordata; class Myxini; order Myxiniformes; family Myxinidae; genus Myxine; species Myxine glutinosa. The sequence continues at coordinate 270,441,255 of NC_136262.1, read as the reverse complement.
GTTTTATGACTGCAAGGGTCGCAGTGTGTACCCTAAAATCCATCATATCACAACTCCATGGAGAGTTGGAGTTTTATGACTGCAAGGGTCGCAGTGTGTACCCTACAATCCATCATATCACGACTCCATGGGGAGTTGGAGTTCATGGCTGAAAGGGTCGTAGTGCATACCCTAAAATCCATCATATCACAACTCTATGGAGGGTTGGAGTTTTATGACTGAAAGTGTGGGTCGTGGGTACCATAAAATCTGTCATATCAACACTCCATGGAGGGTTGGAGTTTTATGACTCTAAAAGTGTGGGTAGTGGGTACCCTGGTGTTGGGCTAGCGGCTAGGGTGCCAGCTTAGGATCCTAGGATCCTGGGTTAGAATCCTGGTCGATCGCTGAATTAACGCCAGGGGGGTTGACTCAGCCTGTCATCCTTCCGAGGTCGGCAAATTGAGTACCAGTTCACTGGTAATTCCCTGTGTGTCGTAAAAGGCGACAATCAGGGTTGGCGGCAGGAAGGGCATCCGGCCGTAAAACATTGCTTCAAAAAGGGGACCAAAAAACAACAACAACCACGCTCCCCGAAAAAGGCCAACCCCTGCTTGCGGGGAAAAATGGTCTCTAAAGGTGGTTAGTGGGTACCCTACAATTAATCATATCAAGACTCCATGGAGGGTTGGAGTTTTATGACAGTATGGGTACCCTACAATTAATCATATCAAGACTCCCTGGAGGGTTGGAGTTTTATGACAGTATGGGTACCCTACAATCCATCATATCACGAATCCACGGAGGGTTGGAGTTTTATGACTGAAAGTGTGCATCGTGGGTACCCTAAAATCCATCTTATCAAGACTCCACGGAGGGTTTGAGTTTTATGACTCTGAAAGTGTGGGTAGTGGGTACCCTTAAATCCATCTTATCAAGACTCCACGGAATACTGTGTTGAATTGTGAAACATTTCCGTTTTTATTTCTTTGCTAGTCAATATATCCTGACAAATGAGGTATCCGATGAAAAATAATTATTTGCTGATTCACATGGTATCTAATATTGAGCTCCATCTGCATGTTTATGGCGTCCATACCATGTGATTTATGACGTCATAATTATCAGCAAAAAAATCTACAGGCAGAGGCGCTCCGACGGTAAAAAAATTCATGTCAATCGGACCAATAGTGGGCGAGAAAATGCATTTTTAAAATGCAGACATGGCACATGGCACACGGCACGCATACGGTGCACGTACTCAACCGAATGCCGAACCCTTCTTTTCGCTTCTGGAGCACGGTAATAAAGCCGTGTACCAGGTTCATTTGAATATGTTAAACTGCAGGGGTTCTTAACCTTTTTACCTGTCAAGACCCCAACGGATTGCCCACGATGTCCCCATACCACCTTCGCCAGACTACTGATTGACCAAGGCGCACCGAAGGTGCGCATAGCTAGGGGGGACTGGGGGCATGTCCCCCTAGAATTTTTTTTGATTTCTAGGTGCTCTGTGGTGCATTCTGAGGGGTGTTTTTACTTTAATTGCCTATTTTTTGGATGAAAATTGGTAACATTACCCAGAAAATGGGCCTAGTTTGGGGATCCGCACCTGATTACCAGTCCCATTAGGTTCCAGTGTGACTTCAAAATATCTCAATAGCTTCGTTTTACATATATGGATAATTAGGAACAGAACAGGAAAGAAAATCATTAGGATTTTATCCCTATTTATTTATTTGCTTGTTAACAAAGAAACAAACTAAACTAAACTAAAACATGCAAGTTTTATGCAAGCCGTTTTACTAATCTAGTGAGATTGTTGCTGCTGTTTTCGTGCAATCAGAATATGGAATCGGGGCACAGTTCGTGACAACGCCACTCGCATATCATCGGACACATCAAGTCGATTTCTCCACTTTGATTTCAGGTTCAATAATGCAGAGAAACCTGTTTCACAGAGATACGTAGTTGTGAAGGGAACCAACACATTCATTGCCCTCTTCGCCAAGCTAGGGTAAGCTGCTATCTGCTCACACCAAAACTGCTTAAAATCCAGCGCAGCCTTTCCGAAATCAGCTTTCTTTCTTTGATCTTCTGAGAACTTGATCAAATCATCCTTCACTAAATTGTTGTCACTCAACGTAGAAATATCAAACGAGCAAGGATTCCGGATCCAAACGGATTCCGTGCTAAGATCATCAATATTTGAGAAGTAGCCCTCAAAATTGGTACTTAGGACTTTCAAATGGTCCTTGACTTCTTGAAGTATTTCCCCAAGCATTGCCTTTTCGTCTTCTCCATCAAGAAGGATATCGCCAAGGATTGGAAAGTTCGCCATGTTTCCGCTTTCAACACGGCGACTTCAAATAGGTAATTTCTTCGTGAATGCCACTAACTTTCCCCTGGCTTGAATAATGTCCACATCCCTTCCCTGCATCGACATGTTCAAGTCATTGAGGTGACCGAAAATATCGGCCAAATATCCCAGGCTAACAATAAAATTCTCATCTTCAAAACTATTTGCGAGAGGGGATTGTTGATGCCTGAGGAATTCTAGAATTTCTTCCCGAAGTTCCACTACACGTGCGAAAACATAACCACGAGATAGCCAACGTACCTCTGTGTGGTACAGTAAAACACAATGTTCCGCCCCAATCTCATCACAGAATTTTTAAAAATAGCCGATGATTTAATGCCCGTCCACGAATAAAGTTGACTGTCTGCACGGCTATGACCATCACTTCTTACAGTTTCTTTGACAACGTTTTGAATGCAAGGCTTCGCGATGTAGAACACAGTGTGTGGTCAACACATGTGGAGCTTTCTCCTTGACCAGAGCAACGAACCCAGATTTCTTGCCAATCATGGCAAGAGCTCCATCAGTGCAAATAGACCCAACCAAATCCCATGTTAACTCATGGCGATCAAAGAACAGTTCAATCAACTTGAACACATCAGCTCCTTTAGTTGTTGTTTCGAGTCGTTCGCATAATAAAAATTCTTCCTTGAGTTTCATTTCATGAACATAGCGGACGAATACGAGCAATTGACAGTGGTTTGAAACGTCAGTCGATTCATCGAGCAGCATGCTAATTTTTGCAGGACTCTTTTTAATCTCGCTGAAAACTTGTGTTGCTATGTCCTGACTCATGTCTCCAATTCGTTGGCGTACAGTGTCGTTGGACAAGGACACCTGACTCAATCGCTTCACAGCATCCTCCCCAGCACGATTTTAACCATCTCCAACGCACAGGGCTTCACAAGGCTTTCTCCGATTGTGTGGGGCTTCTTTTCCTTGGCAATCATGTACGAAACTTTGTAGGAGGCTTCCAGAACAGGCTTCCCAGTGGGAACAAACCCATGCGATGAAAGAGTTCCTTTCTGATCATAACGAAGTCTTTTCACCTTGAAAGCATCGATGGAGGTGTCAACATGATCCCCGTGTTTGCTTTGGAGGTGCTGTCTCAGTCCTGATGGCTTCAAAAATCCATTGCTCATTACAAAATAGCAAAGCATGCATTGGGGTACATCAGTTCCATCTCCTTCTTTCGCACAGATGAAGCCAAAGCGAACATAGTCATTATTCCAATTCCGTTTTTTGACAGACATCTTGCAACAAATCTGTGAAAGAATGATAAGAAAACAATGAACAAACGCCACAGAAGAGAAAACATTAGTCCACGTGAAATAAAGTGTTGGCCAATAACACCGAAAACAACATAAAGAGATGAACAGAAGATTAAGAAATTCCTCACACTATACTACTTCAACATCCCCAATCAATCAACTTTCGCAGCTCAATCAATTTTCACGGACCGGGTGTTTTTCACGGACACGGATATCCAGCCGCCCCATTTATGTTATTGCATTATAATGAATGTATATGAAAAATATGAAAAATATGAATGATCGTTTTAAGGCCATTTTCCCCGCAAGAGCAGGGGTTAGTCTTGCTGGCCCCATGACAATCATGGTTCCCTGTTTGAGGCAATGTTTTTATGGCCGGATGCCCTTCCTGACGCCTCTTACGATGTGCAGGGATACGGTGTACCTGTTCTAAACCGGGATACACACCAGGATCATTCATCCCAGCAAGCTGGTACTCAATTTGCTGACATCGGAAGGATGACAGGCTGAGTCAACCCCCGTGGTGTTAATTTAGCAATCAACCGGGATTTGAACCCAGGATCCTAGGATCCCAAGCCGGCACCCTAACCGCTAAGCCAACACCAGGCTCTATTTGTTAACAGAAGAACAAGAGAACAGAAGAACAGAAGAGAACAAAGACATTTAGAGATCTGTGGAAGGGAGAAGGCTGGGCAGGGGAGTGTGGGGGAGGGGTACATGGTATAAAGCAAATGAACCAAAAAAAAAAACCCACCTTTAGAGGCCATTTTTCCCCGCAAGCGGGGGTTGGCCTTTTTCGGGAACCGTGGTAGTTGTTGTTTTTCGGTCCCCTTTTTGAAGCAATGTTTTACGGCCGGATGCCCTTCCTGACGCCAACCCTTTTTGCCGCCTTTAACGACAAGCAGGGAATTACCAGTGAACTGGTACTCAATTAGCCGACCTCGGAAGGATGACAGGCTGAGTCAACCCCCCTGGTGTTAATTCAGCGATCGACCGGGTTTCCGAACCCAGGATCCTAGGATCCTAAGCTGACACCCTAGCCGCTAGCCCAACACCAGGCTAAAAGAAAGCAAATGAACACTGCTAGGAATTTCAGGAAAGAAGTTGGAGATTGAAAGAGGTGGTTTTGGGTGTTTTAATGGGGGTAGACAAGATCAAGGTTTTGGATGGAGGAAGACAAGAGATGGTGGTGAACAGCTGTTTTAAAGACCTGAAGGGAGGAGTGGGATTGAAGAGAGTGTGGGAGTTTATTCCAGAGGCGGGAGAAAAGAGGAATGAAGGAGTGAAGGTGAGCAGAGAGTCTTGATTTTGGCAGTTTCACCAGAAGAGGGTTGCTGGCAGATCTTGTGCGTCCTGTAGGAATATTGAGGGGGATAGAGCTGGGGGAGCAAGGCGAGAGAGGAGTCGGTCAAAGACAGAAAGACCACCAACCTGCCTGCGGTGAGAGAGAGAGAGGCCCTCAGAATCGGCTTCATCGCGGGAGATTCCAATGATTCTGAAAGCTTTGGTTTCAATGGCGTGAGGCCGAGCTTGGAGTGAGGCAGGAGCACCATCCCAGAGGGGAGAACAGTATTCCATTGAGCTGTGGATGAAAGTTTTTTATGTGGTGAGGAGCTGTGAAGTGCCCAGAAAGGACTTCGCACGATGGAGGATACCTAGTCGGCTACTGGCTTTGGAGGCCAGCTTGGAAATGTGGTTTTCCCAGGAAAGATCATTGCAGATAGTAAGGCACAAAAGCTTAAGTGACAGAACTTCTTCAAGAGGATTGTTGAGAAAGTAGATGAGAGGGTTGTCCAGACGGTCTTTACGAAGAGACATAGTGAGAGTGTGAGATTTTTCAGGATTGAAAGACATGTTGCACTTGTTTGACCAGTTTGTGATTTTGTCGAGGTCTGCAGAGAGTGAGGAGGCTGCTGCCTGCCAATCTGAGGGTTGAGATATGGAGCGGCACAGAGTGGAGTCATCAGCAAAGAGATAGAGAGGATTGTCCAGAGAGTCGGAGAGATCATTAATGACGACCAGAAAAAGCACCGGCCCAAAACTGCCTTGAGGAACTCCAGCCTGAACATGAAAGGGAGATGATTGAATTCCATTCAGAGCCACACGTTGACTGTGACCAGAGAGGAAGTCGGCAAGTCATGTGTGGAGGTTTCCATAGACACCATAGGAGGAGAGTTTGGTGAGCAGGGTGGGGTGCCGGACCGTATCGAAGGCACGATATATGTCAAGGGAGACAGCTCTGATTTCCTGTTTGGCATTGAGGACCTCCATCCATTGTTGAGACAGCAGAAGCAGCATGTCCAGAGTAGAATGGCCTGGTCTGAATCCAAATTGATGATCAGTGATCAAGCCATTGGAGAAGAGGAAGGATTTGATATCCGAAGCAATGATGGATTCCATGACTTTGCTGGTGATTGGGAGCAGGCTGATTGGTCTGTTTTTTTTGTTGTTGTTTTGTTTTGTATACTGAATCGAGGCTCGTGAAAGAGCTAACATTTACTTCACAAACAAATAAACCAGACAAACAAAATACCCAAAAAGAGGGAGCTGAAGACAAGATGGGGAGAGAAGTGGAAGCGCACAAACACAACATCCGAGAGCAGGGAGATGTGTGGAAGGGAGAGGGCCCGGGGGGAGGAGGCATGGGAAGGGGGGGGGGGGGGGGGGGGAGAAGTATAAAACACAAGGACACCAAGGACTTCCTGGACAGAAGTTGGTATTTCAAAAAAGTGGAATTGGGGTGAAATTAGCGGGGGTAGAAAAGATCAAGGTTTTGGATGGGGGAAGATAAGAGATGGTGGTGAACAGCTGTTTTAAAGACTTGGAGGGTGGAGTGGGATTGAAGAGAGTGAGGGAGTTTGTTCCAGAGGCGGGAGAAAAGAGGAATGAAGGAGTGAAGGTGAGCAGAGAGTCTTGATTTTGGCAGTTTAACCATAAGAGGGTTGCAGGCAGATCTTGTGCGACCTGTAGGAATATTTGCGGGACAGAGCCCAGAGAGAGCTGGGGGGGCAAGGCCAGAGAGGAGTCGGTAGAAGACGGAAAGACCGCCAACCTGCCTGCGGTGAGTGAGTGAGAGGCCCTTGGAGTTAGCTTCATCGCGGGAGATTCCAATGATTCTGAATGCTTTGGTTTCAACAGCGTGAAGGCGAGCTAGGTGTGAGGCAGGAGCACCAGCCCAGAGGGGAGAGCAGTATTCCATTGAGCTGCGGATGAAAGCCTTGTATGTGGTGAGGAGCTCAGGTGTGCCAAGGAAGGACTTCGCACGACGGAGGATGCCCAGTCGGCGACTGGCTTTGGAGGCCAGATTTGAAATGTGGTTTTCCCAGGAAAGATCATGGCAGATAGTGAGACCCAAAAGCTTGAGTGACAGAACTTCTTGGAGAGGATTATTCAGAAAGTGGATGGGAGGGTTGTCCAGTCGGTCTTTTCGGAGAGACATCGTAAGAGTGTGAGATTTGTCAGGATTGAAAGACATGTTCCACTTGTTTGCCCAGTCTGTGATTTTGTCTGTGTCTGTGATTGTTTGTCTGTGATGTGATTGTGTTTGTCTGTGATTTGTCTGTGATTGTGTTTGTGTTTTTGTTGTGTTTTTTGTCTGTTGTTTTGTTGTGTTTTTCTTGTGTTTTGTCAAACACAAAAATTGTGTTTTTGTCATACAAACAGTGTTTGTCTGTGATTTTGTCAAGGTCTGCAGAGAGTGAGGAGGCTGAGGAGGCTGTAGTTGCAAGAATCTCTTTTTGCACATTTTTTGTGTAAAGCGGTAATGTTTGCTGATTTCGAAGCAGATGGCAGATGGCCTTGAGCAAAAGAGAGGGCAAAGAGAACAGAGAGAGGGAGTGAAAGAGTGGCGGAGCAGGATTTTGGGCTGATGCCATCTGGTCCAGTTGCAGAATAAGAGTCGAGGTTTGACAGAAACGTATCCACCTTGTAAGGAGAGAAGGACACAGAGACCAGGATCAGCTGGGTTTGACTGGGTAAGATGGGTACAGAGAGTAATGGGTTTGGGACACAAGATTTTAAGGCAAACACACAGTTGAGGCATTATTCAAATGGTGGAGAACGCACCTCAATCCACTGCCAAACAGATTCATGGTGACCTTCAAACACTAGGTACGACAGTTTCAACTCCACCATCCGTTGCCAACTCAATTAAAGGGGTTTCTATGTTAGGAGACCCAGGAGGACCCCACTGCTGAGAGAGAGACATAAGAAAGCCAGACAGGAGTTTTCCAAAATGCACCTGAACAAGCCAAAATCTTTCATGTGGACAGATTAGACCAAATTAGAGCTTTTTGGTCAAGCACATCATCTCTATGTTTACAGAAAGCAAAATTAAGCCTTCAAGGAAAAGAACACCTTCCCTGTAGTCAAACACGGAGGAGGTTCAGTGATATTTTGGGGTTGCTGTACTGCCTCTGGCACTGGGTACCTTGAATGTGTGCATCGCATCATGAAATTAGGCATTTTGGAGCACAATGTTCAACCCAGTGTGAGAAAGCTGGGTCTCCGAAGGTCATAGGTCTTACAGCAGGACAATGACCGCAAACACACTTCAAAAAGTACCCAGGAATGGTTCAAGACAAAACACTGGACTGTTCTGAAGTGGCGAGCAGAGTCGAGACCTAAATCCTATTGAACACCTGTGGGGAGATCTGAAAACAGCAGTTGGGAGAAGGCGCCCTTCAAATCTGGGAGAACTGGAGCAGTTTGCACAAGAAGAGTGGGACAAACTGCCAGTCGAGAGGTGGAGGAAGCTCGTTCATGGCTATAGGAAGCGCTTCACTGCAGTTATTTTGTCCAAAGGCTGTGCTACCAAATATTAAGTCGAGGGTGTCAATACTTTTGTCAATGCCATTTCTTTTTATTTTCTGATTTAAAAGGATATATCAAGTTCTGAATCAAAAACAAAGGTTCAGTAATATTAACAGTGAAATGAAGTATTCTGGAGACGAAATACTTTTGTCAATTTCAACTTGTTGAAAATTGATTTTTTTTTTTTGGGAAAATTATTGCAAATTGAAAAAATTTCAAATTGAAAATTGCTAGTTATTTGAAAAAAGTGCAAGGGTGCCAATATTTATGGCCACGACTGAAGTTGGCTCGTTTGATTTTTCTGCAACAAAATGTAGAAAATGCTTTTCCTGCATTGACAATTCTGCTTCAACCTGGCGTTCCACGAAGTCGCTGGATGACGAATTTTAGGGCACCCACAATTCCAATCCTAAAACTCCAATCCACGACTGTTGAACCTGAAGCCATGGGTTTCTGGAATGCCTGATAATATCCAAAAATATCGACTACACACTTGGTCATTTCCAGGAAATGAGTAACTCCTGGCTCCTGGACTATAAGGGCTTTGAGAATATTTTAAAGCTGTGACTCATGAAACCCTAAACGAAGCTTGCCAATGGGATCGGGTTTACGGTAATCCAATGGTAAACGTGTTTGGTCACGAACCAGAGCGAGGGCCATGAGGATGTTTGCTTGTGCGTGCATGATGATAATGGGTCGGTATGTGTGCGGGCATGATGGGCCAAATGGCCTCTTCCTGAGCCAAAAATCGTTGTCTTACTTGGGCCAATTGTAAAATGATAGCAAACCTTCAAACCTCTGGTGTGCTCTCGCCTTTGTTAAGTGTGCGTGCGGGTGTGTCGTGCATGATCATGGGATTTGTTTTCTCTTGGCTCGTTTCCTCTTTTTGTGTGACTGACCCTCCATTGTTCGGTCACGTGAGTTGAACCTGGTGTGCTCTGTTTGTACGTCACGTGGTTACCGTTTCTCCTGCCAGCTGTGTATTCTGGATGCAACCCAAACGTCGATGTCCACTCTGTCCTTGACCCTCTGTCAGTAAGGGCCCAGGCTCTAGGCTGGTTCACACATTTCCCATCTCGCCCTCATGTGGGCGATCAAGTCTAGGCTCCTGTTCTTTCTCAGATGAAGGGTTTCTACCCGAAACATCAGTTGTTTTCCTCCACGCTGTGCTCCGTACATATTTGTCAACCTTGGGTTGATGAAAAACCTGTAATTCTATAAAAATCGACACGAGCCAAATTCTAATATTCCTCTTTATCCAGGTAATTGGCATCTCGAGGCCGAGGCTGATGTCCCAAGGTGTATTTCCCACTCACCACAGGCAGCTTTGTGTGCTCGGTTTTCTGTGTCCTCCCTTTTTCTTTGTTATGGCCTCGCTCCTCCCACACTATCAATCTTTTGTCCATATCCCACACCTGGTTACCCTCACCAATTCCAAACTGAACACTCACCTCCATTCTGTTATCCCGCTATTCTTTCCTCTGTGGAATTGATTGTGGAGTTTCCTCTGTGGTGGTGGTTTTGATCTCAGCACCGCATGGGAGTGGTGGTGGTTTTGATCCCAGCACCGCATGGGAGTGGTGGTGGTTTTGATCTCAGCACCGCATGGGAGTGGTGGTGGTTTTGATCTCAGCACCGCATGGGAGTGGTGGTGGTTTTGATCCCAGCACCGCATGGGAGTGGTGGTGGTTTTGATCCCAGCACCGCATGGGAGTGGTAGTGGTTTTGATCTCAGCACCGCATGGGAGTGGTGGTGGTTTTGATCCCAGCACCGCATGGGAGTGGTGGTGGTTTTGATCTCAGCACCGCATGGGAGTGGTGGTGGTTTTGATCCCAGCACCGCATGGGAGTGGTGGTGGTTTTGATCCCAGCACCGCATGGGAGTGGTAGTGGTTTTGATCTCAGCACCGCATGGGAGTGGTGGTGGTTTTGATCTCAGCACCGCATGGGAGTGGTGGTGGTTTTGATCCCAGCACCGCATGGGAGTGGTGGTGGTTTTGATCCCAGCACCGCATGGGAGTGGTAGTGGTTTTGATCTCAGCACCGCATGGGAGTGGTGGTGGTTTTGATCTCAGCACCGCATGGGAGTGGTGGTGGTTTTGATCTCAGCACCGCATGGGAGTGGTGGTGGTTTTGATCTCAGCACCGCATGGGAGTGGTGGTGGTTTTGATCCAAGGTTGCTTGGTTGCTGTTTGAATGTCCAACCTCATCTTTTGAATGACATCAGGACAGACATTAGCTTGGACGAAGTTGGTCTATTCTTCAGGGTTGGGAAGAGGAGGATTTGAATGTTTTATGGATTTGAGTCCAAAGGCAGCACCATACTCTGTCTGTCCTTGAACAGTTTAAATTGTGTGAAATTGAAACTCCTTTCCAACTTATTTCTCCTTTACTCCCACAGTTCCACGACGTATCCTATTGGCTCAACTCGAGGTACAACACCGCGGCCTTGCACGCAATTTCCCACCTCTTGTTGTGCGTGTCATCAACCGCTCTCGCTTGCGTCACTATGGACGTCCCGAAAAGCAAAACAGCTGGCCTTTCCAGGTGCGTTGGACAAAGGTGCTCTACCACATTAAAAAAATAGCCAACTGGAGTACTTGATGATTTTCCTTTCATTCTAATAAGACCTTGAAATCAGATTTGGATTCCAAATAATGATGGGTTCAGCTGCTGTAATGCAGTAACTGCATTTTTATGTTGAGCAGAAATCATAATGTGTTGTGTAATGGGATGCACAATGGAACCATCGATACCTTCAAACGATGGGCTGGCAGGATGGCCTCGCGGTACGCACACTCACCTCTAAGCTGTCTAGCATGGGTTTGAATCCAGACTCAGCTGTAAACTGTCATCCCAACTCAGCTATAAACTGTCATCCCGACCCAGCTATAAACCGTCATCCAGACCCTGCTATAAACCGTCATCCCGACCCGGCTCTAAACTTTCATCCCCGACCCGGCGATAAACTGTCATCCTGACTTGGCTATAAACTGTCTTCCCGACTCGGCTATAAACTGTCATCCTGACTTGGCTATAAACTGTCTTCCCGACTCGGCTATAAACTGTCATCCCGACTCGGCTATAAACTGTCATCCCGACCCGGCTATAAACTGTCATCCCGACTCGGCTATAAACTGTCATCCTGACTTGGCTATAAACTGTCTTCCCGACTCGGCTATAAACTGTCATCCCGACTCGGCTATAAACTGTCATCCCGACCCGGCTATAAACTGTCATCCCGACTCGGCTATAAACTGTCATCCTGACTTGGCTATAAACTGTCATCCTGACTTGGCTATAAACTGTCTTCCCGACTCGGCTATAAACTGTCATCCCGACTCGGCTATAAACTGTCATCCTGACTTGGCTATAAACTGTCTTCCCGACTCGGCTATAAACTGTCATCCCGACTCGGCTATAAACTGTCATCCCGACCCGGCTATAAACTGTCATCCCGACTCGGCTATAAACTGTCATCCTGACTTGGCTATAAACTGTCATCCTGACTTGGCTATAAACTGTCTTCCCGACTCGGCTATAAACTGTCATCCCGACCCGGCTATAAACTGTCATCCCGACTCGGCTATAAACTGTCATCCTGACTTGGCTATAAACTGTCTTCCCGACTCGGCTATAAACTGTCATCCCGACTCGGCTATAAACTGTCATCCCGACCCGGCTATAAACTGTCATCCCGACTCGGCTATAAACTGTCATCCCGACTCGGCTATAAACTGTCATCCTGACCCGGCTATAAACTGTCATCCTGACCCGGCTATAAACTGTCATCCTGACCCGGCTATAAACTGTCTTCCCGACTCGGCTATAAACTGTCATCCCGACCCGGCTATAAACTGTCATCCCGACCCGGCTATAAACTGTCTTCCCGACTCGGCTATAAACTGTCATCCTGACCCGGCTATAAACTGTCATCCTGACCCGGCTATAAACTGTCATCCTGACCCGGCTATAAACTGTCATCCTGACCCGGCTATAAACTGTCTTCCCGACTCGGCTATAAACTGTCATCCTGACCCGGCTATAAACTGTCATCCTGACCCGGCTATAAACTGTCATCCTGACCCGGCTATAAACTGTCTTCCCGACTCGGCTATAAACTGTCATCCCGACTCGGCTATAAACTGTCATCCCGACCCAGCTATAAACCGTCATCCAGACCCTGCTATAAACCGTCATCCCGACCCGGCTCTAAACTTTCATCCCCGACCCGGCGATAAACTGTCATCCTGACTTGGCTATAAACTGTCTTCCCGACTCGGCTATAAACTGTCATCCTGACTTGGCTATAAACTGTCTTCCCGACTCGGCTATAAACTGTCATCCCGACTCGGCTATAAACTGTCATCCCGACCCGGCTATAAACTGTCATCCCGACTCGGCTATAAACTGTCATCCTGACTTGGCTATAAACTGTCTTCCCGACTCGGCTATAAACTGTCATCCCGACTCGGCTATAAACTGTCATCCCGACCCGGCTATAAACTGTCATCCCGACTCGGCTATAAACTGTCATCCCGACTCGGCTATAAACTGTCATCCTGACCCGGCTATAAACTGTCATCCTGACCCGGCTATAAACTGTCATCCTGACCCGGCTATAAACTGTCTTCCCGACTCGGCTATAAACTGTCATCCCGACCCGGCTATAAACTGTCATCCCGACCCGGCTATAAACTGTCTTCCCGACTCGGCTATAAACTGTCATCCTGACCCGGCTATAAACTGTCATCCTGACCCGGCTATAAACTGTCATCCTGACCCGGCTATAAACTGTCATCCTGACCCGGCTATAAACTGTCTTCCCGACTCGGCTATAAACTGTCATCCTGACCCGGCTATAAACTGTCATCCTGACCCGGCTATAAACTGTCATCCTGACCCGGCTATAAACTGTCTTCCCGACTCGGCTATAAACTGTCATCCCGACTCGGCTATAAACTGTCATCCCGACCCGGCTATTAACTGTCATCCCGACTCGGCTATAAACTGTCATCCCGACTCGGCTATAAACTGTCATCCCGACCCGGCTATAAACTGTCATCCCGACTCGGCTATAAACTGTCATCCTGACCCGGCTATAAACTGTCATCCCGACTCGGCTATAAACTGTCATCCCGACCCTGCTATAAACTGTCTTCCCGACTCGGCTAAAAACTGTCATCCCGACTTGGCTATAAACTGTCATCCCGACTCGGCTATAAACTGTCATCCCGCCCCGGCTATAAACTGTCATCCCGACCCGGCTATAAACTGTCATCCCGACTCGGCTATATACTGTCATCCCGACTCGGCTATATACTGTCATCCCGACTCGGCTATATACTGTCATCCCGACTCGGCTATATACTGTCATCCCGACTCGGCTATATACTGTCATCCCGACTCGGCTATATACTGTCATCCCGACTCGGGTATAAACTGTCATCCCGACTCGGCTATATACTGTCTTCCGGACTTGGCTATAAACTGTCATCCCAACTCGGCTATAAACTGTCATCCCGACTCGGCTATAAACTGTCATCCAGACCCTGCTATAAACTGTCTTCCCGACTCGGCTATAAACTGTCATCCCGACTCGGCTATAAACTGTCATCCCGACTCGGCTATAAACTGTCATCCCGCTCCGGCTATAAACTGTCATCCCGACTCGGCTATAAACTGTCATCCAGACCCTGCTATAAACTGTCTTCCCGACTCGGCTATAAACTGTCATCCCGACTCGGCTATATACTGTCTTCCGGACTTGGCTATAAACTGTCATCCCGACTCAGCTATAAACTGTCATCCCGACTCGGCTATAAACTGTCTTCCCGACTCGGCTATAAACTGTCATCCCGACTTGGCTATAAACTGTCATCCCGACCCGGCTATAAACTGTCATCCCGACTCGGCTATAAACTGTCATCCCGACTTGGCTATAAACTGTCATCCCGACCCGGCTATAAACTGTCATCCCGACCCGGCTATAAACTGTCATCCAGACCCTGCTATAAACTGTCATCCCGACCCGGCTCAAAACTTTCATCCCGACCCGGCTATAAACTGTCATCTCGACTCGGCTATAAACTGTCATCCCGACTCGGCTATAAACTGTCTTCCCGACTCGGCTATAAACTGTCATCCCGACTCGGCTATAAACTGTCATCCCGACTCGGCTATAAACTGTCATCCCGACTCGGCTATAAACTGTCTTCCCGACTCGGCTATAAACTGTCATCCCGACTCGGCTATAAACTGTCATCCCGACCCGGCTATAAACTGTCATCCCGACCCGGCTATAAACTGTCATCCCGACTTGGCTATAAACTGTCATCCCGACCCGGCTGAAACTGTCATCCCGACCCGGCTGAAACTGTCATCCCGACCCGGCTGAAACTGTCATCCCGACCCGGCTGAAACTGTCATCCCGACCCGGCTGAAACTGTCATCCCGACCCGGCTGAAACTGTCATCCCGACCCGGCTGAAACTGTCATCCCGACTCGCCTATAAACTGTCATCCCGACTTGGCTATAAACTGTCATCCCGACTCGCCTATAAACTGTCATCCCGACTCGCCTATAAACTGTCATCCCGACTCGCCTATAAACTGTCATCCCGACCCTGCTATAAACTGTCATCCCGACCCGGCTCAAAATTTTCATCCCGACCCGGCTATAAACTGTCATCCAGACCCTGCGATAAACTGTCATCCCGACCCGGCTCTAAACTTTCATCCCGACCCGGCTATAAACTGTCATCTCGACTCGGCTATAAACTGTCATCCCTACTCGGCTATAAACTGTCATCCCGACTCGGCTATAAACTATCTTCCCGACTCGGCTATAAACTGTCATCCCGACTCGGCTATAAACTGTCTTCCCGACTCGGCTATAAACTGTCATCCCGACCCGGCTCTAAACTTTCATCCCGACACGGCTATAAACTGTGATCTCGACCCGGCTCTAAACTTTCATCCCGACCCGGCTATAAACTGTGATCTCGACCCGGCTCTAAACTTTCATCCCGACCCGGCTATAAACTGTGATCTCGACCCGGCTCTAAACTTTCATCCCGACCCGGCTATAAATGTCATCCCGACCCGGCTCTAAACTTTCATCTCGACTCGGCTATAAACTTTCATCCCGACCCGGCTATAAACTGTCATCCCGACCCGGCTCTAAACTTTCATCCCGACCCGGCTCTAAACTTTCATCTCGACTCGGCTCTAAACTTTCATCCCGACCCGGCTATAAACTGTCATCCCGACCCGGCTCTAAACTTTCATCTCGACTCGGCTCTAAACTTTCATCCCGACCCGGCTATAAACTGTCATCCCGACCCGGCTATAAACTGTGATCTCGACCCGGCTCTAAACTTTCATCCCGACCCGGCTCTAAACTGTCATCCCGACTTGGCTATAAACTGTCATCCCGACCCGGCTATAAACTGTCATCCCGACCCGGCTCTAAACTGTCATCCCGACTCGGCTATAAACTGTCATCCCGACCCGGCTATAAACTGTCATCCCGACCCGGCTATAAACTGTCATCCCGACCCGGCTATAAACTGTCATCCCGACCCGGCTATAAACTGTCATCCCGACTCGGCTATATACTGTCATCCCGACCCGGCTCTAAACTTTCATCCCGACCCGGCTATAAACTGTCATCCCGACCCGGCTATAAACTGTCATCCCGACCCGGCTATAAACTGTCATCCCGACCCGGCTATAAACTGTCATCCCGACCCGGCTCTAAACTTTCATCCCGACCCGGCTATAAACTGTCATCCCGACCCGGCTATAAACTGTCATCCCGACCCGGCGATAAACTGTCATCCCGACCCGGCTATAAACTGTCATCCCGACTCGGCTATAAACTGTCATCCCGACTCGGCTATAAACTGTCATCCCGACCCGGCTATAAACTGTCATCCCGACCCGGCTCTAAACTTTCATCCCGACCCGGCTATAAACTGTCATCCCGACTCGGCTATAAACTGTCATCTCGACTCGGCTATAAACTGTCATCCCGACCCGGCTATAAACTGTCATCCCGACCCGGCTATAAACTGTCATCCCGACCCGGCTATAAACTGTCATCCCGACCCGGCTATAAACTGTCATCCCGACCCGGCTATAAACTGTCATCCCGACCCGGCTATAAACTGTCATCCCGACCCGGCTATAAACTGTCATCCCGACCCGGCTATAAACTGTCATCCCGACTCGGCTATAAACTGTCATCCCGACCCGGCTATAAACTGTCATCCCGACTCGGCT
The DNA here is from genome assembly GCF_964187855.1 of Myxine glutinosa. NCBI lineage: Eukaryota > Metazoa > Chordata > Myxini > Myxiniformes > Myxinidae > Myxine > Myxine glutinosa. The sequence goes on along the minus strand of NC_136262.1, from coordinate 270,424,548 downwards.
ATAAACTGTCATCCCGACCCGGCTCTAAACTTTCATCCCGACCCGGCTATAAACTGTCATCCCGACCCGGCTCTAAACTTTCATCTCGACTCGGCTATAAACTGTCATCCTAGTGTTTCACAGGCAGGAAGATTCATCGATGTGCTGGCCGTCACTCGGATGTATGTTGACCTTGCTGAACGTGTGAACTTGTGCCGGCAGTTGTTATCGATCGCAGGGTGTCCTTCGAGAAGAGTAGGCGAGCTGTCGCCAGCACCCTGAACAAATTCCAAATTCTTGCCCTAACCTACAGGGGGCGTTGCATCAGCGGCACAGCCTCACCTCCATGAGCCAGTCATGCGACTCGCAGCCAGTGCTGTTTACAAAAGTATAAGAATCAAAGCACTGTCTCCACGGTAATGTGCAGTAGTGGTCTCCCGAGATTTTAATTGCGCATACAAATAGGCACACATGGGAATTCCCGAGATGTTCATTGTGCATACAAATAGGCACACACACGGGAATTCCCGAGATGTTCATTGTGCATACAAATAGGCACACACACGGGAATTCCCGATATGTTAATTGTGCATACAAATAGGCACACACACGGGAATTCCCGATATGTTAATTGTGCATACAAATAGGCACACTCACGGGAATTCCCGAGATGTTAATTGTGCATACAAATAGGCACACACGGGAATTCCCGATAACGCCAGAAAGCACGTAATTGGATTACATCGATGCATTTAAGCTCTTTTATTGTTGTCTTATAACTATAGTACCACCACACAACAATGGATGATGCAATTAAAAAGCAAACTGCATGTTGTACCGATAATGCAGGTGTATTTGGAGGTGGCAGATTCGAGCGCCCGGGCCTCAGTCGTCTTGTGGAATTCTTTTTGTGCCGAGTGGTTCCGTTCCTTCGAGCCAGGGTGCACCTTGCTTCTTAGCGAATACACCGTCAAACCCAGTTACCTGTGTCGTACACGCCCGGCTCCTTACGCCTTGAGAGTTCTACCACTCTGTATGGACATTGGTAAGTTAACAGGGTGGGGGATGGGCACACTATTTTGGCTTTAATGATGTATGCAACAAGTTAAAAGGGAAAAAGAAAACAAAAATGAAAGCAATCACAAGGGTACAAAAGACACTTGGATGCAGAGGGAAGCCCTTTGTCTCATCAAGCCTGCGCCACATTGGACTGCGCCACATCGGCCTGCACCACATCGGCCTGCGCCACCAGCCTGCACCACATCCGCCTAGACCACATTGGCCTGCACCACATCAATCTACATGCTGCACCATATCCAATAAGTTTATCATGGATTACAGTAGTACTGAATTTGTGGGGACTAGGGCATTGCCCGTACGTGGGTGCCCGTTCCTTGCCAAAAAAAAAAAAAAACGCTACCCGTACGCTCTACCCCGCCCGTACGCCCGTAAACAAAAAAAAAAACGCTCTTCGCTTCCGCCCTTCGCTCTGACTGAATTGGGAGAAATAATGCGCATAAGAAATCGAATTACGTACCGTAATGGCGGTCAGCTCGTAACGCGCTCAGCTCCGCTCGTCTCACATCGGCCACGCCTACGCAACAAAGCGTTCTGTGATTGGCTGCCGGAAGTGAAGTCTTCACTGTCCGGAAGTTCGCAAATCGCAGTTACGATGAATCGTTTTAATTTAATCGCAGTTTGAATTCGTTTTAAAACATAGTTTAACGGCAACATAGTTTTCCAACGTGAAATAAATGAATACGCTGTCAAATGTGCCGTCCGAGGCAGAGTCTGATCGCCACGTTCGGCACACGTGATAGCTCGCTGCTCTCTGATTGGTTGAATCGTTTTTTGGACATAGCTCGGTAAGTACTTCTCCGATTAATTTAAAACCTTGAAAAGGCACATCCTCGGGTCCCCAGCAATATACCTGGCAAGTTTCAAGTATATCGGACCCGTGGTTGTCGAGAAACAGCGGTCACAGACAAACACACAGACACACAGACACACAGAGATTACTGGAATTATAGATAGATGGCATGGGAAAAAATGGCTGCCTCATCAAATGTGTACAAAATTATATGCTGAAGTTCTATGATGGAGTGAAGTCCCAGCAAGCCTTTAAAAGCCAAACCTATTCTCAAGGCAACTTGAATTGACCCTGGGAGGGGGGTGGAGGAGTGAGTTTAAGTAGTTTTAAGTAAGTATAAGCTTGTGGTGAGGTAGTTGCCATGAAACAACATGCCTTCTCCTCATGAAAGGCAAATCCAACGGAAGGCAATCTCCATTCCTTTCACAAAGCCCGGAACAAGTGCGTGACTCCCCACAGCAGAGCCAGGAAGCACTATCTTTCCACTCAAGACTGAACTCTCAAACCTGTCTCCTTCCTCCAAATCCTGGTGGCGTCTGATCAAATCTGTTTCTGGTGTTTGTTCCCCCTCAATCCCCTCCCTCACCTCAAACGTCAACACAGCTGACTCCACACGTGACTCAGCCGAATGCCTCAGCTCTGTGTTTGCCTCAAAATCCTGTGTCCCGAACCCATCTCTCTCTGTACCCACCTTACCCAGTCAAACCCAGCTGCTCCTGGACTCTGTGTCCTTCTCTCCTGGCAAGGTGGATATGTTTGTCAAACCTCGACTCTGATTCTGCAAATGGACCAGACGGCATGAGCCCACGGGTTCTAAAATCCTGCTCTGCTGCCCTATCTCACCCTCTCTCTGTTCTCTTCACCCTCTCTTTTGCTCAAGGTCATCTGCCATCTGCTTCGAAATCAGCCAACATTACCTCTTACACAAAAAGGTGCAAAAACAGATCCTGGTTACAACAGACCAATCAGCCTGCTCCCAATCATCAGCATGGTCCTGGAATCCATCATTGCTTCGGATATCAAATCCTTCATCTTCTCCAATGGCTTGATCTCAGATCATCAATTTGGATTCATACCAGGTCATTCTACTCTGGACATGCTGCTTCTGCAGTCTCAACAATGGATGGAGGTCCTCAATGCCAAACAGGAAATGAGAGCTGTTTCCCTTGACATATCATCTGCCTTCGATACGGTCTGGCACCCCGCTCTGCTCACCACACTTTCCTCCTATGGTATCCATGGAAATCTCCATGCATGGCGTGCAGACTTCCTCTCTGGTCATAGTCAACGTGTGGCCCTGAATGGGTTTCTCTCATCTCCTCTTCCTGTTCAGGCTGGAGTTCCCCAAGGCAGTGTTCTGGGCCCTGTGCTTTTTCTGGTCCTAATCAATGATCTCCCCGACTCTCTGGAAAATCCTCTCTTATCTCTTAGCTGATGGCTCCCCTCTCTGCCGCTCCATACCTCATCCCTCAGATCGGCAGTCTGCAGCCTCCCCACTCTCTGCAGACCTGGACAAAATCAGACTGTTCAAACAAGTATAACATGTCTTTCAATCCTCACAAATCTCACACTCTCACTATGTCTCTCTGAAAAGATTGACTGGACAACCCTCCCATCTACTTTCTCAACAATCCTCTCCAAGAAGTTCTGTCACTCAGGATTTTGGGTCTCACTATTTGCCATGATCTTTCCAGTCACCAGTCACCGACTGGGCATCCTCCGTCATGTGAAGTCCTTCCTTAGCACACCTTAGTTCCTAACCACCTACAAGGCTTTCATCCGCACCTCAATGGAATACTGCTCTCCCCTCTGGGCTGGTGCTCCTGCCTTTCACCTAGCTCGGCTTCACGCTGTTGAAACCAAAGCTTTCAGAATCATTGGTATCTCCTGTGATGAAGCTAACTCCGAGGGCCTTTCACTCACTCAACGCAGGCAGGTTGGTGGTCTTTGTCTTCCACCGACTCCTCTCTGGCTTAGCTCCCCCAGCTCTGTCTGTGCTCTGTCCCCCAAATATTCCTACAGGTCACACAAGATCTGCCTGCAACCCTCTTATGGTTAAACTGCCAAAATCTAGGCTCTCTGCTCACCTTCAGCCTTTCATTCCCCTTTTCGCCCGCCTCGAACAAACTCCCTCACTCTCTTCAATCCCACTCCTCCCTCCAGGTCTTTAAAACAGCTGTTCACCATCATCTCTTATCTTCCCCCATCCAAAACCTTGATATTTTCTACCCCCGCTAATTTCACCCCGAATCCACTTTTTTGAAATACCAACTTCATTCCTGGAAGTCCTTGCAGTGTCCTTGTGTTTTATACTTCACCCATCCCCCCCCCCCCCCCTTCCCATGCCTCCTCTCCCTCAAGCCCTCTCCCTCCCACAGATCTCCTGATGTCCCTGCTCTCAAATGTTGTGTTTGTGCTTCCCCTTCTCTCCCCATCTTGTCTACTGCTACCCTTATTATGTTTTGTGTGTCTGTTTGATTTTTTTGTGTGATGAATGTTAGGTTAGCTCTTTCAACGAGCCTCGATCCTGTATACAAAAAAATAAAATAAAAAGACCATCTTTATCCTCTATGTTAATGTACACCATCTTTATCCGCTATGTTAATGTACACCAATTTTATCCGCTATGTTAATGTACACCATCTTTATCCACTATGTTAATGAACACCATCTTTATCCACTGTTTACATACACCATCTTTATCCACTGTTTACATACACCATCTTTATCCAGTATGTTAATGAACACCATCTTTATCCACTGTTTACATACACCATCTTTATCCACTGTTTACGTACACCATCTTTATCCAGTATCCAGGAGGCATGTAGGAAAATGTTTGGAGAATGCTTGGATTTGGAAGAGGGTCAGAAAGCAGTATTCAGGATTGCAAAGCAGATAGCGAAAGAGAGGTGTGATGTGATGGGGGTGAATTGCTTGAAGGATGAAGTGGGACAAATTGTTGTCGACCCAGATGGAATTAAAGGAAGATGGAAAAGATATATGGAAATGCTGTTGAATACAGAGAATGAATGGGATGGTAACGTAGAGAGTAACCCAGTTTTAGGACCGGCAGAGAAGATAACTGAGAAGGAAGTTGAGGAAGCGATAAAAGCAATGAAGAGTGGAAAAGCTGGAGGGCCAACGGGAGTTGTGGGAGATATGTTGAAGGCAGCAGGAAGTTGGGGTGTGAAGAGAATGACAGAGATCTGTAATCTGGTGGTGAAAGAAGGCCGCATTCCAGTGGATTGGGAACTGAGTATCCTCGTCCCTCTATACAAGGGGAAAGGTGACCCTCTGGAGTGTGGCTCGTACCGAGCGATAAAGTTATTGGAGCATGGAATGAAGGTATTGGAAAGGGTGTTGGAGAGGAGGATAAGGAAGAAAGTGAAGATCGACAAAATGCAGTTTGGATTTATGCCAGGAAGAGGAACGACAGACGCGCTTTTCATTGTGAGGCAGTTGCAGGAGAAGTACATGGAGAAGAGGAAGAAGTTGTTTTTTGGGTTTGTTGATCTGGAGAAAGCATTCGATAGGGTTCCACGCAAAGTATTGACATGGGCATTGAGGAAGTTAGGAGTGGAGGAATGGTTGATCAGAGTAGTGATGGCAATGTACAAAAGAGCCCGCACAGCTGTAAGGGCGAAGGACGGGAACAGTGGTGAGTTTGAGGTGAAGGTGGGAGTGCATCAGGGGTCCGTACTAAGTCCACTACTATTTGTAGCTGTGATGGAGGTGCTGGCTCAGAACGTAAAGGAGGGTTTACCGTGGGAGTTGTTGTATGCAGATGATCTGGTGTTGATTGCGGAAAGTATGGATGGACTGAAGGAAAAGATGAACAAGTGGAAGGAATGTATGGAGACAAAAGGTCTGAAGGTGAATATCGGAAAGACGAAGGTGATGGCAAGTGGTAAAGCATGTGGTGAGGTGGAAAGAACTGGGAAGTGGTCGTGTGCTGTGTGCAGGAAGGGTGTCGGAGTGAACTCCATTCAATGTACAATGTGCGCTGAGTGGGTTCATCAAAAATGTAGTGGTCTGAGAGGGTCATTAACCAGTGTGGCAGCTACATTCAAATGTAAGGTGTGCACAGAGGGAGCGGCAGATGGAGGAAATGTTGAGTTGGATCTTGGAGACGGCGTGAAGCTGGAAGGTGTGAAAACATTTTGCTACCTCGGAGACATGCTGAATGGAGAAGGTGGATCAGACTCGGCCACGGTTGCCCAAGTGAGCTGTGCATGGAAGAAGTTTCGGGAACTGAGTGGCGTGCTGATGAGGAGGGGAGTGTCGCTGAAGCTGAAGGGAAAGGTGTATGCTGCATGTGTGAGAAGTGTTATGATTTATGGGAGCGAGACATGGGTAATGAACGTAGAGCAGCAACAAAGGGTGGAAATGCGAATGGTTCGATGGATGTGCGGAGTATCGTTGAGAGAGAGGAAGACAAATGATGAATTGCGAAAGATGATGGGAATATTGCCTGTGATTGATGCTGTGAAGAGGAACAGGTTGAGATGGTTTGGTCATGTGGTGAGGAAGGATGAAAGTGACTGGTTGAGAAGAGTGATGGAAATTAATGTAGAAGGAATTAGAGGACGGGGAAGACCGAGAAAGACTTGGCTAAAGATGGTGGAAGAAGAAATGCGGGCAAGGGGGTTAACAAGGAGAGATGCAGAAAATAGGGCAAAATGGAGAAGATTGTCATGGGGACCTCAAGGCTAACCCCCGCTCTAGCAGGGAAAATGGCCTTAAAATGCATGTTGTTGTTGTTGTTGTATCTTTATCCAGTATGTTAATGAACACCATCTTTATCCACTGTTTACATACACCATCTTTATCCACTGTTTACGTACACCATCTTTATCCACTATGTTGATGTCCACCATCTTTATCCACTATGTTAATGTACACCATCTTTATCCACTGTGTTAAGGTACTCCATCTTTATCCACTGTTTACACACCATCTTTATCCGCTATGTTAATGTACACCATCTTTATCCGCTATGTTAATGTACACCATCTTTATCCACTGTGTTAAGGTACACCATCTTTATCCTCTGTTTACACACCATCTTTATCCGCTCTGTTAATGTACACCATCTTTATCCGCTATGTTTACGCACACCATCTTTATCCACTGTTTACGCACACCATCTTGATCCACTGTTTACGCACACCATCTTCATCCACTATGTTCATGTCCACCACTGTTATCTGCTCTGCGTCTTCCCTCAATACTGTTGGATGCATATTATCTGTCCTGGATCTTTACCATCGCTTAGCTTTCCGAGCTGCTTCTTAACTTCTGGCATTACAACTTAGAAATCCTCTTAAAGGCCCTTCTTCAACTCCCACTTCCCAAAATCTATAAGCTAAACAATTGCCAGTTCCCCTGACTTATGTAAATGCTGAAGCAAAATACCTGTTTAAGAAGCCTGCCATCTCACTTTCATCACTAACGCTTCAGTCACATTTGGCTCGGCGGCCGTAGGGTCTAAAAAATCTACGGCCACTAGCAATTATAGGGTGGCCGCAGTATTTCCACGGTCACACAATGTAGCAGTCACATATGTTTTTATTTTTCGGGTAGCCGCACGGGGTATTTAGAAATTGTGGAGACCGAAAACTAGGGGGTGCCGTACGGTCTTTGATTTGATGTCGCACGATGACCTTAGGGCGTCCCTGCGGCGGCCATAGAATTTTCAAGGCAGACGCAAGGTAGCCTCAAGGTGCCCGCAAGGCGACCGCAGGGGGGCCAGAAGGCGAACGTGCGGCCAGACGGACGGTAACGAGTGGATATATATACCAGTTCTGTTTCATATGTATATCATATCTCATATCGTCATGGCTACGGCTTGTCAAATTGCTACGGCCACCCTAGAAATGAAAAAAGTTATAACTCCGCGCTATAATTCCACGGCGACCCCTGCGGCCTGTAAAAGATAGCCATACGCCCTAGGGCCACCCTGAAGCCACCTCAGAAACTCTGCGGCCGCCGCACGTTTCTGTCAATTTAGGGGGGGGTACGGCCACCGTATCCTAGCCGTAGAGCAAATGTGACTGAGGAGTAACCAATCTCCACAACAACTTCACTTAACCTGTTCTCTTTACCCCCCTTGTGTATTTGAATCATACATTGCTATTATGACTGAATATTGTTAAACAAATTACCTCTAATGCCTTGGCAGGAGTATTTCTTGCTTTTTTGTCAACAGAGCAAGCTCTATAATATACTAAATAAATGTTTTTTCCCCCCCACAATTAAGCATGTATTCATCCATCTCTTCCTCATATCCCATCCTTAGACATTGGACTTGATGCTCACAATCCTTCTTCAATTGTTCGGATCATAGATCCCAGTCTTGGAAATTGGAATCTTCCCTCACTGCAATACAACTTCATCCGCAGGTCTGATCCCAAAACCTCATGCTTTAATCATCTTGACTCGACATTTGCGTGTAACCAAGAGATTGGTTGCAAAGGAGAGTTGTTTTATTTTATACTTCTTGCACAAATCTTGATGAGATTGTCATCAAAACTATCATACTGAAATACACTGTAATTTGGTGTCTGTCTCTCTATCTGTCTGACCGTTATACTTATCATTACTTATCCAATCTCAACCAAACTTGACAGGAGGACTAAGGGCCACACAATGGAATTTGTAGCGATTAAATTGGGACCGCCCCGGGTCTGGGTCCGCGAATCGGGACTGCCCCGGGTCTGGGTCCGCGATCGTGACTGCCCCGGGTCTGGGTCTGCGATCAGGACTGCCCCAGGTCTGGGTCTGCGATCGGGACTGCCCGGGTCTGGGTCTGCTATCGGGACCGCCCCGGGTCTGGGTCTGCTATCGGGACCGCTCCGGGTCTGTGTCTGCGATCGGGACTGCCCCGGGTCTGGGTCCGCGAACGGGACCGCCCCAGGTCTGGGGTTATAATCGGGACCGTCCCGGGTCTGGGACCATGATCGGGAATGCCCCGGGTCTGGGACCGCCCCGGGTCTGGGTCCGTGATCGGGACCGCCCCGGGTCTGGGTCTGCGATCGGGACAACCCCGGGTCTGCGTCTGCGATCGGGACTGCCCCGTGTCTGGGTCTGCGATCGGGACCGCCCCGGGTATGGGGTCCGCGATCAGGACCGCTCCGAGTCTGGGTCTGCGATCGGGACCGCCCCGGGTCTGGGACCATGATCGGGACCGCCCCGGGTCTGGGACCGCCCCGGGCCTGGGTCCGCGATCGGGACCACCCCGGGTCTGGGTCTGCGATCGGGACCCCCCGGGTCTCGGGTCCGCGATTGGGACCGCCCCGTGTCTGGGACCATGATCGGGACCGCCCCGTGTCTGGGACCATGATCGGGACCGCAATGGGTCTGGAACCACCATCGAGACGCCGGGGTCTGGGTCCGTCATCGGGATAAAAGGTTGAATGGATGTTTATCTCCTGTTTAACTGTGCTTTGTTTGACTACAACGCAACAACATGCATTTTAAGGCCATTTTCCCTGCTAGAGCGGGGGTTAGCCTTGCGGTCCCCATGACAATCTTCTCCATTTTGCCATATTTTCTGCCTCTCTCCTTGTTAACCCCCTTGCCCGCATTTCTTCTTCCACCATCTTTAGCCAAGTCTTTCTCGGTCTTCCCCGTCCTCTACTTCCTTCTACATTAATTTCCATCACTCTTCTCAACCAGTCACTTTCATCCTTCCTCCACACATGACCAAACCATCTCAACCTGTTCCTCTTCACAGCATCAATCACAGGCAATATTCCCATCATCTTTCGCAATTCATCATTTGTCTTCCTCTCTCTCAACGATACTCCGCACATCCATCGAACCATTCGCATTTCCACCCTTTCCAGCCTTCGTTGCTGCTCTACGTTCATTACCCATGTCTCGCTCCCATAAATCATAACACTTCTCACGCATGCAGCATACACCTTTCCCTTCAGCTTCAGCGACACTCCCCTCCTCATCAGCACGCCACTCAGTTCCCGAAACTTCTTCCATGCACATCTCACTCGAGCAACCGTTGCCGAGTTTGATACACCTTCTCCATTCAGCATGTCTCCGAGGTAGCAAAATGTTTTCACACCTTCCAGCTTCACGTCGTCTCCAAGATCCAACTCAACATTTCCTCCATCTGCAGCTCCCTCTGTGCACACCTTACATTTGAATGTAGCTGCGACACTGGTAAATGACCCTCTCAGACCACTACATTTTTGATGAACCCACTCAGCGCACATTGTACATTGAATGGAGTTCACTCCCACACCCTTCCTGCACACAGCACATGGCCACTTCCCAGTTCTTTCCACCTCACCACATGCTTTACCACTTGCCATCACCTTCGTCTTTCCGATATTCACCTTCAGACCTTTTGTCTCCATACATTCCTTCCACTTGTTCATCTTTTCCTTCAGTCCATCCATACTTTCCGCAATAAACACCAGATCATCTGCATACAACAACTCCCATGGTAAACCCTCCTTTACGTTCTGAGCCAGCACCTCCATCACAGCTACAAATAGTAGTGGACTTAGTACGGACCCCTGATGCACTCCCACCTTCACCTCAAACTCACCACTGTTCCCGTCCTTCATCCTTACAGCTGTGCACGCTCTTTTGTACATTGCCATCACTACTCTGATCAACCATTCCTCCACTCCTAACTTCCTCAATGCCCATGTCAATACTTTGCGTGGAACCCTATCGAATGCTTTCTCCTGTTTGACTAATGCTGTTTGACTAATGAAAGCAAAACCTTCACCTTCCTCTGAGAGTTCACGGTACATCAATGTTTTTTTCAGGGCTTCGCTGACTGCGCTGCAAGTGGATTACACGTGTGATGTAGCCGGCCTGGTTACGTTTGTGGGTCGACCTGAGCGAATCAGAAAGAAGGGTAAGATCATGCAATCATCATTTTAGGTTTTTCACTAGATCATCACCCCGCACACACAAAACAAAATGCACGGTTAAAGAGTTGCTTCACTTCTGTCTGTCCGTCCATCGGTCCATCTACAGACATCAGTTTGTGATCGAGGAACACCTTGATTTCAGGTGAATGTTATATTTTTGAACATGAATCTGAAAACGAATCTGTAGTTTCGCAGTCGTGTACTTTGGCTCTGAAATGGTCCCGATCGTGCTCGCCCAGAGAGGATTGAGATAATATTTTTCAAGAAATCGTTCTGAATAGTTTCATGTACATAGGTGGCCTTCCAAGAAGAACAACGCACATTTCTGGTTAGGATCCGGATCCAGATACGAGAATGTTTCACATGATTCTGCATCATTGAGAATTGGGGCCAAAATGATATGCCACATGATGTTTCAAAAAGTTGTGAAGAAATTCTGACAAAATGAGAGGCATGATTTGGCTAGGTGACGAGGACAAGGCGATCCGATTTTGGTTCAGATCCGAATCCAGATCTGGTTTTACAGTGGGATACAAAGCGTCCACTGTTCAACCTGGTGGAGCTATGTGCTCCAGCGAATGCCGATCTAGTTGGTTCTGTTTGGCAAGTGTCGCTCTGGGTGATTTCTAGTTTACTCTGTTTACCTGTCTGGTGGTCAAACAAAATCGAAAATCATTCCAAACTGGAAACCTACTGTTTGGATGTCATAAAGGACACAAATAACTCGTGTAACGTGGTAAATAGGGTGGTGTATAAGACATCTGCAGTTGTAAATTTCTGGAATTGTTTTTTTTAATGAACTTCTGGAATTTTGTTTTTTAAATGAACTTCTGGAATTGTTTTTTTTAATGAACTTCTGGAATTGTGTTTTTTTAATGACCTTCTGGAATTTTTTTAAAATAAACTTCTGGAATTGTGTTTTTTTTAATGAACTTCTGGAATTTTATTTTTAAAATAAACTTCTGGAATTGTTTTTTTTAAATAAACTTCTGGAATTTTGTTTTTTTCATAAACTTCTGGAATTTTGTTTTTTTGATAAACTTCTGGAATTGTTTTTTAAATAAACATTTGGAATTGTGTTTTTAAAATAAACTTCTGGAATTGTGTTTTTAAAATAAACTTCTGGAATTGTGTTTTTTAAATGAACTTCTGGAATTTTTTTTTTTTTTTAATGAACTTCTGGAATTTTGTTTTTTTGATAAACTTCTGGAATTGTATTTTTTTTAATGAACTTCTGGAATTGTGTTTTTTTTTAATAAACTTCTGGAATTGTGTTTTTTAATGAACATCTGGAATTTTGTTTTTCTTATAAACTTCTGGAATTGTATTTTTTAAATAAACTTCTGGAATTGTGTTTTTTTAATAAACCTCTGGATTTTTTATTTATTTATATAAACATCTGGAATTGTGTTTTTTTTAATAAACTTCTGGAATTGTGTTTTTTCAATGAACCTCTGTAATTGTGTTTTTTAAATGAACTTCTGGAATTGTGGTTTTTTAATGAACTTCTGGTACTGTGGGTTTTTTTTAATGATCTTCTGGAATTTTGTTTTTTTGATAAACTTCTGGAATTGTTTTTTTAAATAAACTCCTGGAATTGTTTTTTTATAAACTTCTGGAATTGTGTTTTTTAATGAACATCTGGAATTTTGTTTTTTTTATAAACTTCTGGAATTATTAAATAAACTTCTGGAATTGTGTTTTTAAAATAAACTTCTGGAATTGTGTTTTTTTAAATAAACCTCTGGAATTTTTTATAAAATATAAACATCTGGAATTGTGTTTTTTAAATAAACTTCTGGAATTGTGTTTTTTTAATGAACTTCTGGAATTGTTTTTTAAATAAACTTCTGGAATTGTGTTTTTAATGAACTTCTGGATTTTTAAAAATAAACTTCTGGAATTGTGTTTTTTAATGAACATCTGGAATTTTGTATTTTTATAAACTTCTGGAATTGTATTTTTTAAATAAACTTCTGGAATTTTGTTTTTTTAATGAACTTCTGGAGTTTTATTTTTTAAATAAACTTCTGGAATTGTTTTTTAAAAATAAATATATGGAATTGTTTTTAAAAAATAAATTTCTGGAATTGTGTTTTTAAAAAAAGAAACTTCTGGAATTTTGTTTTTTAAAATAAACTTCTGGAATTGTGTTTTTTAAATAAACTTCTGGAATTGTGTTTTTTAATGAACTTCTGTAATTGTGTTTTTTCAATGAACTTCTGGAATTGTGATTTTTTAAATGAACTTCTGGAATTGTTTTTTTAATGAACTTCTGGAATTGTGTTTTTTTAATGAACTTCTGGAATTGTTTTTTTAATGAACTTCTGGAATTGTGTTTTTTTTAATGAACTTCTGGAATTGTGTTTTTTAAATGAACTTCTGGAATTGTTTTTTTAATGAACTTCTGGAATTGTGTTTTTTTATAAAGGTCTGGAATTGTTGTTTTTTTATAAACTTCTGGAATTCTATTTTTTAAATAAACTGCTGGAAGTTTTTTTTTTTTTTTTTAAATAAACTTCTGGAATTTTGTTTTTTTAATGTGACCTTTAAAATCATTATTTTATTTCAATGTAATTACATACTTGAACACTGCAGGGTGAGGTGTTATGTGAGCTCAAGTTAAAGATTGTTTCGTTCCTCCTTGCAGCAATTTCCTGCTGTGTCTTGTTTCGCTTCGACAAACTCGTGCATGACAATATATATAATATCCGCCGTATGGCTCTGTTTTTGTTTTTGAATCTATTTATGGCTGCGCGTGTCATCCAGTGAAGGTAATATTTATTACGGAATATAATTGACTTTTACAGTCGGTGCACTTGCGGGCATTGTGTCTATCCTGCTGTGCTTTAATATCTCCAGTAACCTTGACTCGAACCTGGATATCTTGAAGGGGAACCCAAATGCCAAAGGGTATTTTTTTTTTTTTGCCAATCAAAGTGTCGAAAATAGCCCGAGAATGTCGATTTTCGATTTCACCAGTCACGTCACATCGTGATTTCACCTCGATCCAAATGGCCACTTCCATAGAGAAACATTGTATTCCGAGCTCGGATTCCGATACCGATTCCTCCATCATTCGCAGCTCTGAAGGTTCTCAGTATGTTGAAACGGATCAGTGGGAGTGTGAAGAAGCTATTGGAGACAAGATAGAAACACTTTCGCAGGAATGTGTGCAAAAGTCATACCTCTAACCTGGGAATCAAGGTATATGGATATGTTGCTCGATTGTATTTTCTGCATCACATGTGGAGATATAATCTTCATGCATTGCAGTTGAATATTTCCTTTCTATGTATGTCTGCACATCAACGTAATGAACACACATACACAAACACACACATACTCACACACGTACACAAACAAACAAACACACACATACACAAACAAACAAACAAACACACACATACTCACACACACACGTACACAAACAAACACACACATACTCACACATACACACACACACACATATATATATATATATATATATATATATATATATATATATATATATATATATATATCTATCTATCTATCTATCTATCTATCTATCTATCTATCTATCTATCTATCTATATATATATATATATATATATATAGATATATATATATAGATATATATATATATATATATACATATATAGATATATATATATATATATATATACATATATATATATATATATACATATATATATATATATATATATTTATATATATTTATATATATATTTATTTATATATTTATATATATATTTATATATTTATATTTATATATATATATATATATATATATATATATATATATATATATATATATATATATATATTGTTACTGATCGCGGATTAAGATGTTAGTTACCGAGCGGTTTGGTATTGCCGCGACCGTTACAGGATCCCTGACTCACCCGATTCACCCAGAACTTTGGCCGTATCGCACCACAGCTGCTCAATGAGGGAAAAGACAAAAACGACGCAATGCAAGAGGAAAAGGAATAAAGCGAGAAGACGTACAGACGAGTAATGGGGTTTATTATTTACACACACAAGCAAAAAGAAAGCAGTCACGTTTATTTACAAGCACATAAGACGCAGGTGACACAGGGAAAATACTAGCTTATCTACAGACTTAATTAAATACCCAGGGACAGAACAAACAAAACAAACTCACGTATACAAGAAGGATGGAATGGAATGAATGTTGGAAGGAGGAATGGGAAGGTTCAGCTGGGGCAGATGGTTCGGGCTTGATCCCGCACGGGACGTCGGCTGGACCTCGACGGCCACCGATGCCACCGCTATCTGGTCCCCGTGGGGTAATGGGTTGAAGCTGCTTGGTGGAGTCAACGCTGCTTGTCTGGCTCAGCTCAGGGCACGTCTGCCGTCTCTGGCGCAACTGCTGGTAATGGCCCTTGGCACCTTCTCTCTCTTGGCCCTGGTGTCTCCTCACCATTGACAACTCAACGCAACCACTGACCACTCGACGCCACCACTTCTCACCACCGACTTCTTACCACCGCAACCAACGCAACCACTGACCCTCCTCTGACGACCAACTCCTCTGGCAACCGACTCAGACCAACTCAAAGTGCATCTCCTCTGGGAACACCCCCGCCGTGGGTTATATAGGCCCCGCCCCTCAACCTTTGCGAACCTCCCCCAACCGTTCTCTCCCCGCCCTCTCAAGCCAAACCCCTTGTTCATGGTTGGTCGAGTGGGGCCGGCTCACTCCTCCCCCGTCTGACGAGGTGGGGACCCGCCTTCCTTCCCCCAACCCTGCCTCGTGGTCAATGGCGGATGAAGGGAAAACCGCCCAACATGCAGTTGGTAATGCGAATTGCAATTGACGGAAAGGGGGGAATGGAAGCGTTGGGAGTGGGAATGAAGGGAATCTATCTCTTTCACTGGTGCAATGGAGTATTTCAATTAATGGGAGACACAGCCTTACTCTAAAAACACATAATAAGGATATAACTGTCAACAAAGATATATCGTGTCCTGCATGTATGTTTTATGGACTAACTACGGGAACGCCCTTTGACCTTTATACAACCACAAACGGAGGGAGGAGGGGTGATATTTTACAACAACCTTTTACAACAACATTTTACCACAACAATAAATAAAAAATACATTCTCATATCCACAACACTGCACCCTCCTCCTCTTAGGCACGTCCCGGGCCTACAACTTTTATTTTTAGTGTGACACGTAGGTGTAGTTCCCTCTACTTTTAACCTGACCCTGAGTGCGACAGTTTTAAAACATAAATAAATGTGTCCCGCTGCTCCATTGCACCCTGCCTAACAGACTTACGCCCACAGTTAACCGAATTGCGGAATGGTCTTCAAACTATACACTGACGGTGGGGAGCATTATTTACAATTGACGCTACTTTTATTTACAAAACTAACCCAGGACCTGTGATTGTTCTTTCTGGGGGGGAGACAGTCTGCTCTGCATCGACGCACCATGAAAGCACCCAAAAACACACCAATACATTCTCAAGCACCAATCAGTGCAGTCACCACTGTTCATGAATGTTCAACAATAAAAAATAACCAAACAACCCCTAACCCTGCAGGTGATCTCTTGCTCTTCGGCTCCCTCTGCCGGTGATTATTATTTGTTCTTCCAGATGTTGTCATTATTTTGCTTTGCTTACTGGCGGCCTATTTGTATTAAAACGTGTGCCCAATGTGTCCTTTTTATTTGCTTTATTTATGGCCCACAGGGCCGACTACGTGTGGTTCACCTGTGGGGCATCGGTGCCCTGTGGCCAAGGTCCGCCAGCAAGATTTCGGGCCCTCATGGCCGGTTCCAGCAGAGGGGCCATGCCCCAACCCATGGGGTCCATAAGTGGTGCTCGGCCACAGACATGTGGTCCATAATGTGGTGCATCGATGCAGACAGCTGGTTCTGGGAATTTCGGGCGCACAATGGCCGACCCACGCACGCTCCCCTCGGCACCCAATGGCGCACAGGTCATGTGGGAGACAAAAGGGGAAAGACAATTGAGCGAGGGGTAAGGTCACAAGGGTACACATCAATAAGGCAATGCAAGGCGAAATGCGTACGGAGGGCGAAGTGAGAAAGCTCGTCCCTACCGTACGTCACCCCCCTGTCACCTACCCTACCCTTGCCCTTACCCCATATGTACAAAAATCTACACATTTACAAATTCGTCACTACTGTCACGTCTTCCCCATATTTCCCCTATACCAAATTCGTCTCCACAATCCCTCTACTTCAAAATTTGCCATCACCAAATTCATCATCAATCCTCATAAGGAGGCAGAGATGGAACATCAAAGCACAATGTCACACCCACGTCATGATGCGTCTCACAATCCAAACATTTGCACAGTAAAAAATAATTAAACATGGCATGGTGCGGAGTACCTGTCACCTCAGGTGAGTGGATGCAGATGGTGCGAGGAGACTTCATCCTAACTACTTTCTAAATGACATTAACACACTTTACACTACCCGGGGTCTTTCCCTGCCAATCCATTGGCCACTTACACTATGGGTTCTAAAAACCAATTCCCATTGACCAAACTGTGGTGCTTCTCAATTTGGGGTCTCACTCCCCCGATTCATCTCCCGGTGCCTCGCACAATTTCTGGGCTGCGACGTGTAGCTCTCCCAGCAGGTCTACCCACCTGCACACCTCCACCACTGCAGTTGCCACCCGAGCTTACCTAGCTCCTCACCCTAACCTAACTAACTGGGGCAGGCCCTCTCCTGGCTCTGTCACCCCCTGGTGCCCTCTGGCACTGGGCTACCCGGGTCCGTCCTCCGGATCCTCGGGCCCCATCCACAACTACCGGCTCCCAGAGCCCACCTGCGGCCTCACCTGGCCGACATCCTCACAGTGGTGGAGTGCCCAAACCAACTACACACACTAACAGGCTACACGCCCAGCCATTTCCACAACACTAATGCACCCATCCAAATACCATTCTTTCACCTCGCACCACAGATGCCAATATCCAACCACAATTTACCTGTACCCTCTACCTAACACTTACACTACCCGCCCCGGGTATCCGTGATGGGGGTCCATCCTTCCCCCATTCACACCTTCGCACCATCCACTCCACTCCACAATTTCCACCATACTCACTCCACGACCATCCATTCCCATACTCCATACCATCTATTCCATACACCTGTCCTCCATTCACCTGTCGTTGCACACCTGTGCAATCATACCTGGTGCCACCTGCACCCTCCTCCGCTTCCTGGACCAGGTGGTCAACACAACACACATCACCATCACTCACTCATACACTGCTCCACACACCTGTTCAGTTGCACACCTGTGCAATCACACCTGTTCAATTCTCAAACACACGGCATCATCTCAGCTAACTACTCCCTTCTGAAACTTGCGCTTCCCAGTCGTCCCTTTAAACTATTGCGCTCCCACGTCATTATCATCCACACTAAACTACCTGCGTCCCCACTACAGGTATCAGTCACTAACTAATCTTAACGTTACCTAATGTCATCTTCGCTAGATCCCTATCAATATCCTAACCCACCCGGGCTAGTTTTCACTGCCATACACCCCATAATCTATTGCGCATTTGCCCCACCCGTGAGGGATGGTGGATTTGCCATCCCACCACATCGGGGGTCTCTCACTATCAATTTTGCTCGTCCAAATCCAACAAATCAAAAATTTTCCATTTACTGCCAATTCTACCCACTATTATAAATTTCGTATCAAATCACGATCACTATCACTATCACCCGTCTACTTATTAGGTCCTCTCGGTGCGCCAATTCACATCTACAGCCCGGCTTCGTACAGCCGAGCCATGAACGCGGGTTCTTTTGTGCCAGCGGCTGGATACGTCCCGCATTCGTGGCAGGGACGGGGGCTTACCCGGGCCGAGATCCCACGCACCACCCCGGCGTGGAGCCATCCAATGTCCCGATCTCGACCTGCCGGCACGTCTCAACAAAATGTGGTCGCCATGACGACCCTTCCTATCGGGCTGCCCGCTCCGCCTAGTGGAGCCCGGACGCGGCCGTTCCAAGCGAGGCACAGCGTGGATCGCGTACGGCGGTTCTTTCGAAACCGCCGTGGTTCGGATCCCCGCTGGTCCTCGCGGCACGCGAAGCTGCCCGACGCGCACCGAGGGCCCGATTCGGCTATAAGTCGTCCTAACCGCTAAACCGGTTACCGTCGATGCTTCACCTGGACGCTTACATGCATACGCTACCCCTTTCTTGCTCATACATGCAGCCGTTTCCATGCTCCTCGTCGTACCTCTTCTTACACACCTCGGTACACTCATTCCGCTCACCGACTTGGTCACACACCTGACCACCGAACACCTTGGCACACATTCGTCGCTCGCACACCTCACCAACACACCTCTTCGCGCCCCTTTCTCAGTCACCTCCTTTGTGACAATCACAGGTGTGCTCTCACCCGCACACCCAACCACGTGCCTCACTACCAATTCCAGCGTGCATTCCCACTCACGCTCTACCATTCCAGGTGTGCATCCTTCCATTCCAGGTGTACATCCTCGCTCACCTGCCACAACCAACTCACGCTCCGTGTCACTCTCACTACTCTCACCTCCACTCTCGGTCGCGCACTCACCCTTACTCTCGACAGCGCACTCTTTCCTCATGCACCTGTCCGTTACACACCTTTCTCGCGCACACTCTTCCGCACATTGTCCCGTTACACCCTCTGTAACACTCACCACACCGCGCTTCCCTGTGCTCCCTCGCACACGCGCTACGACCGACTCACTCCTGACGGCACACTCACTCCTCGGCGTGCACTTTTTCCTCACACACCCCATGGTCGGACATTCTCGCACACCTCTTTTGCGCACACCAGACCTGTCGCACACTTCACCAATGGCCTTTCACGAACACCCGGATCCAAACCAATCCCCAAGCCGACTGAAGCTTTCCTCACATCATATACATTGCCACTCACCTCCGTACCTCGTCTCCGCACCTCCTTTGCCACCTGCAAACTCTTTATTTGGTTAGTGAGCATCACATTATGAGTTGAGCACCGACCTTGCACATATTCCATCACCTCCTCCTGGATTTCTCTTTTAGTTTCTGTTCGTCCCTTCTTAATTTCACTCACCTCTTCTTCCACTTCCTCTAATTTTTGTTTAACCTCTTTTATTTCTCGGTGCGTCTCCTCAAGTTCGTCCTCTAAGGCTACCGTGACCGTCTCTATGTGCATCCTCACCTGCCGGTCCTTTGTCTCCATTATCTCTGTCACCTCCTCCACCCTCATTGTCAGTTCCTCACGTACCATCTGACATTGCCTCTGTGTCGCTATCAAGTCATTTTTAATTTCTTTTTGTGTCGCCTTTAACCCTCCGAGTACTGCAGTGTTCTTTTGAACCTGCTCCACTAGTTCTTTTTGTCCCTCCGTCAGCTGTTCCACCTCCTCCGTCAGATCTTCTATTCCCCCTTGTAACTTTGCCGTATTATTTCTCACCTCTTTCTCCATACGCTTCTCACCTCGCTTTACCTCCTCGCGTAGCCCCGAGACCTCCTCACTTACCCCTCGTCGTATTTCCTCCATCTCTTTTGTAGATGCCACCCTCATCTGTCCCAATTCATCCCTCTGAGCATCCAGTTTGGTTTCTACCCCGATTTTCACCTCCTCTATCTGCTCTCCCATTTGTTTGATTTCCCTGGCAGATTGTTCCCCTATTTCCCGCAATTTGTTCTCCATCCTATTTTCTAACCCCATTAACCCATTTTTCACCTCTTTTATCCCGTTGTCTATCCCCTCAAAATTATTGTCTAACTTCTAACACCCCTCGCTTCGTCCCTCATTACCCCCATTTGGTTTCCCATTACCCCCATTTGGTTTCCCATTCGCTCACTATCAGCCCTCATTCCCACAATTTGGTTTCCCAACTGCTCACCCTGAGCATCCATTTTTGCCATCATTTGAATCATAAAGACTCGCATGTACTCTGGCATCTCTGGCTCGGCTGCCGCGACCATGGGCGTGGCTAAATTTGGTGCCGCTGTAACCACGTGCGCGAGAGCGCCATTTTGTGCACCTGATACCCCCTCAACCACACCTTCTTTACTCTCCTCCACCCTTTCCTCCACATACATTTCCCCGAGGTCCTGGGTCGATTCTACCCCGTCTATCTCTCCCACCGGCATCCCGTCGCCTTGACCAGCCATGGCGCGATTTCAAAATTCGGGTTTTTCTTTAAAAAAAAAACAAATTTCGGCAGCTGGTAATTTTGACCAAAAAATGTTTTTTTTTCCTCTATTCGTTTTAAAAATTTGGTTCGGGCCTCGAATCCCACTCCTGACACCAATTGTTACTGATCGCGGATTAAGATGTTAGTTACCGAGCGGTTTGGTATTGCCGCGACCGTTACAGGATCCCTGACTCACCCGATTCACCCAGAACTTTGGCCGTATCGCACCACAGCTGCTCAATGAGGGAAAAGACAAAAACGACGCAATGCAAGAGGAAAAGGAATAAAGCGAGAAGACGTACAGACGAGTAATGGGGTTTATTATTTACACACACAAGCAAAAAGAAAGCAGTCACGTTTATTTACAAGCACATAAGACGCAGGTGACACAGGGAAAATACTAGCTTATCTACAGACTTAATTAAATACCCAGGGACAGAACAAACAAAACAAACTCACGTATACAAGAAGGATGGAATGGAATGAATGTTGGAAGGAGGAATGGGAAGGTTCAGCTGGGGCAGATGGTTCGGGCTTGATCCCGCACGGGATGTCGGCTGGACCTCGACGGCCACCGATGCCACCGCTATCTGGTCCCCGCGGGGTAATGGGTTGAAGCTGCTTGGTGGAGTCAACGCTGCTTGTCTGGCTCAGCTCAGGGCACGTCTGCCGTCTCTGGCGCAACTGCTGGTAATGGCCCTTGGCACCTTCTCTCTCTTGGCCCTGGTGTCTCCTCACCATTGACAACTCAACGCAACCACTGACCACTCGACGCCACCACTTCTCACCACCGACTTCTTACCACCGCAACCAACGCAACCACTGACCCTCCTCTGACGACCAACTCCTCTGGCAACCGACTCAGACCAACTCAAAGTGCATCTCCTCTGGGAACACCCCCGCCGTGGGTTATATAGGCCCCGCCCCTCAACCTTTGCGAACCTCCCCCAACCGTTCTCTCCCCGCCCTCTCAAGCCAAACCCCTTGTTCATGGTTGGTCGAGTGGGGCCGGCTCACTCCTCCCCCCTCTGACGAGGTGGGGACCCGCCTTCCTTCCCCCAACCCTGCCTCGTGGTCAATGGCGGATGAAGGGAAAACCGCCCAACATGCAGTTGGTAATGCGAATTGCAATTGACGGAAAGGGGGGAATGGAAGCGTTGGGAGTGGGAATGAAGGGAATCTATCTCTTTCACTGGTGCAATGGAGTATTTCAATTAATGGGAGACACAGCCTTACTCTAAAAACACATAATAAGGATATAACTGTCAACAAAGATATATCGTGTCCTGCATGTATGTTTTATGGACTAACTACGGGAACGCCCTTTGACCTTTATACAACCACAAACGGAGGGAGGAGGGGTGATATTTTACAACAACCTTTTACAACAACATTTTACCACAACAATAAATAAAAAATACATTCTCATATCCACAACACTATATATATATATATATATATATATATATATATATATATATATATATATATATATATATATATATATATATATATATATATATACACATATATATATTGTTGCGGAGATGAGGACTGTATATTTTTTGATTGTGTGCTGTACTATTATTATTATTGTTTATTCTGCGCCCCCCTACCTCCGGAGCTGTGTAAAGGTGAAAGGGCATCCCATAATTAGTCCACAAGCATACACATCAGCCAAATAATAGAATACCCCTGTTGATAGTTATCTCTTATTCTGTGTTCTAGGGTAAGGCTATGTCTCCCATTAATTGAAGTACTCCATTGCACCAGTGAAAGAGAATAGACCCCCTTTCATTGCCATCCCCAAAATCCCCATTTCCTTCACATCCCCTTTCGTCATTGCCGAGCCTCAATTGCCCATATTACATCCCCTCTCGTCATTGCTGAGCCCTCGATTCCCAATAACCTCCCCTCCAAAACCACCATTGACCATGTGCTTGAGTCGGAGAAGAAAGGCGTGTCTCCACCTCATCATAGAGGGGAGGAGGGGCGTGCCCGCCCGTCGTCATCCAGGGCGGAGCCCGAGGGTCGCGCGACCAACCAGGGCCGAGGTGAGCACCCCGATGGGCGTGTCCAAAACGCCGGCGGCTTAATCGCTGGAGGCGCTATAAAAGGCGCGCACGGAAGTGAGTCGGTTGCCAGAGGAGTTGGTCTGAGTTGGTTGAGAGCCGGTCGTCAAGTGGAGAGTGGTGAAGAGTCAGTCAGTAGAGTCGGTGGTCAGTTGGTTGCGTTGGTTGCGGTGAGGAGTCGGTGGTGGTGGAGTGAGGGACCAAGAAAGAGTTGAGGGTTTGGACCAACGAGTCAGACAAGTCCTGGGAACGCAGCGGAGGCCGCAGCAGCAAGAACACCCAACAGCCACGTGGGGCCTGAACGGCGGTTTGGAGCAGGGCCGAAAAGGAACGGTGGCTGCTAAACGCGCCGGTTGAGCTGCAGGACCCCCTTGGACCTCCCTCTCCCTCCAGCCATCCACCTCCTGCCTTTCCACCCTTCTTGTGTACGTGAGTTTGTTTTGTTTGTTCTGTCCCTGGGTATTTAATTAAGTCTGTAGGTAAGCTAAAATTTGCACTGTGTCACCTGCGTCTTATGTGTTGTAAATAAACCTTGATTGCTCCTTTTTGCTTGTGTAAATAATAAATCCAATTACTCTTCTGTCCGTCTTCTCGTTTTATTCCTTTTCCTCTTGCATTTCGTCGTTTCAGTCTTTTCCCAGATTGGGCAGCTGCGGTGCGATACGGCCAAAGTTCTGGGTGAATCGGGTGAGTCAGGGATCCTGTAACGGTCGCGGCAATACCACCGCTCGGTAAATAACATCTTAATCCGCGATCAGTAACAATTGGTGTCTGGGAGTGAGATTCGGGGCCCGAACCAAATTTTTAAAACATCAAAAAAAAAAATTTGGTCAAAATTACGAGCTGCCGAAATTTGTTTTTTTTTAAAGAAAAACCCGAATTTTGAAATCGCGCCATGGCTGGTCAAGGTGACGGGATGCCGGTGGGAGAGATAGAGGGGTTAGGAGTAACCCAGGATCAAATGGAGGGGAGCAATGAGGAGGCGGTTGAGGGAGTATCAGGCGCGCAAAATGGCGCCTCGCACATGGCCACGGCGACCGCGCCCGCGACCGTAGCAGCGCCGCTGGTGGATTCGAACCTTTTTATGTTGCAAATGGTGGCCCTTATGGAGAGGCTAGAAGCAAAAATGGGGGTAATGGGAAACCAAATGGGGGTAATGAGGGACGAAGCGAGGGGTACCGGTGAGGGGTTAGACAAGAAATTTGGGAAGTTAGACAATAATTTTGAGGAGTTAGACAAGAAATTTGGGAAGTTAGACAATAATTTTGAGGAGTTAGACAAGAAATTTGGGAAGTTAGACAATAATTTTGAGGGGTTAGACAACGGGATAAAAGAGGTGAGACATGGGTTAACGGGGGTGGAAAATAGAATGGCTGCCCAGGAGAATCAGATAGAGGGGATGAAAAATGGGTTAATGGGGCTAGAAAATAGGATGGAGGACAAATTGCGGGAAATAGGGGAACAATCTGCCAGGGAAATCAAACGAATGGGAAACCAGATAGAGGAGGTGCAAATCGGGTTAGAAAGTAAACTGGATGCTCAGAGGGATGAATTGGGACAGATGAGGGTGGCATCTACAAAAGAGATGGGGGAGATGAAAGAGGAGATACGACGAGGTGTGGGTGAGGAGGTCTCGGGGCTACGCGAGGAGGTAAAGCGAGGTGAGAAGCGTATGGAGAAAGAGGTGAGAAATAATACGGCGAAGTTACAAGGGGGAATAGAAGATCTGACGGAGGAGGTGGAACAGCTGACAGAGGGACAGACGGAGTTAGTGGAGCAGGTTCAAAAGAACACTGCGGTACTAGGAGGGTTAAAGGCGACACAAAAAGAAATTAAAAACGAATTAATAGCGACGCAGAGGCAATGTCAGATGGTATGGGAGGAACTGACAATGAGGGTGGACGAGGTGACAGAGATAATGGAGATAAAGGACCGGCAGGTGAGGATGCACATAGAGACGGTCACGGTAGCCTTAGAGGACGAACTTGAAGAGACGCACCGAGAAATAAAAGAGGTTAAACAAAAATTAGAGGAAGTGGAAGAAGAGGTGAGTGAAATTAAGAAGAGACGGACAGAAACTAAGAGAGAAATCCAGGAGGATGTAATGGAATTGGTACAAGGTCGGTGCTCAACTCATAATGTGATGCTCACTAACCAAATAAAGAGTTTGCAGGTGGCAAAGGAGGTGCGACGACGAGGTACGGAGGTGAGTGGCAATGTATATGATGTGAGGAAAGCTTCAGTCGGCTTGGGGATTGGTTTGGATCCGGGTGTTCGTGAAAGGCCGTTGGTGAAGTGTGCGACAGGTCTGGTGTGCGAAAAAAGAGGTGTGCGAGAATGTCCGACCATGGGGTGTGTGAGGAAAAAGTGCACGCCAAGGAGTGAGTGTGCCGTCAAGAGTGAGTTGGTCGAAGCGCGTGTGCGAGGGGGTACATGGAAGCGCGGTGTGGTGAGTGTTACGGAGGAAGTAACGAGAGAGTGTACACCTGTGGTGAGTGTTACAGAGGAAGTAACGAGAGAGTGTACACCTGTGGTGAGTGTTACAGAGGATGTAACGAGAAAGTGTACGCCTGTGGTGAGTGTTACAGAGGGTGTAACGGGAGAGTGTGCGCAAGAGTGTGCGCGAGAAAGGTGTGTAACGGACAGGTGCATGAGGAAAGAGTGCGCTGTCGAGAGTAAGGGTGAGTGCGCGACCGAGAGTGGAGGTGAGAGTAGTGAGAGTGACACGGAGCGTGAGTTGGTTGTGGCAGGTGAGCGAGGATGTACACCTGGAATGGAAGGATGCACACCTGGAATGGTAGAGCGTGAGTGGGAATGCACGCTGGAATTGGTAGTGAGGCACGTGGTTGGGTGTGTGAGTGAGAGCACACCTGTGATTGTCACAGAGGAGGTGACCGAGGAGGGGGCGCGAAGAGGTGTGTTGGTGAGGTGTGCGAGCGACGAATGTGTGCCAAGGTGTTCGGTGGTCAGGTGTGTGACCAAGTCGGTGAGCGGAATGAGTGTACCGAGGTGTGTAAGAAAAGGTACGACGAGGAGCATGGAAACGGCTGCATGTATGAGCAAGAAAGGGGTAGCGTATGCATATAAGCATGCAGGTGAGGCATCGACGGTAACCGGGTTAAAGGTTAGAACGACTTATAGCCGAATCGGGCCCTCGGTGCGCGTCGGGCAGCTTCGCGTGCCGCGAGGACCAGCGGGGATCCGAACCACGGCGGTTTCGAAAGAACCGCCGTACGCGATCCACGCTGTGCCTCGCTTGGAACGGCCGCGTCCGGGCTCCACTAGGCGGAGCGGGCAGCCCGATAGGAAGGGTCGTCATGGCGACCACTTTCTATTGAGACGTGCCGGCAGGTCGAGATCGGGACATTGGATGGCTCCACGCCGAGGTGGTGCGTGGGATCTCGGCCCGGGTAAGCCCCCGTCCCTGCCACGAATGCGGGACGTATCCAGCCGCTGGCACAAAAGAACCCGCGTTCATGGCTCGGCTGTACGAAGCCGAGCTTTAGAAGGGAATTGGCGCACCGAGAGGATGTAATAAGTAGACGGGTGATGAGGATAGTGTTTTGGCCCCGAAATTAGAAAAAAAGAAAAATTTGATGATGGTAGAGTGATTGGCAGAATTTTTGATTGGTTGGATTTAGGTGTGCAAAATTGATAGTAGGACCTCCCCGATGTGGAGGGATGGCAAATCCACCATCCCTCACAGTGGGGCAAATGCGCTATAGTTTATGGGGTGGCTATGACAACCGAGCCAGGGAGGGCTTGGATAATGATAGGGATCTAGCGAAGATGACATTAGGTAACGTTAAGGTTTAGTTAGTGACTGATACCTGTAGTGGGGACGCAGGTAGTTTAGTGTGGATGATAATGACGTGGGAGCGCAATAGTTTAAAGGGACGACTGGGAAGCGCAAGTTTCAGAGGGGAGTAGTTAGCTGAGATGATGCCGTGTGTGTGAGGATTGAACAGGTGTGATTGCACAGGTGTGCAACTGAACAGGTGTGTGGAGCAGTGTTTGAGTGAGTGATGGTGATGTGTGTTGTGTTGACCAACGGGTCCAGGAAGAGGAGGAGGGTGCAGGTGGCACCAGGTGTGATTGCACAGGTGTGCAACGACAGGTGAATGGAGGACAGGTGTATGGAATAAATGGTATGGAGTAGTGTAATGGATGGTCGTGGAGTGAGTATGGTGGAAATTGTGGAGTGGAGTGGATGGTGCGAAGGTGTGAATGGGGGAAGAGTGGACCCCCATCACGGATACCCGGGGCGGGTAGTGTAAGTGTTAGGTAGAGGGTACAGGTAAATTGTGGTTGGATATTGGCATCTGTGGTGCGGGTGAGAGAATGGTCTTTGGATGGGTGCATTAGTGTTGTGGAAATGGCTGGGCGTGTAGCCTGTTAGTGTGTGTAGTTGGTTTGGGCACTCCACCACTGTGAGGATGTCAGCCAGATGAGGCCGCAGGTGGGCTCTGGGAGCCGGTAGTAGTTGTTGTGGATGGGGCCCGAGGATCCGGGGGACGGACCCGGGTAGCCCAGTGCCAGAGGGCACCGAGTGGGGTGACAGAGCCAGGAGGGGCCTGCCCCAGTTAGATAGGTTAGGGTGAGGAGCTAGGTAAGCTCGGGTGGCAACTGCAGTGGTGGAGGTGTGCAGGTGGGTAGACCTGCTGGGAGAGCTACACGTCGCAGCCCAGAAATTGTGCGAGGGCACCGGGAGATGAATCGGGGGAGTGAGACCCCAAATTGAGAAGCACCACAGTTTGGGCAATGGGAATTGGTTTTTAGAACCCATAGTGTAAGTTGGCCAATGGATTGGCAGGGAGAGACCCCGGGTAGTGTAAAGTGTGTTAAAGTCATTTAGAGGATAGTTAGGATGAAGGATCTCCTCGCACCATCTGCATCCACTCACCTGAGGTGACAGGTACTCCGCACCATGCCATGTTTAATTATTTTTACTGTGCAAATGTTTGGATTGTGAGACGCATCATGACGTGGGTGTGACATTGTGCTTTGTGTTCCATCTCTGCCTCCTTATGAGGATTGATGATGAATTTGGTGATGGCAAATTTTGAAGTAGAGGGATTGTGGAGACGAATTTGGTATAGGGGAAATATGGGGAAGACGGGACAGTAGTGACGAATTTGTAAATGTGTAGATTTGTGTACATATGGGGTAAGGGCAAGGGTAGGGTAGGTGACAGGGGGGTGACGTACGGTAGGGACGAGCTTTCTCACTTCGCCCTCCGTACGCATTTCGCCTTGCATTGCCTTATTGATGTGTACCCTTGTGACCTTACCCCTCGCTCAATTGTCTTTCCCCTTTTGTCTCCCACATGACCTGTGCGCCATTGGGTGCCGAGGGGAGCGGGCGTGGGTCGGCCATTGTGCGCCCGAAATTCCCAGAACCAGCTGTCTGCATCGATGCACCACATTATGGACCACATGTCTGTGGCCGAGCACCACTTATGGACCCCATGGGTTGGGGCATGGCCCCTCTGCTGGAACCGGCCATGAGGGCCCGAAATCTTGCTGGCGGACCTTGGCCACAGGGCACCGATGCCCCACAGGTGAACCACACTAGTCGGCCCTGTGGGCCATAAATAAAATAAATAAAAAGGACACATTGGGTGCAAGTTTTAATACAAATAGGCCGCCAGTAAGCAAAGCAAAAGAATGACAACACCTGGAAGAACAAATAATAATCACCAGCAGAGGGAGCCGAAGAGCAAGAGATCACCTGCAGGGTTAGGGGTTGTTGGTTTATTTTTATTGATGAACAATGGTGACTGCACCGATTGGTGCTTGAGGGTGCTTGTATTGGTGCGTTTTTGGGTACTTTCATGGTGCGTCGATGCAGAGCAGACTGTCTCCCCCCCAGAAAGAACAATCACAGGTCCTGGGTTAGTCTTGTAAATAAAAGTAGCGTCAATTGTAAATAATGCTTCCCACCGTCAGTGTATAGTTTGAAGACCATTCCGCGATTCGGTTAACTGTGGGCGTAAGTCTGTTAGGCAGGGTGCAATGGAGCAGCGGGACACATTTATTTATGTTTTAAAACTGTCGCACTCAGGGTCAGGTTAAAAATAGAGGGAACAACACCTACGTGTCACACTAAAAATAAAAGTTGTAGGCCCGGGCCGTGCCTAAGAGGAGGAGGGTGCAGTGTTGCGGAGATGAGGACTGTATATTTTTTGATTGTGTGCTGTACTATTATTATTATTGTTTATTCTGCGCCCCCCTACCTCCGGAGCTGTGTAAAGGTGAAAGGGCATCCCATAATTAGTCCACAAGCATACACATCAGCCAAATAATAGAATACCCCTGTTGATAGTTATCTCTTATTCTGTGTTCTAGGGTAAGGCTATGTCTCCCATTAATTGAAGTACTCCATTGCACCAGTGAAAGAGAATAGACCCCCTTTCATTCCCATCCCCAAAATCCCCATTTCCTTCACATCCCCTTTCGTCATTGCCGAGCCTCGATTGCCCATATTACATCCCCTCTCGTCATTGCTGAGCCCTCGATTCCCAATAACCTCCCCTCCAAAACCACCATTGACCATGTGCTTGAGTCGGAGAAGAAAGGCGTGTCTCCACCTCGTCATAGAGGGGAGGAGGGGCGTGCCCGCCCGTCGTCATCCAGGGCGGAGCCCGAGGGCCGCGCGACCAACCAGGGCCGAGGTGAGCACCCCGATGGGCGTGTCCAAAACGCCGGCGGCTTAATCGCTGGAGGCGCTATAAAAGGCGCGCACGGAAGTGAGTCGGTTGCCAGAGGAGTTGGTCTGAGTTGGTTGAGAGCCGGTCGTCAAGTGGAGAGTGGTGAAGAGTCAGTCAGTAGAGTCGGTGGTCAGTTGGTTGCGTTGATTGCGGTGAGGAGTCGGTGGTGGTGGAGTGAGGGACCAAGAAAGAGTTGAGGGTTTGGACCAACGAGTCAGACAAGTCCTGGGAATGCAGCGGAGGCCGCAGCAGCAAGAACACCCAACAGCCACGTGGGGCCTGAACGGCGGTTTGGAGCAGGGCCGAAAAGGAACGGTGGCTGCTAAACGCGCCGGTTGAGCTGCAGGACCCCCTTGGACCTCCCTCTCCCTCCAGCCATCCACCTCCTGCCTTTCCACCCTTCTTGTGTACGTGAGTTTGTTTTGTTTGTTCTGTCCCTGGGTATTTAATTAAGTCTGTAGGTAAGCTAAAATTTGCACTGTGTCACCTGCGTCTTATGTGTTGTAAATAAACCTTGATTGCTCCTTTTTGCTTGTGTAAATAATAAATCCAATTACTCTTCTGTCCGTCTTCTCGTTTTATTCCTTTTCCTCTTGCATTTCGTCGTTTCAGTCTTTTCCCAGATTGGGCAGCTGCGGTGCGATACGGCCAAAGTTCTGGGTGAATCGGGTGAGTCAGGGATCCTGTAACGGTCGCGGCAATACCACCGCTCGGTAAATAACATCTTAATCCGCGATCAGTAACAATTGGTGTCTGGGAGTGAGATTCGGGGCCCGAACCAAATTTTTAAAACATCAAAAAAAAAATTTGGTCAAAATTACGAGCTGCCGAAATTTGTTTTTTTTTAAAGAAAAACCCGAATTTTGAAATCGCGCCATGGCTGGTCAAGGCGACGGGATGCCGGTGGGAGAGATAGAGGGGTTAGGAGTAACCCAGGATCAAATGGAGGGGAGCAATGAGGAGGCGGTTGAGGGAGTATCAGGCGCGCAAAATGGCGCCTCGCACATGGCCACGGCGACCGCGCCCGCGACCGTAGCAGCGCCGCTGGTGGATTCGAACCTTTTTATGTTGCAAATGGGGGCCCTTATGGAGAGGCTAGAAGCAAAAATGGGGGTAATGGGAAACCAAATGGGGGTAATGGGGGACGAAGCGAGGGGTACCGGTGAGGGGTTAGACAAGAAATTTGGGAAGTTAGACAATAATTTTGAGGAGTTAGACAAGAAATTTGGGAAGTTAGACAATAATTTTGAGGAGTTAGACAAGAAATTTGGGAAGTTAGACAATAATTTTGAGGGGTTAGACAACGGGATAAAAGAGGTGAGACATGGGTTAACGGGGGTGGAAAATAGAATGGCTGCCCAGGAGAATCAGATAGAGGGGATGAAAAATGGGTTAATGGGGCTAGAAAATAGGATGGAGGACAAATTGCGGGAAATAGGGGAACAATCTGCCAGGGAAATCAAACGAATGGGAAACCAGATAGAGGAGGTGCAAATCGGGTTAGAAAGTAAACTGGATGCTCAGAGGGATGAATTGGGACAGATGAGGGTGGCATCTACAAAAGAGATGGGGGAGATGAAAGAGGAGATACGACGAGGTGTGGGTGAGGAGGTCTCGGGGCTACGCGAGGAGGTAAAGCGAGGTGAGAAGCGTATGGAGAAAGAGGTGAGAAATAATACGGCGAAGTTACAAGGGGGAATAGAAGATCTGACGGAGGAGGTGGAACAGCTGACAGAGGGACAGACGGAGTTAGTGGAGCAGGTTCAAAAGAACACTGCGGTACTAGGAGGGTTAAAGGCGACACAAAAAGAAATTAAAAACGAATTAATAGCGACGCAGAGGCAATGTCAGATGGTACGGGAGGAACTGACAATGAGGGTGGACGAGGTGACAGAGATAATGGAGACAAAGGACCGGCAGGTGAGGATGCACATAGAGACGGTCATGGTAGCCTTAGAGGACGAACTTGAAGAGACGCACCGAGAAATAAAAGAGGTTAAACAAAAATTAGAGGAAGTGGAAGAAGAGGTGAGTGAAATTAAGAAGAGACGGACAGAAACTAAGAGAGAAATCCAGGAGGAGGTAATGGAATTGGTACAAGGTCGGTGCTCAACTCATAATGTGATGCTTACTAACCAAATAAAGAGTTTGCAGGTGGCAAAGGAGGTGCGACGACGAGGTACGGAGGTGAGTGGCAATGTATATGATGTGAGGAAAGCTTCAGTCGGCTTGGGGATTGGTTTGGATCCGGGTGTTCGTGAAAGGCCGTTGGTGAAGTGTGCGACAGGTCTGGTGTGCGAAAAAAGAGGTGTGCGAGAATGTCCGACCATGGGGTGTGTGAGGAAAAAGTGCACGCCAAGGAGTGAGTGTGCCGTCAAGAGTGAGTTGGTCGAAGCGCGTGTGCGAGGGGGTACATGGAAGCGCGGTGTGGTGAGTGTTACGGAGGAAGTAACGAGAGAGTGTACACCTGTGGTGAGTGTTACAGAGGAAGTAACGAGAGAGTGTACACCTGTGGTGAGTGTTACAGAGGATGTAACGAGAAAGTGTACGCCTGTGGTGAGTGTTACAGAGGGTGTAACGGGAGAGTGTGCGCAAGAGTGTGCGCGAGAAAGGTGTGTAACGGACAGGTGCATGAGGAAAGAGTGCGCTGTCGAGAGTAAGGGTGAGTGCGCGACCGAGAGTGGAGGTGAGAGTAGTGAGAGTGACACAGAGCGTGAGTTGGTTGTGGCAGGTGAGCGAGGATGTACACCTGGAATGGAAGGATGCACACCTGGAATGGTAGAGCGTGAGTGGGAATGCACGCTGGAATTGGTAGTGAGGCACGTGGTTGGGTGTGCGAGTGAGAGCACACCTGTGATTGTCACAGAGGAGGTGACCGAGGAGGGGGCGCGAAGAGGTGTGTTGGTGAGGTGTGCGAGCGACGAATGTGTGCCAAGGTGTTCGGTGGTCAGGTGTGTGACCAAGTCGGTGAGCGGAATGAGTGTACCGAGGTGTGTAAGAAAAGGTACGACGAGGAGCATGGAAACGGCTGCATGTATGAGCAAGAAAGGGGTAGCGTATGCGTATAAGCATGCAGGTGAGGCATCGACGGTAAACGGGTTAAAGGTTAGAACGACTTATAGCCGAATCGGCCCTCGGTGCGCGTCGGGCAGCTTCGCGTGCCGCGAGGACCAGCGGGGATCCGAACCACGGCGGTTTCGAAAGAACCGCCGTACGCGATCCACGCTGTGCCTCGCTTGGAACGGCCGCGTCCGGGCTCCACTAGGCGGAGCGGGCAGCCCGATAGGAAGGGTCGTCATGGCGACCACTTTCTATTGAGACGTGCCGGCAGGTCGAGATCGGGACATTGGATGGCTCCACGCCGAGGTGGTGCGTGGGATCTCGGCCCGGGTAAGCCCCCGTCCCTGCCACGAATGCGGGACGTATCCAGCCGCTGGCACAAAAGAACCCGCGTTCATGGCTCGGCTGTACGAAGCCGAGCTTTAGAAGGGAATTGGCGCACCGAGAGGATGTAATAAGTAGACGGGTGATGAGGATAGTGTTTTGGCCCCGAAATTAGAAAAAAAGCAAAATTTGATGATGGTAGAGTGATTGGCAGAATTTTTGATTGGTTGGATTTAGGTGTGCAAAATTGATAGTAGGACCTCCCCGATGTGGAGGGATGGCAAATCCACCATCCCTCACAGTGGGGCAAATGCGCTATAGTTTATGGGGTGGCTATGACAACCGAGCCAGGGAGGGCTTGGATAATGATAGGGATCTAGCGAAGATGACATTAGGTAACGTTAAGGTTTAGTTAGTGACTGATACCTGTAGTGGGGACGCAGGTAGTTTAGTGTGGATGATAATGACGTGGGAGCGCAATAGTTTAAAGGGACGACTGGGAAGCGCAAGTTTCAGAGGGGAGTAGTTAGCTGAGATGATGCCGTGTGTGTGAGGATTGAACAGGTGTGATTGCACAGGTGTGCAACTGAACAGGTGTGTGGAGCAGTGTTTGAGTGAGTGATGGTGATGTGTGTTGTGTTGACCAACGGGTCCAGGAAGAGGAGGAGGGTGCAGGTGGCACCAGGTGTGATTGCACAGGTGTGCAACGACAGGTGAATGGAGGACAGGTGTATGGAATAAATGGTATGGAGTAGTGGAATGGATGGTCGTGGAGTGAGTATGGTGGAAATTGTGGAGTGGAGTGGATGGTGCGAAGGTGTGAATGGGGGAAGAGTGGACCCCCATCACGGATACCCGGGGCGGGTAGTGTAAGTGTTAGGTAGAGGGTACAGGTAAATTGTGGTTGGATATTGGCATCTGTGGTGCGGGTGAGAGAATGGTCTTTGGATGGGTGCATTAGTGTTGTGGAAATGGCTGGGCGTGTAGCCTGTTAGTGTGTGTAGTTGGTTTGGGCACTCCACCACTGTGAGGATGTCGGCCAGATGAGGCCGCAGGTGGGCTCTGGGAGCCGGTAGTAGTTGTTGTGGATGGGGCCCGAGGATCCGGGGGACGGACCCGGGTAGCCCAGTGCCAGAGGGCACCGAGTGGGGTGACAGAGCCAGGAGGGGCCTGCCCCAGTTAGATAGGTTAGGGTGAGGAGCTAGGTAAGCTCGGGTGGCAACTGCAGTGGTGGAGGTGTGCAGGTGGGTAGACCTGCTGGGAGAGCTACACGCCGCAGCCCAGAAATTGTGCGAGGGCACCGGGAGATGAATCGGGGGAGTGAGACCCCAAATTGAGAAGCACCACAGTTTGGGCAATGGGAATTGGTTTTTAGAACCCATAGTGTAAGTTGGCCAATGGATTGGCAGGGAGAGACCCCGGGTAGTGTAAAGTGTGTTAAAGTCATTTAGAGGATAGTTAGGATGAAGGATCTCCTCGCACCATCTGCATCCACTCACCTGAGGTGACAGGTACTCCGCACCATGCCATGTTTAATTATTTTTACTGTGCAAATGTTTGGATTGTGAGACGCATCATGACGTGGGTGTGACATTGTGCTTTGTGTTCCATCTCTGCCTCCTTATGAGGATTGATGATGAATTTGGTGATGGCAAATTTTGAAGTAGAGGGATTGTGGAGACGAATTTGGTATAGGGGAAATATGGGGAAGACGGGACAGTAGTGACGAATTTGTAAATGTGTAGATTTGTGTACATATGGGGTAAGGGCAAGGGTAGGGTAGGTGACAGGGGGGTGACGTACGGTAGGGACGAGCTTTCTCACTTCGCCCTCCGTACGCATTTCGCCTTGCATTGCCTTATTGATGTGTACCCTTGTGACCTTACCCCTCGCTCAATTGTCTTTCCCCTTTTGTCTCCCACATGACCTGTGCGCCATTGGGTGCCGAGGGGAGCGGGCGTGGGTCGGCCATTGTGCGCCCGAAATTCCCAGAACCAGCTGTCTGCATCGATGCACCACATTATGGACCACATGTCTGTGGCCGAGCACCACTTATGGACCCCATGGGTTGGGGCATGGCCCCTCTGCTGGAACCGGCCATGAGGGCCCGAAATCTTGCTGGCGGACCTTGGCCACAGGGCACCGATGCCCCACAGGTGAACCACACTAGTCGGCCCTGTGGGCCATAAATAAAATAAATAAAAAGGACACATTGGGTGCAAGTTTTAATACAAATAGGCCGCCAGTAAGCAAAGCAAAAGAATAACACCTGGAAGAACAAATAATAATCACCAGCAGAGGGAGCCGAAGAGCAAGAGATCACCTGCAGGGTTAGGGGTTGTTGGTTTATTTTTATTGATGAACAATGGTGACTGCACCGATTGGTGCTTGAGGGTGCTTGTATTGGTGCGTTTTTGGGTGCTTTCACGGTGCGTCGATGCAGAGCAGACTGTCTCCCCCCCAGAAAGAACAATCACAGGTCCTGGGTTAGTCTTGTAAATAAAAGTAGCGTCAATTGTAAATAATGCTTCCCACCGTCAGTGTATAGTTTGAAGACCATTCCGCGATTCGGTTAACTGTGGGCGTAAGTCTGTTAGGCAGGGTGCAATGGAGCAGCGGGACACATTTATTTATGTTTTAAAACTGTCGCACTCAGGGTCAGGTTAAAAATAGAGGGAACAACACCTACGTGTCACACTAAAAATAAAAGTTGTAGGCCCGGGACGTGCCTAAGAGGAGGAGGGTGCAGTGTTGCGGAGATGAGGACTGTATATTTTTTTATTGTGTGCTGTACTATTATTATTATTGTTTATTCTGCGCCCCCCTACCTCCGGAGCGTGTACGCAAACCGCTCGGCGTACTACCATCGCACGTGGTTCGTGCGAAGCTTGTTTCCTCGCTTCCAGGGCAGCGCGAGTACTTAGGTACGAGCGAGAACTTGGTCCCGAAACCCTATTTTGCGCTGTCCGGAAGGGACGGTGTAAGCCTCGGTTCGCGCCAGGCCAGTAAAGACAAGGGGATTAATCCCTGCTTGATAAGGAGAGAAGGCTGGCGAGACAACCGCAACAATATATATATATATATATATATATATATATATATATATATATTTATATATATAAATATATACTCACACTCATACATACACAAACAAACACACACACACACACACACACACACACACACACACACACACACACACACATACATGAAAAGAAAGTGGAAGCATTGGCATAGGTTGCAAATGATCCACATTTCGCGGTATGATCCGTTCGGTTTCTGAAAATGCGCACACCTGTGTTAGTATCGTTAAAACTCGCATTGGATGGAAAGTACGGTGAATCTTACTATAATTCACCAAATGTCCGTCCGTCTGTCTGTCTGTTCGAAGGTACCGCAAAAACGGCTGAACCGATTGCAACGATATTTTGGGTGGGTAATCCTCAGACCTCTTGGAGTAAAATAGGCTTTATTGTTTTTCCAAGTTTTCCAATTTTCCAGTTTTTTCAAACACGATGGAATAATATTTACCGATATGAACAGTGATGTGGCTTTTGTTGAAATTCTACGTACCAGGAGAGAGAAGATCAACTCCTGACAAAATCTTCCTATATAAACGTGCGGCTCCGAAGTAACATGGCAGCGTGTGCAAAGTGACCGAGAAACAGGTGTATCGGCCGCTTCCGTGTTACAGATTCGGCGTGCACTCTTCACACATAAACGTGCGACTAAGAAAGACGTGTGGCGGCCGCTTCCATTTTGCAGAATTCAATCTTTTTTCAAAATGGGCGCCATGTACTGTTTAGATTTTGATGATTTGCGTGATATGATTCAACGGATGTTTATATGAATCGCTTAAAATAAAAAAGCCTTCAATTTCTGATATTTTGCCTTTTCATTTGGGCCTCCCAATTGAAGCCGTGCCCATGGGGCGGGTATCGTTGCTAGTTTAAAAAATGCAACGTTCCCCTTCCATTCCACTCGCAAGGATCCGACACCTGTGATTGACCTGTAGTGACCTTGAGCCAACATGAAAGGCTGTGTGACGTCAAGAGCTTTCCCTAACCGAAGGCCACGTTACAACCCTCCAGGATTCCTTGCATACTATCACTTCACGTCCGATCACGTCGAATAAATAAATAAATAAATCCGCTTTCGATTCTTACCAACCCGTTTCCATCACCTCCAACTTGCTATGTCCAGTCGTGGCCAAAAATATTGGCACCCTTGCTATTTTTTCAAATAATGCACCATTTCTTCCAGAAAATTGTTGTAATCTTTTGGTATCCACATTTGTATTTCTTTAGTTTGCAGTGGAACAAAACAAAGAAAGCTGAAAAAAATACTAAATCTTAGCTTATTCCACACAGAAATCCTAAAATAGCCCGGACAATATTATTGGCACCTTGTAGAAGTTGTTAGAAATAATTCGATTTCAAGCACTTTGGGCACGAGCACCCCTTCGGGCTCGACTTTTTTTTAATGCCATGAACAAACTTTAGTCACAACATACCAAATATAATTTGTGCCAAGTTTGGTCGCAATCCCATCAGTAGTTTTGGAGAAGAAGTTGCAAGTGTTTACGGACTGAGGACGCGCCATCGCATAAGCTCACCTGAACTTCGTTCCAGGTGAGCTAAAAACCCAGAAGCCATTGTGTCGGACGCCATCACGTCAACTCCAATATCCCATAAACTACCCCCAAAGGAAGATTCAAATTCAGTATGATCGGCACTCAAGAAAAAAGAGAGAATGAGGATTACTATATCTGAAATGTCTGTGTGTGTGTGTGTGTGTCTCATGTGTTTGTGTATGTGTGTGTGTGTGTCATGTGTGTGTTTGTGTGTGTGTCGTGTGTGTGTGTTTGTCCATCTATCTGTGTCTGTCTCTATCCAATCTATCTGTCTGTCTGTTGTAAGAATGTCCTTGTGTAATGTCTGTGTAATACAATTTAGCATTGTCTGTCTGCATATCTATCTATCTGATGTAAGAATGTGTGATCGATTGCTTTTACTAGCATGTTGTCCGTGCCCGCACGGCATTCTAGAGAGGGTAGTGATGGAGGCAGCAAAAATGAAAATGGCATCTTCAGTCATCGAGCTGGCAATCTGGGATGAACAATTCACATTTATTGCCACATCTGATGCAATTTAAGTGCTCTAATGGCACGAGGTGCTCCATTTGAAACTGTTTGTTTGATACATTTCGCTTTTTGATGCGTCAGGTCCATAATAAATAAATTAGGGGGAGGTTGAAACTTGGGGATGGGGAGCGGGGAGGGTTGAGGATTTTTGTTGCTGGGTGGAGGTTGAGGTGTTGTGGTGGGGAGGGGGTTGGAAGGTTTTAGAGTGTGGAGGGAAGGAGTGTGATTGAAGGCTTTGGGTTGAGAGGGAGAGATCGAGGACTTTGGAGGTGGGGTTGATGACTTGGGGATGGGAAAGGGTGGGGGGGGGGGGGCAAGGGGGGTCAGGACTTGAAGAAGAAAGAAGAAAGGGGTTGAGGACTAGAAATCACATTTTATATTATGTGGAATTTGCATGAGTCACTTCCATTATGTGTCAAAGGACATTCTTGTCATACTCCCCAAATATTCCACAATCTATTGAAAACTCATTCCCTTACAGCAGCTCAGTGGAACCGGGTTATCTGCTAGTCGTAGATAAAAATGACTATCTTTAGCCATTAAAATGAGTGGTTTCCTCACATTTGATAGATTTGGTATGAATGGCCTGCCTTTGACGTACCATCACTCCTTGTCCTGTTTAACCATGTACTTTGCTTTATGCAGATGACCCTGAAGAATTTTGGGTTTACCGCTGGGTGTGGGCGAAAGATGGCAGCAGCAACGAACCTTTCATTTTGCAGATCTTTTCCACATCTCAGCCAGATGTGCACGCATGTTTAAAGCCAAGTATGCTTGCCTTTCCTGTATTTCCTTTTTATATCGTCCTCTGGCTGTTGCATTATGCTGTTTTTATTTTTTATTATTCCAAATTTGAAGTAATGTCTTGCACTCATTTTTGTGCCATGTTTCTGTGCCAATTTGAGGCATTGTGGGCGAGTACATGGCCGTGCCGAGGGGGTAGGGCGAGTGTGTTACGGTCGGGCATGAAGCCAAAGTAGATGGCAAGGAGTATGATAGAGTTGCAGTAAGTGAGAGATTCGTTAATGAGGAGAGAAATTGAAGGATGGCATTAGAAGGCATCTACATGCATAGGTGTGATAGGAAGGATTAAACAGGTACAGCAATGTTTGTAAAGGAAGGTTTTGTATCAAGGGAAAGGGATGATATTGTTATGTACGTCGCCTCTGGATAACTCCAAGAGGACATCGTGTTCCGAGAAACCATGGTTGCCATCTACAACCCTTAACTCGGGCCGGATGTTCGCACCTAAAGTCGGTTTACCGTGCCGGTGAGTTAAGCGTGGTGGACGGGGAACCGTGCCAGCAACTATGTGGTGGTTAATTACAAGGCTGAGCGAACCAACTACCATTACATTATGTGGGCTACCATTACAACTTGTCTCAGACCAATTGCCCCCCAGAAATGCTATCTCTACCAACCACGAGTAGGATAAATCAAGACACCTATCAATACTTTCATGAATTTATTGCACAGGCTGGTGAAGAAATGAAAGAGCGGAAAATGACGAAGGGAATGTTGGGGAGATAATCAACGAGAAAATGGTGGGAAACATTCAAACACCAAAAATAGCGGGAAAAACAAGACGCATGAATGGCATATAGTTCATCACAGAAGAAACACGTATGCATTTGCCCTTACACATACGCGATCACCTTCCAGAGGGCTTACAATAATCACTTGCCATGAAATACAATACTGGATCCATACACCTGAGGATTGACACAGAGAGGTGGGTGGAGGGTAGAGATTATAGAGTAGGATGAGGAAAGAATAATCTTGGAGTGATGACAGCTCAGCTTGGAGCGAACGTCACTACAGCCCGGCGCCCGAACTCGCTCCTCGCGCTCCCCTTGCAAGGCAGAGCCCCAATGGTCTTGCGTCTGTGCCGGAGCCCGTCCGACCTGCACAATGTTCTTTGTTGCAAGGACGGCTTGTTCCATTTGAATGTACAGGGATTTGTGTTCAGAGGCGGAGCTGTCCTAGCTGTGGTGCTGAAGACTGCAGCCTTGGGACCGTGTCGTGTGGAAGCTGCCGTGAATAAAAGCAAACATGAAGAAGTGATAAGAATAAAGAAGTTGACGCTGTGGAAACCAAGGCCTTCAAGATCTTTGGAATCTCCTGCACTAAAACTGAGTCTATGGGCCTATCACTTCACCATTGCAGACAGGTCAGTGGTCTCTTTGTCTTGGACAGCATTTTTTATGGTCTTGCACCCTCTGCTCTCTCCGAGCTTCACTCCTCCCTCCCTCCCCCCCCCCCTCCCCACTCCCCTCCAACCCATTCTTGTTTCCAGCACGTTTCTGCAGGGCTCACGTGGTCCACCATTAACCCCCTTCTGCTAAATCTTCCTAAATCCATGATCACTGCTCACCTCTACTCATTTGTTTGTCTTTTTCCCCACCTGTTCAATACAGTGTGATTGCAAGGTAATCCTGGTGTGAGGGGGATAGAAGGGCATGTTTTAAGGGAAGAGTATGGATTAATGGGGATTTTAATTTTCCATGGCAACTTTGGGTCCATGAACAGGGAAAGATTTTCCAGATCTAGTACAGGACAGCTTTTAAACCAGTTTGTAGATAAGCCCATGAGAGGTTGGGGTGGAGGGCCTGGGGGATACTGAAGTTCTGGACCTCGATTGAAGTAATGATCACAATTAATGTGGTGGAAGTGGAGGTGGAGGTGACAAGTGACCAAAACGTAGCGTGTGCAAAATTCTGTTAAGATTTGGAGTTTAGGATGGTAGAGTAAGGTGATTCGATTTCAGGAAGCTATCCTTGAGGGTATGAGTAGAGGACTAGGTGATGTGGATTGGGCGAGGCTAGCAAGACTCGGCATCAGACAAATGGGAAACATTCAAAAAGCGAATGTGTGTAGTGATGGGCAGATAAATTCCAGTGAGGTGTAAAACCAGGGGCAGAAAGACACCAAGGTGTTTGAACAGGTAGGTAAGGAGTGCTATTAAGTATAAGCAGAAGATATTTATTTGGTTAAAAAAAAAAGGGACTGGAAATTGACTCGCAGGTACAAAATAATGTGTTTGTGTATCTGTCCCGTGTCGTGCGGTGTGTGCCGTGCCATCCCATGATGCTCGGTGTGCCATGCTGTGTATGCCGTGCCATCCCATGATGTGCCATGATGTTCGGTGTGCCATGCTGTAATATGTGGTATTCCGTGCGGTGTGTGC
Source organism: Myxine glutinosa (assembly GCF_964187855.1). Lineage (NCBI taxonomy): Eukaryota > Metazoa > Chordata > Myxini > Myxiniformes > Myxinidae > Myxine > Myxine glutinosa. The sequence goes on along the minus strand of NC_136262.1, from coordinate 270,383,072 downwards.
CGTGCCATCCCATGATGTGCCATGATTTTCGGTGTGCCATGCTGTAATATGTGGTATTCCGTGCGGTGTGTGCCGTGCCATCCCATGATGTGCCATGATGTTCGGTGTGCCATGCTGTAATATGTGGTATTCCGTGCGGTGCGTGCCGTGCCATCCCATGATGTGCCATGATGTTCGGTGTGCCATGCTGTAATATGCGGTATTCCGTGCGGTGTGTGCCGTGCCATCCCATGATGTGCCATGATGTTCGGTGTGCCATGCTGTAATATGCGGTATGTCGTGCGGTGTGTGCCGTGCCATCCCATGATGTGCCATGTTGTTCGGTGTGCCATGCTGTAATATGTGGTATGCCGTGCAGTGTGTGTCATGCTGTGATGTGCGGTGCATCCTGTGCCGTGCCGTGCAGTGCGTCCCATGATGTGCTGTGCTGTGCATCCTGTGCCGTGCAGTGCGTCCCATGATGTGATGTGGTGTGCATCCTGTTCCGTGCAGTGCGTCCTATGATGTGATGGGCTGTGCATCCTGTGCCATGCAGTGCGTCCCATGATGTGATGTGCAGTGCATCCTGTGCCGTGCAGTGCATCCCATGATGTGATGTGCTGTGCATCCTGTGCCATGCAGTGCGTCCCATGATGTGATGGGCTGTGCATCCTGTGCCGTGCAGTGCATCCCATGATGTGATGTGCTGTGCATCCTGTGCCGTGCAGTGCGGCCCATGATGTGATGTGCTGTGCATCCTGTGCCATGCAGTGCATCCCATGATGTGATGGGCTGTGCATCCTGTGCCATGCAGTGCGTCCCATGATGTGATGGGCTGTGCATCCTGTGCCATGCAGTGCGTCCCATGATGTGATGGGCTGTGCATCCTGTGCCGTGCAGTGCGTCCCGTGATGTGCTGTGCATCCTGTGCCGTGCAGTGCGGCCCATGATGTGATGTGCTGTGCATCCTGTGCCGTGCAGTGCGTCCCATGATGTGATGTGCTGTGCATCCTGTGCCGTGCAGTGCGTCCCATGATGTGATGTGCCGTGCATCCTGTGCCGTGCAGTGCGTCCCATGATGTGCTGTGCTGTGCATACTGTGCCGTGCCGTGCGTCCCATGATGTGATGTGCGGTGCATCCTGTGCCATGCAGTGCGGCCCATGATGTGATGTGCTGTGCATCCTGTGCCGTGCAGTGCGTCCCATGATGTGCTGTGCTGTGCATCCTGTGCTGTGCAGTGCGTCCCATGATGTGATGTGCTGTGCATCCTGTGCCGTGCAGTGCGTCCCATGATGTGATGTGCTGTGCATCCTGTGCCGTGCAGTGTCCCGTGCTGTGTTTTCAATTTTCATGTATTTATTTTCTAAAGCAACAGCGTTCAGCATTTCTTTAACCTTTTTTTCCAGTGACAATCCTCGTGTGCACCCAAATGCGAGTTTCACGTTCGCATCATGGAGGGAGTTTCATTGCTCCATACTTGACCACTTCAAATGAGAGTCAGTTATTTGTGTCAGGTATGAGTTTTAACAAAGGTCACACACTGGCTTCCCAGCACTATTGCTTCCCAGCACTATTGTTTCCCAGCACTATTGTTTCCCAGCACTATTGCTTCCCAGCACTATTGTTTCCTCACACTATTGTTTCCCAGCACTATTGCTTCCCAGCACTATTGTTTCCCAGCAATATTATTTCCCAGCACTATTGCTTCCCAGCACTATTGCTTCCCAGCACTATTATTTCCCAGCACTATTGCTTCCCAGCACTATTGCTTCCCAGCACTATTGTTTCCCAGCAATATTATTTCCCAGCACTATTGCTTCCTAGCACTATTGCTTCCCAGCACTATTGCTTCCCAGCACTATTGTTTCCCAGCAATATTATTTCCCAGCACTATTGCTTCCTAGCACTATTGTTTCCCAGCACTATTGTTTCCCAGCACTATTGCTTCGCAGCACTATTGCTTCGCAGCACTATTACTTCCCAGCACTATTGCTTCCTCACACTATTGTTTCCCAGCACTATTGTTTCCCAGCACTATTGTTTCCCAGCAATATTGCTTCCTCACACTATTGCTTCATCACACTATTGCTTCCTCACACTATTGTTTCCCAGCACTATTGCTTCCCAGCACTATTGCTTCCTCACACTATTGCTTCCTCACACTATTGTTTCCCAGCACTATTGTTTCCCAGCAATATTATTTCCCAGCACTATTGTTTCCCAGCACTATTGTTTCCCAGCACTATTGCTTCGCAGCACTATTGTTTCCCAGCACTATTGTTTCCCAGCATGGAGGGTCTGGTAATGTATGTGCACTCCTCCTGCAGGGTTCCATCGAGATAAAGTTTACCGGCATGAGCAGGTGATGAAGGAACTGACCACCTGGACTTCCACGCTTGATGAAGAAGATCTAATAGCAGAGTGTCGCGTTGGAGGCTACTACACCTACCCTCCACTACCTCCGACACTATCACAGTTTCAAATCACACATTCAGGTTTTTTGGCGCTTGTTACCTCCGTTACCAAAGGTACATTGAGGTTATGTTTTCACCTATGTCTGTCTGTCTGTTTGTGAACAATATATCTCAAAACGTTGTGGACGGATGATTTTGATGAAATGTGATTCTGTATTGTGATTTTCTGTTCTACTGTCGGATACAAAATGTAAACTGTTCACCTGACGGAGGTATGCCGAGTGCCCACCTGTTTGGATATGGTGTTGTGGACACTGGACTGGAATCCTCATGATTGTGGGTTCAGATGTTGTTGGAGGAAGCAATATTGATGACGTTGATTCTGTTTTGGAAACGAAGTTGGTCTCAGGATAATTTCCATGTCGTCATGAAATTGTCCGTTAAAAATGTCCGTCGATGTATGTGTCTTCTGGTCTGACGTACACTCAATACGTTGTGATTCACCTGCCCTCAGGACAACTCGGGATGGGCACGGAAATGCCAGCTATGGTAAGGTAAAATCTCCCAAAGCGACTAAAAACCGAGGCCTCCACTTTATAAAACACAGTTTGGGGTTAATGTGGGAGCAATGGGGTTCAAATGTAGTTTGTACAAATGGGGGATACCTGGAAAGAGCCAACTTTCCCAACCATCATCCATGGTGTATGGAAGAGCTTCCAACAACAGCTCGAAATTCAATCATTTGGGATTTAAACTTGCGATCGCAGCATTGAGGCGACTTGTCAGACTGTAATTCCAGACAAATTTACTTTGGAAGTGGTAAATTTATTAATGTAAATGCAAAGTAGAACGGCACTCGGTAGAAAGCACACCTCCGCCAGGGTGAACCTTTTACGTTTGGGATCCACCGATAGGTCGGATCTGGATTCGGACCTGAACCAAATCGAATCGCCTTGTTATTGTCACCTGCCCAACTCATCCACCAAGTTTTGTTACAAGTCGTCCACAACCTTTTGAGATTTCATGCTCTGTATCGTTTTTGGCCCCATCACTCAACGGTGAAGAATCACTTTAAAATTAAATAATTCTCGTATCCGCATCCGCATTCAGATCTTCACCAAAATCTAACCAATTCTTCCCTGTCACACACCCAACCTCTTCTCCAAATTTCGTCTGAATGCGTCCACAACCTTTTGACATATCGTGCTATATGTTGGTTTAGCCCCATCACTCAATGGGGGTGAGGGCTAGCGGCTAGCCTGGTGTTGGGCTAGCGGTTAGGGTGCCGGCTTAGGATCCTAGGATCCTGGGTTCGAATCCCGGTCGATCGCTGAATTAACGCCAGGGGGTTGACTCAGCCTGTCATCCTTCCGAGGTCGGCTAATTGAGTACCAGTTCACTGGTAATTCCCTGCTTGTAATTCCCTGCTTGTCGCTTGTCGGCCCTGCTTGGCGCAGCTTGTCCTTGCTTGTCGCCCTGCTTGTCGCTGTAATTCCCTGCTTGTCGTAAAAGGCGACAAAAAGGGTTGGCGGCAGGAAGGGCATCCGGCCGTAAAACATTGCTTCAAAAAGGGGACCGGAAAAAAAACAACAACAACAACAACGGTCCCCGAAAAAGGCCAACCCCCGCTTTTCGGGGGAAAATGGCCTCTAAATGTGGTTATTTTTATTTTTTTACTCAATGGTGAAGAATCACTTCAAAATTAAATAATTCTCGTAAATCCGCATCCGCATTCAGATCTTCACCAAAATCTAACCAATTCTTCCCTGTCACACACCCAACCTCTTCTCCAAATTTCGTCTGAATCCGTCCACAACCTTTTGACATATCGTGCTATATGTTGGTTTAGCCCCATCACTCAATGGGGGTGAGGGCTAGCGGCTAGCCTGGTGTTGGGCTAGCGGTTAGGGTGCCGGCTTAGGATCCTAGGATCCTGGGTTCGAATCCCGGTCGATCGCTGAATTAACGCCAGGGGGTTGACTCAGCCTGTCATCCTTCCGACGTCGGCTAATTGAGTACCAGTTCACTGGTAATTCCCTGCTTGTAATTCCCTGCTTGTCGCTTGTCGGCCCTGCTTGTCGCAGCTTGTCCCTGCTTGTCGCCCTGCTTGTCGCTGTAATTCCCTGCTTGTCGTAAAAGGCGACAAAAAGGGTTGGCGGCAGGAAGGGCATCCGGCCGTAAAACATTGCTTCAAAAGGGGACCGGAAAAAAAACAAACAACAACAACCACGGTCCCCGAAAAAGGCCAACCCCCGCTTTGCGGGGAAAAATGGCCTCTAAATGTGGTTATTTTTATTTTTTTACTCAATGGTGAAGAATCACTTCAAAATTAAATAATTCTCGTATCCGCATCCGCATTCAGATCTTCACCAAAATCTAACCAATTCTTCCCTGTCACACGCCCAACCTCTTCTCCAAATTTCGTCTGAATGCGTCCACAACCTTTTGAGATTTCACACTATGTATCGTTTTTGGCCCCATCACTCAATGGCGAAGAATCACTTTAAAATTAAATAATTCTCGTATTCGCATCCGGATTCAGATCTTCACCAAAATCTAACCAATTCTTCCCTGTCACACACCCAACCTGTTCTCCAAATTTCGTCCGAATGTGTCCACAACCTTTTCAGATATCCCGTTCGCAGACAAACAGACAGAGGTGAACTATAAGTTACATCCACCTTTGGTGGCGAAGGTAATAAACACTGTACACTGTACAATATGTCGGAGTTTTTACCTTTTAATGGGCAAACATTCCAAGCCCTCATTCTTACCCAATGACCACATTTTATATGCGGTGCAGCTGGATTGGTGCTGACCAGTACCAAAGTGCTTGGAGACGTTCTTGCTTCTCTCCACTACAGAGAGCAGCGCAGAGTAGTTGTTCAAGCTACAATCGCAGCCATACTCTACTGCTCGAACCTTGAAGAGCATCAGGTATGGCCGTTCGTGCCCGAGTGAAACGGCAGTGTGCCCGGTGCTGTCTCGTCATGTGTGCCGGTGCTGTCTCGTCATGTGTGCCCGGTGCTGTCTCGTCATGTGTGCCCGGTGCTGTCTCATCATGTGTGCCCGGTGCTGTCTCGTCATGTGTGCCCGGTGCTGTCTCGTCATGTGTGCCCGGTGCTGTCTCGTCATGTGTGTATACACACACACACACACACACACACACACACACACACACACGTGCCGTTTCTCGGACTAATGTGAGAATCTCATTCCGAATCCCTTTCCGAATCCCTCTTAACTCGCAAGTCAAGCCTCCATATCAAAATCTTTGTAATCTTGTACCATAGGCAGTTTGTGATACGATAAGCAATCCTTCCTGACCGTTTAGTTTTGTTTGCTTGTACTCCAAGATGGCGGACAGCAAATGTGGTGACGTCACGTGCACATGCATCCTCTGTTGAAGGGGGCGTTATCAAAATAACATGTCGTTTGGTATTTGTTCATTACGCGATTCTCTTAGCAGCACTGCACCAGGACGACAGTCATAGTTTGGTTTGACCCCACAGGTGAACAAATCTGTAAACAGAGGGGAACACCTTGTCATTTGGGTGATCCTGTCAAGTTCTAACCAAGCTTGAGTCTGCGTACCTCAATACACCTGAGGGATCGGGTACATTTACAGCATGGGATATATTTGTTGTTCTTCACCAAGAGGACATAAAATGAATCCATCTGGTGTTACGATGCAATGGTTGTTTACCCATGAAACCACATGATGTTTTTACATTAAAACTGCATCTCACACCTTCATTTTGTTCTGCATCACGTGATGCTGTGCTATTTTACTGTCCCAATGTTAGAGTGATGAGATTATTGTGAAGTGTTCCCCCTATTATACCCTGCAATCACCTGAAATACCATTCCCACATTTTTCATCTAAATCCAGGCTGCATCCCAAATATACCGTGTAGTATCCTCTATTTTGGCGGCATCCCAAATATACCGTGTAGTAGCCTCTATTTTGGCGGCATCCCAAATATACCGTGTAGTAGCCTCTATTTTGGCGGCATCCCAAATATACCGTGTAGTATTAAAGCGCGGCGTTACGCGCGCTGCTTGTGAGCAAGGAGGAAGCGGACAAGCGGTAACATATAAACGTCTTTATTGTAAGAGCACACTGTAACACTGAACTGCTCCGGGCTGGTCGCCCGGTGTATATCATGAGGCCACGCCTACCCCTCGGGCGTGGCCACCGCCCACTTGGTGCGTGGAATGATGTCACCACGCCATTGGGCTTTTGTGTCCGCCACACGCGCCCCCCCAGAATTCCCGCGCACCTGGAGGGCCAGTTTGCGGGGCAGACGAATGACCCGGCCGAAGCGCCCCCTGGCGATCGGCGGCGTCCGGGGTGCAGGGATGCCAGGTGGGATGCCCCTGGCTGCCCCTGGGATGGGTGCAGGACCGGGGGGCGGCGTGGCGGCGGGGCTGGGCGGTGCCGGGGGTCCGCCCGCAGGAGGGCGGCCCCGACGTGGGGGTCGGGCCACTGGCGGTGGATGGTCCACATCGAGGTGGGCCGGCTTGAGGCGGTCTACCGAAACGCGGTCAGGAGTACCGCCGATGTCCAGGGTGAAGTGCTTCGCCCCGGTCTCCAGCACGCGGAAAGGCCCGTCGTACGGGGGCCGCAGTGGTGTCCGATGGGCATCGTGGCGGACGAAGACGTACTCCGCCGTGCGAAGCTCCGGGGCGACGTGCGTCGGTGGGTGCCCGTGGCATGCCGTTGGCACCGGGGCGAACCTCTGGGCGGTCTCTTGCAGAGCGGAGCGCTGCTGCGCCGCGGACCATGGTGCCGTGGAGTCGGGGAGGAACTCGCCCGGCACCCGCAGCGGTTGCCCGAAGACCAACTCCGCCGCGGATGCACGCAGGTCCTCCTTGGGCACCGTCCGGAGGCCCAGCAGGACCCAGGGGAGCCTGTCGACCCAGCCGCCGTCGCGGAGGGTGGCCCGGAGCGCGGCCTTCAATGAGCGGTGAAATCGCTCACACAGGCCGTTAGCCTGGGGGTGGTAGGCCGTGGTTCGGTGCAGCCGGACCCCGAGCCCCTGCGCAACTGCCCCCCAGAGCTCCGAGGTGAAGTCGTGGCGTCATTGAGACGGCGATAGTCCCCGCACGGTCGCCATCCCCCGCCGGGCTTCGACGTCAAGCGCAGACGGCTTGTCCAGGCCGAGACGTTCAGCTCGCTCGCTTGTGCGTTGCCCAGCTCAACGAGCGGCTTGCCAAGCGGCTTGCCGAACGATTCGGTTCCGGCCACGTTGGTCTGTACGCTTCCGGCAGCGGACGCATTCACCCGCCTCCTCGCCGGCTTCCCGGCCCTCACGCGGCCCACCTTCTCGGCGGGGGCCGTCAAGCACGGGGTGGCCCATCACATCCCCACCGTCGGGCCACCGGTCTACGCCCGGGCACGCCGCCTCGAGCCGACGAAGCTGGCGGTGGCAAAAGCGGCGTTCGCTACCCTGGAGCGACTCGGCATTGTTCGGCGCTCAGAGAGCGCTTGGGCGTCGCCGCTGCACATCGTGCCGAAGCCCGGCGGGGGATGGCGACCGTGCGGGGACTATCGCCGTCTCAATGACGCCACGACTCCCGACCGCTACCCCGTCCCCCACATTCAGGACTTTTCCGCCCGTTTGGCGGGCAGGTCCTTCTTCTCGAAGGTGGACCTCATACGCGGCTACCATCAGGTCCCCGTCAGGCCGGAGGACGTCCCGAAGACGGCGGTCATCACGCCATTCGGACTCTTCGAGTTCCTGCGCATGCCCTTCGGTCTGAAGAATGCGGCTCAGGCGTTCCAGCGACTGATGGACAGCGTCCTGCGCGACTTGGATTTTGTCTACGTCTACCTGGACGATATCCTCGTCGCCAGCGCGTCCCGTGAAGAGCACCTACGCCACCTCCGCACGCTCTTCGAACGCCTGGGCCAGCATGGCCTGATTGTGAACCCCGCAAAGTGCCGGTTCGGCGCCGCCACAATCGATTTTCTGGGGCACCGTGTCACCAGGCACGGAGCCGTCCCCCTACCGGCCAAGGTGGAGGCGGTGAAGGGGTTTCCGCGCCCCCGCACGATCAGAGGGCTGCAGGAGTTCCTGGGCATGGTGAACTTTTACCATCGGTTCCTGCCCCGTATCGCCCAGCTCCTGCGCCCCCTGCACGAAGCTCTCCGAGGTAAGCCGGGCAAAGGCGACGTTACCTGGACCGAGCAGATGGACACGGCGTTCACGGGCGCGAAGCTCGCCTTGGCTAACGCCACCATGCTCGCGCACCCGGCGCCCGATGCACCGATCGCCCTCACCACCGATGCCTCGGACTACGCGGTGGGCGCGGTGCACGAGCAATGGGTGCTTGGAGCTTGGCAACCGCTGGCGTTCTTTAGCCGGCAGCTTCGCCCGCCCGAGCGCCGTTACAGTACTTTCGACCGCGAGTTGCTCGGACTTCACTTGGCGGTCAGGCACTTCCGCCATCTGCTCGAGGGCCGGGCGTTCACTGCCTTCGTCGACCACAAGCCGCTGATCTTTGCGATGGGCAAAGTCACCGAGCCGTGGTCGGCCCGGCAGCAGCGTCACCTCTCGGCCGTGTCCGAGTACACGACGGACATCCATCACGTCGGGGTCACCAGTAAAGCGCGGCGTTACGCGCGCTGCTTGTGAGCAAGGAGGAAGCGGACAAGCGGTAACATATAAACGTCTTTATTGTAAGAGCACACTGTAACACTGAACTGCTCCGGGCTGGTCGCCCGGTGTATATCATGAGGCCACGCCTACCCCTCGGGCGTGGCCACCGCCCACTTGGTGCGTGGAATGATGTCACCACGCCAGTGGGCTTTTGTGTCCGCCACAGTATCCTCTATTTTGGCTGAATCCAAAATATACCGTGTAGTATCCTCTATTTTGGCGGCATCCCAAATATACCGTGTAGTATCCTCTATTTTGGCGGCATCCCAAATATACCGTGTAGTATCCTCTATTTTGGCTGAATCCAAAATATACCGTGTAGTATCCTCTATTTTGGCGGCATCCCAAATATACCGTGTAGTATCCTCTATTTTGGCGGCATCCCAAATATACCATGTAGTATCCTCTATTTTGGCGGCATCCCAAATATACCGTGTGGTATCCTCTATTTTGGCGGCATCCCAAATATACCGTGTGGTATCCTCTATTTTGGCGGCATCCCAAATATACCGTGTGGTATCCTCTATTTTGGCTGAATCCAAAATATACCGTGTAGTATCCTCTATTTTGGCGGCATCCCAAATATACCGTGTAGTATCCTCTATTTTGGCGGCATCCCAAATATACCATGTAGTATCCTCTATTTTGGCGGCATTCCAAATATACCGTGTGGTATCCTCTATTTTGGCGGCATCCCAAATATACCGTGTGGTATCCTCTATTTTGGCGGCATCCCAAATATACCGTGTAGTATGCTCTATTTTGGCGGCATCCCAAATATACCGTGTAGTATCCTCTATTTTGGCGGCATCCCAAATATACCGTGTAGTAGCCTCTATTTTGGCGGCATCCCAAATATACCGTGTAGTAGCCTCTATTTTGGCTGCATCCCAAATATACCGCGTAGTATCCTCTATTTTGGCTGCATCCAAAATATACCGTGTGGTATCCTCTATTTTGGCGGCATCCCAAATATACCGTGTAGTATCCTCTATTTTGGCTGCATCCCAAATATACCGTGTAGTATCCTCTATTTTGGCTGCATCCCAAATATACCGCGTAGTATCCTCTATTTTGGCTGCATCCCAAATATACCGTGTGGTATCCTCTATTTTGGCGGCATCCCAAATATACCGTGTAGTATCCTCTAGTTTGGCGGCATCCCAAATATACCATGTGGTATCCTCTATTTTGGTGGCATCCCAAATATACCGTGTAGTATCCTCTATTTTGGCTGCATCCCAAATATACCACGTAGTATCCTCTATTTTGGCTGCATCCCAAATATACCGTGTGGTATCCTCTATTTTGGCGGCATCCCAAATATACCATGTAGTATCCTCTATTTTGGCTGCATCCCAAATATACCGTGTGGTATCCTCTATTTTGGCGGCATCCCAAATATACCGTGTAGTATCCTCTATTTTGGCTGCATCCCAAATATACCGTGTAGTATCCTCTATTTTGGCTGCATCCCAAATATACTGTGTGGTATCCTCTATTTTGGCTGCATCCCAAATATACCGTGTAGTATCCTCTATTTTGGCTGCATCCAAAATATACCGTGTGGTATCCTCTATTTTGGCTGCATCCCAAATATACCGTGTAGTATCCTCTATTTTGGCGGCATCCCAAATATACCGTGTAGTATCCTCTATTTTGGCTGCATCCCAAATATACCGTGTAGTATCCTCTATTTTGGCTGCATCCCAAATATACCGTGTGGTATCCTCTATTTTGGCGGCATCCCAAATATACCGTGTAGTATCCTCTATTTTGGCTGCATCCCAAATATACCGTGTGGTATCCTCTATTTTGGCTGCATCCCAAATATACCGTGTAGTATCCTCTATTTTGGCTGCATCTCAAATATACCTTGTAGTATCCTCTATTTTGGCTGCATCCCAAATATACCGTGTGGTATCCTCTATTTTGGCTGCATCCCAAATATACCGTGTGGTATCCTCTATTTTGGCGGCATCCCAAATATACCGTGTAGTATCCTCTATTTTGGCTGCATCCCAAATATACCGTGTAGTATCCTCTATTTTGGCGGCATCCCAAATATACCGTGTAGTATCCTCTATTTTGGCTGCATCCCAAATATACCGTGTAGTATCCTCTATTTTGGCTGCATCCCAAATATACCGTGTGGTATCCTCTATTTTGGCTGCATCCCAAATATACCGTGTAGTATCCTCTATTTTGGCTGCATCCCAAATATACCGTGTAGTATCCTCTATTTTGGCTGCATCCCAAATATACCGTGTGGTATCCTCTATTTTGGCTGCATCCCAAATATACCGTGTGGTATTCTCTATTTTGGCGGCATCCCAAATATACCGTGTAGTATCCTCTATTTTGGCTGCATCCCAAATATACCGTGTAGTATCCTCTATTTTGGCGGCATCCCAAATATACCGTGTGGTATCCTCTATTTTGGCTGCATCCCAAATATACCGTGTGGTATCCTCTATTTTGGCTGCATCCCAAATATACCGTGTGGTATCCTCTATTTTGGCGGCATCCCAAATATACCGTGTAACATCCTCTATTTTGGCTGCATCCCAAATATACCGTGTGGTATCCTCTATTTTGGCGGCATCCCAAATATACCGTGTAGTATCCTCTATTTTGGCTGCATCCCAAATATACCGTGTGGTATCCTCTATTTTGGCGGCATCCCAAATATACCGTGTAACATCCTCTATTTTGGCTGCATCCCAAATATACCGTGTGGTATCCTCTATTTTGGCTGCATCCCAAATATACCGTGTGGTATCCTCTATTTTGGCGGCATCCCAAATATACCGTGTAGTATCCTTTATTTTGGCGGCATCCCAAATATACCGTGTGGTATCCTCTATTTTGGCGGCATCCCAAATATACCGTGTAACATCCTCTATTTTGGCTGCATCCCAAATATACCGTGTGGTATCCTCTATTTTGGCTGCATCCCAAATATACCGTGTGGTATCCTCTATTTTGGCGGCATCCCAAATATACCGTGTAGTATCCTTTATTTTGGCGGCATCCCAAATATACCGTGTGGTATCCTCTATTTTGGCGGCATCCCAAATATACCGTGTGGTATCCTCTATTTTGGCGGCATCCCAAAAATACCGTGTGGTATCCTCTATTTTGGCGGCATCCCAAATATACCGTGTGGTATCCTCTATTTTGGCAGCATCCCAAATATACCGTGTGGTATCCTCTATTTTGGCGGCATCCCAAATATACCGTGTGGTATCCTCTATTTTGGCGGCATCCCAAATATACCGTGTGGTATCCTCTATTTTGGCGGCATCCCAAATATACCGTGTGGTATCCTCTATTTTGGCTGCATCCCAAATATACCGTGTGGTATCCTCTATTTTGGCTGCATCCCAAATATACCGTGTAACATCCTCTATTTTGGCTGCATCCCAAATATACCGTGTGGTATCCTCTATTTTGGCGGCATCCCAAATATACCGTGTGGTATCCTCTATTTTGGCGGCATCCCAAATATACCGTGTGGTATCCTCTATTTTGGCTGCATCCCAAATATACCGTGTAACATCCTCTATTTTGGCTGCATCCCAAATATACCGTGTAGTATCCTCTATTTTGGCTGCATCCCAAATATACCGTGTAACATCCTCTATTTTGGCTGCATCCCAAATATACCGTGTAGTATCCTCTATTTTGGCTGCATCCCAAATATACCATGTAGTATCCTCTATTTTGGCGGCATCCCAAATATACCGTGTGGTATCCTCTATTTTGGCGGCATCCCAAATATACCGTGTAACATCCTCTATTTTGGCTGCATCCCAAATATACCGTGTGGTATCCTCTATTTTGGCAGCATCCCAAATATACCGTGTAACATCCTCTATTTTGGCTGCATCCCAAATATACCGTGTGGTATCCTCTATTTTGGCGGCATCCCAAATATACCGGGTAGTATCCTCTATTTTGGCTGCATCCCAAATATACCGTGTAGTATCCTCTATTTTGGCTGCATCCCAAATATACCGTGTAGTATCCTCTATTTTGGCTGCATCCCAAATATACCGTGTAACATCCTCTATTTTGGCTGCATCCCAAATATACCGTGTGGTATCCTCTATTTTGGCTGCATCCCAAATATACCGTGTGGTATCCTCTATTTTGGCTGCATCCCAAATATACCGTGTGGTATCCTCTATTTTGGCTGCATCCCAAATATACCGTGTAACATCCTCTATTTTGGCTGCATCCCAAATATACCGTGTGGTATCCTCTATTTTGGCTGCATCCCAAATATACCGTGTGGTATCCTCTATTTTGGCTGCATCCCAAATATACCGTGTGGTATCCTCTATTTTGGCTGCATCCCAAATGTACCGTGTAGTATCCTCTATTTTGTAAAAGTCTTTCCTTTGTATTGCGTGATGTTCTGATCTCTGTGGTACTTCTTGCTCCTCTCACCTGTGCCCTGTGCATCGCACCACTCTAGGCTTACCTGCACTAGCTCTGCCTTTCAAACCCAGTTTCATTAACAGGACCGAATCACTTTCCTGCCTCCAATCCTTCCATCGTATTAGCTCCGCCATGGAAGGTGATCGCAGGTTATGCTTTCACACCTGTTTATCTGTTTTTGTTTGGCTGTGATGCACGATATCTCAATAAGTTATGGACACATTCGGATGAAACTAGGTGGGCAGGTTGGGTATGTGTCAAGGTTGAATTGATTTGATTTTGGTGAAGATCCGAATTTGAGAATTTGAAGATTTCTTCATGAAGTAATTCTTCACCATTGAGAGATGTGGCCAAAAACGATATGGAGCACAATATCTCAAAAAGTTATTGACGCATTTGGACAAAACTAGGATGAGGGACTCGGATGACTTGGGTTGGTGACGAGAACTAACCGATTCGATTTGGGTTCGGGTCCGGATGCAGATCCGGCTCATCATTGAGATACAAAACGTAAACTGTTCAGAGTGGTAAAGGTGTGCGCACTAACGAGTGCTGTCCTAGTTGGTCAAACTGCAACTCTTGATGAAAATGATTTTTACCGTCATCTAGTTTTTTTCTTCTTCTTCTTTCTCTATCCCCTCCGCCTATTCTCCACCTTGTTTCCCTTTACTCATCCTTTATTAAAGACTAGTAAAGGTATCCAGGCAATGCAGGGTCGCTTCACTGACGGGAACATCGAGAGTGGGCAGCAGGAGGAGGGGTGAGTGGGGAGCAGGGGTGAGGGGTGAGTGCGGAGTAGGAGGAGGGGTGAGAGGGGAGCAGGAGAACGGGTGAGAGGGGAGCAGGAGGAGGGGTGAGAGGAGAGCAGGAGGAGGGGTGAGTGGGGAGCAGGAGGAGGGGTGAGAGGCGAGCAGGAGGAGGGGTGAGAGGAGAGCAGGAGGAGGGGTGAGAGGGGAGCAGGAGGAGGGGTGAGAGGGGAGCAGGAGGAGGGGTGAGGGCAGCAGGAGGAGGGGGTGAGAGGGGAGCAGGAGTAGGGGTGAGAGGGGAGCAGGAGTAGGGGTGAGAGGGGAGCAGGAGGAGGGGTAAGAGGGGAGCAGGAGGAGGGGTGAGAGGGGAGCAGGAGGATGGGTGAGAGGGGAGCAGGAGGAGGGGTGAGAGGGGAGCAGGAGAAGGTGTGAGTGGGGAGCAGGAGGAGGGGTGAGCGATGAGAGGGGAGCAGGAGGAGGGGTGAGAGGGAAGCAGGGGTAGAGTGAGAGGAGGGGTGAGTGGGGAGCAGGGTGAGTGGGGAGTAGGAGGAGGGTTGAGCGGGGGGGGAGCAGGAGGGGTGAGCAGGGTGTAGAAGGAGAGTGAGAGGAGTGGTGAGTGGGAAGCAGGGGTAGAGTGAGAGGAAGGATGAGTGGGGAGTAGTGGAGAGTGAGAGGAGGGGTGAGTGGGAAGCAGGGTTAGTGGGGAGCAGGAGGAGGGGTCAGCGGGGAGCAGGAGGACAGGGGGAGGGAGCAGCCTTGGTGTCCCATTACCAACAAGAGTGACAATTGCTTTGCAATACATGCCCCCTATCGATGTGATATTTTCCAAGTCAAAACGGGCATACAACAACAACAACAACATGCATTTTAAGGCCATTTTCCCTGCTAGAGTGGGGGTTAGCCTTGCGGTCCCCATGACAATCTTCTCCATTTTGGCCTATTTTCTGCATCTCTCCTTGTTAACCCTGTTGTGGAAGTATTTGGGGAGACTCAAGACTCCAATGACCGGACACAGGTTTTACAAAAGGTCTGGTTTATTAACTGGTTATTCACTTCATTCCAATTACCAAATAATACCGCTTAATTCAATAGACCAGGTTAACTCTTTTCGCATGGTCCTTCTCGTTCGGCCGATGTTCCTCCGCCACTCCCGTCGGGCAGAGGATCTGATGATGAGGAGTGCTCGTCCGTTCCGTCGGTCAGAGCTCCTGGTGACAAGTCCTCTCGACTCAACGTTTGCTCTCGTTTATATGGACAAACTGGACTTAATCCCCTGTCCGCTGAACGTTAATCCTTTCTCCGCTAATGCCCCGAGGTCATGCATGCACCAAGTCCTGGCATCAGCTCGCTCCCCTCCTGCTGTGAGTTCCGTTTACCAAACGATAGGGGGGTGCTTCAGCCAGGGGCTGTGACCAGGTGGACAAGAGATTATCATGTTCGGGCACATTCCTGACACTCATTTACGAACTCGACTTTCACAGAGTTTGCAGGTAAAATGTATCTGCTTCGTTACCAGTGTTAATTAATAAGTTACCAGTGCCAATTAATAAGTTACACTGAGTTACACTTCCACAATTCCCTCATCTTTTTGTTTTTGTTTATATTAACCATTAATCTAAACATCAATATAAGTAAACAATCAATCACTACAAGTAAACATCATTACAAGTATAAGTAAATAATCAATCACTTTGGTAATCAAATTCCCTTGGGCATACACCGTCATCCTGCAAGAATCACAAAACATTTCGTTGGTCATTGACTCCTTCCATATCGTTCAATCTATTGCATTTGCATCACAAATATATTTTCAAAACAACACTTCACCATCACCAAGATACAACAATTTCACTTCATTTTCAAGTTTTGTAAAGCATCTGCACCATCTGGCAACAACGTTTGCCTCCACACAAATGTTGACTTTGTTTGAAAGGAAGGGCTGATCACTTGTGTTTGAATCCTGGTATGAAACATTTTCTCCTAATGTCTTCATAGCTCCTGCACTACTTCGTGTAGGATTTCGCTGTTGTGGTAACATTGCGGAGTCATAGACTGACCCTGCTCTCCTTGTAGCATTCTTGCCACTTTTTGCTGTAAACCATAGTAATTCCTGAACAAGGCCTTCACCCAGTTGTAGTCGACTTGCCTCCTCCCTCATTGTGAGTGGGCAGCAAGTATTGGTGTGACGTTGATTGGCCAGCAAGATGTGGAACAGGGATGCCGGATGCATCCACAATGATGTTGGGACCATGGTGTTCAGGTCATTCATGGTCCTTACCAGGAGCAACCAGCAGAATCGTGCACAGCTGTTGTGACAAGGGCACAGCCGTTTTTTGCAGCTCCATGCTGGTTCCCCGGACGTTGGTGAAGTAATAACATATGTCCCCGCATTTCACAGAGGTTGCAGGTAAAATGTCGTTGTCCTGCAACTTCTGATGTGGTGAATGTTCGAAGCCTTCGAACAAGAGTAAGTGATCGCCTTTCTTTCATATGTTGCAGTGTGATCCAGGCAAATGGTCACATAAATTTCCTTGGTGAAGGTAAGCATTCATCTCCAAGTTACACGGGAGAATGTCTTCATCATTCTTTGAGAAAGAGGGTGTATGCCACGATTAACTTCATTTTTTAGCCACAAATTTTCTTTCTCGAACTTCTTCCCAATTCCGTTAGCAATCCCTCCAAAATGTGATCTCATCTTATCCTTATGCTCAGTCACATCTGAATCTGCTTTCCGCACACACTGAATCAGATAGGGTACATCTTACCATGAAATTAGCATAATCATGTATATCTTCCGACAGTTTCACATTCAACAATTTGTTGTTTTTCCTTAACACAAAAGTTATATTCATTTATATGCGTCACACAAATAATATTCAATCAGGTATGTATTTTATTACTAAACTAAGAATAGCATCCACAATTGCTTTCAGGTTAATATAGTTCAAAAATTAACTCATGCAGGTATTTTAGCACTACTCTAAGAAAATAAATTGTATATGATTACAATCACAAACGGGAATACCTAATTCCCAACAACAATTTTCCCAAACCAACAAATTAAACATAATGTATTATTACCATAATTCCTCTCCACTTTTTCTTTTCCCTCTTTTTTTTCCCTAACAGCGTGTCACTCGTGGTGATATGAGTTCACTGATATTGTAATTGACACAACTCATAACATTGTCGTTATGCCATTATCTTAATTCTACTGTATTCACTATTCATTTGCAACATCACTTGATTCATTCTTTTAATCTCGGTATTATTTATATCATCATAACAATCTTTCTATTTTAGGTCCATATTTGTTTCTATTCTTATCAACCTCCTACGGTTTATCAATTTGTTCCAAAACACTGCAACCAAAGGTTTTAACCAAAGCTCTACCAAACTATTTCCAATTTGAACTCAAAATGCTAATTAAACAACAATTCAAAGAATTAACTTCAATGGGTCAACAAACTCATTTTATAAACAGATCTAATTTTCCCATCCAATAATTTTCCTTGCCAAATGTCATATTGCAACAACAACATCCAATACTAACAACTTTAATAAACCTTCGAAAAATGTCTCCCAAATCAATAAATTCCCTTTTTACTTCCCAAATACTCATCTGTAAATTACATATTCAATTACAGTTTTTCCCTATTTGTTCGGCCTAAATGGCCACTGAAGTGGCTGCCAACATGCAGTACCGTTTTTATCTACCAAGCAAGTATTCGTCCACATAAGATCTCTACCAAAATGTTGTTTGTAAAAAACAAATCTGGGATTTCTGATTACATGGATGCACACTCTCAGGACATTTCAGGCTGCTTGTTAACAATCCACTACGATAAATTAATTCCTTTACCCACAATCAAATAATTAGTACAAATTGAGGATATTATCCCTATCACATTCATTTATAGATTCATTATGTTGGATCTAAATTTTCTCCCACTGCTGCAAGGAAGAACAATAGCTCTAATAAGTCTTTGTAATATCTCACTTCATTTACCCAGCATCGAAGAATTTATTTACTATCCATTCCCATCTGTTAACCAGTGACTTTGTTTGAACTCCAAAACTTAATTTGATGAATCCCATGTGTACAGCTACCACTTATTGAAACCCATACTTTTGTAGAAAATATCCAAGTAAGTGTTTTTATTTTAAACCCCCTTAACTGTTGCTCATCCATTTCTATGCACCCAGTGAGTACTACTGACACCAGTATGCCAATATAGGTGTGCGAGTTTAACAAATATGTTGCAGGTACACGTGACATCGCGTTCTGAGTATAAATAACGTAACAGCGCGTTCATGGCTGCCCCTTGGTTTAAGATTCACAATGCATTCCGTTTTAAAACTCACAATAGTTCAAATCAGCAAGATTTTCTTTACTATTTTCCCATATCATCTATGCCTAATACACATCCATACATGCAGCACAATTTATATGCTGATAAAATTCAAGTTTATATATATATATATAAATCCATGAGCAGAGTATTCTGGGAAGTCAGTGTTAGACCTCTCCCAAATTTGGATAATTTTGTACTCCCTCATTTCCTTTTATGAAGCTCATATCCATAAATAGATGTTATTCTCATATAAATTCTATCAAAATGGAATCCCAAAATTACTCACAATTTTACTATTAATTAATGGCTGCTCATAACCCAGCACATCAAATCTTTATATTCCATTTCCCTTGACAAAAGAGATAATGTTCATAATCAAATTATATTTCTATTTTATTTTACGGATTCTCTGGATATTCAATCCCATCCACATAAAACTATCCATTTCCAGACAGGCACACTGTCGGTGTCAACAATCTTGTAAGATTGATATACAAAACAACAAAAACAAAAACACTAACATTGACACACATAAACACACACACACATGCATTATGCGTATTTGTTTGCGTTGGAACCATTATTTACAGATCAAGATGGGTGTCAATTTTATTTCAATTTCATAAAATTTGTCCTTCAATTTTATAAATGCTAATACACAAATAGACCAAAAAGTTTATTCTTAGAAAACCCCTATAATGTCACATTGAAATTACCCTTTCAGTTCCCACCATAATTTATCCAAATTTGACTACACACCCATTTGCATGTCAGTCGACCACTGACCTATCAATCATGCGGAACACTAGTCCGAAATTCCCACCTGATCATCATGTGACTCTTGTCACTTAGTTTCAAAAATTTGCAAAGCAATTGTTCCAACTTTGTAAATTTAAAATTGTGTGCCCAACATAAAAGATCCAATTTCGGCATTTGATCAATTAATTACTAACTTGCTTACAAGCAAAAGAAAAAATGAATAATTCTTGCTCCAAAAACTTTTCAGACCCAAGAATCATCGACAGTTATTCATGTTTGTCCAGTAATCTAATTTGTTGAGGCCAATCGTCATTTGGGATTTGTCGCAATGAAGGCCTAATCATTGTCTGAGGTATCGGTCAGCACTGGTACCCTTGATCTTGGTTTACCCTATTAACTTGTCTTCCTTTTGGTATACGGACATCCTCTTTTCCAATGTCCCATCCGTCCACACTTGAAACACCGGTTTCTGTCGTTGTCTCATCTGTGCACCTGTGCACTTGTATTGCTGGGCTGCATCTCTACATCCCTGAGTTGCCACTGCAATCTCTCGTTATCTCCTGAAACACGAAAAAATTCTCTGTACCGTCCTTTTTGGGGAGACAACTGGAAATCAGATGGGACAACTGTCACTTTCATTCCTAATTTCGAGGGCAGTTGTGCATTTGTCTCCTCCACTGTATCCTGTATCCTTTTTATTTTAAATTCTAGATCCGTTATCCGTTCTTGCTGTTCCCGTTGTCTGGATTCACCATCCCAAAGATGGAATGCAAGCCAGTCTACCGTTAGATTCTGTCTCTTTCTGGCTTTCAATCTTTGTTCTAATCTTTCCAATCGACTTCGCTCAAATGTACCATCTCTTGGAAACTCCTCATCATGTCCCTTTGTCCACAAATACCAATTCTCGACCTGCCTTATAGCTTCGGCACCATAACGGTCGTACATATGATGTGTACAAGTACCTTTTTGTGGAATCTCTGGTTGTCCTTGTGTATTCTTGCAGGCTCCATTTCCCATTCTGCCTTTTATCAAAGTAGCGTTGGATGTGTTGTAGTTTGTTCCTCTAAAGCTTCACTCGTACCTCCAGGAAGGGTCTCTCCACCTGTTCACACGGTGATTTCCAGAGAATCTCCCTCAGCTGTGGCTTTTGCACAATCCAATCTCACAGATCAGTATTTGCAGATGAGCCGGAGGGTCAGTATGAAATGGGTGAATCCTCAGGTGTCCGCTCTGTTGACGGGGAAATCACACAATGGTAACCGCACATATATACACAAAGAATTAAGTTAAGCACCCCCCCCCGTTTTTTTACAATCTCGCACATTACAAGTTTGTTGTCGTCAAAACAGTGTAATATACCCATGATATTGCTATATTTTCTGGAGAAGTGATATTATGGTCACATAAAAACATAACAATCATGCCGTTTTCAATATTTTATTCTGAATAATTTAAGGTGAAATTTTTTGGGAATTTTAGGCATATTTTCACCTCAATTTAAGTATGGAGCTATAGGTCCATCACGGACAGTGTGGATGACGTTTATGTTTTCTAACGTACAGTCATTGTTCTGAGAAGACCTCTAGCGATCTTTGCGTCAATAACGTGTGTAGGACCCACGTGATCGGATCACTGACTCAACCAATCACTTTTTTTCACTTTGATCACTCAATTTCATCAATGGATAATTGCTAATGTCATACCAATCATTATTTGATCTCACATACCTTAGAATATATGCCAATGTATACATATACACAAAGAATATATATTAGGGGGTGCTTACCTTAATTCGTTGTGTAGGGGTGCTTAACTTAATTCTTTGTGTATATATCTGTATATAAACTCACCACCTTGCTCAATTTTCCCAGGTTGTCTCCACATTGATAATATCTCGCAAAAATATCAAAGCTTCTTTCTTGAGACCGCATTTTCATCAATCAAACAATCAATATATTCAATTCAATTTATTCAGTTCAATTTATTCAGTTAAATTTATTCAATTAAATTCAATCAATTAGATTCAATCAATCAACAATTCAATCAATTATTCAATTTCAATTAATTCATCAATATTCATCAATAAATCAAATTAATCATTTTGGATGACTCCTTGCATAAGCCCTTTCCCCAATGATGTCAGGACAGGTCCATCCATTGACTGAGATCGAATCTCATCGGTCGTTACCTCTGGTTCGTACCTCATGTTAATTGATGAATCACCGTCCTGTCCTAGGGTCATATCTGACATATTTCCCCATTTTGCCTGGTCTCCACAAATTTTCTTTGCAACCACTAAAGGCAACTCATCCTTCATTCGTGAGACAGCCAAAATGGATGGCAGATATTAAAGTTCATTGGGAAAAATATCTCATCTTTTTTTTTTTCTTTTTTTTTTTTTAATAGTACCCAAATCTCTTGGTAATATAAATTTCGTAAAACTCCTGAAATAAGACTGTAAAATTCCTTCAATCATGCTAAATTTTGAAACTCCATCGCTTGTAACACCCAATTTATCCCATAGGGCTTGAAAGTTCTTTCCCAAGTTCATGCAATCATTCTGCATTTGAACCCTATGATATCATTCATAATAATCATCATGATTTTATAGTCATGGTCATATCATAATCATCTATTTAAAACGAACATTTCCTTTATCACCACAGCTATGTGGTATAATCAACAATAGAATAAAACTGTACATAGCAACAGGCTACCTCATGGCCACTTAGTATACCTATTGACAATAAGTCATAACAATATCGAATAATCATTGAACAATTCAAAAATCGCTTCCACTGCTCCAGCCGCAGCATTCGTCATTTTGTCTGCTCATCCGCGTGACCAAAACGAAATAAAGGGAGCTCAACCATTACACAGCGCTTTTAATGGCGCATGCCATAGGAACTCAACGCAATTTCGACTCGGCCAGAAAACGAGCAAATTTTGCAGGATGTTAACTGGAATTAGCCGTGAAAATATATCCAAAATACACAAACATACCCACCCACAGAAATAAACAACAAAACCCAAACAAACCCAAGGTCGACCATATTACACAATTACACATTCAATTACTCATTAAATTACTCATTAAATTACTCATTTCAGCATCGTAGTGATTGCTGAACTGTTCATGGGTTTATACACACCTTAAAAGAGGTATGCTTTGTGGTGTTGCCCACCTACCACGTTTAATTAAATTACACCATTTCAGCATCGTATTGATTGCTGAAATGTTCATGGGTTTATACACACCTTAAAAGAGGTATGCTTTGTGGTGTTGCCCACCTACCACGTTTAATTAAATTACACCATTTCAGCATCGTATTGATTGCTGAAATGTTCATGGGTTTATACACACCTTAAAAGAGGTATGCTTTGTGGTGTTGCCCACCTACCACGTTGAATTAAATTACATCATTTCAATTAAAACATCGCTTCTACTGCTCCAGCCGCAGCATTCGTCACTTTGTCTGCTCATCCGCATGACCAAAACGAAATAAAGGGAGCTCAACCATTACACAGCGCTTTTAATGGCGCATGCCATAGGAACTCAACGCAATTTCGACTCGGCCAGAAGACGAGCAAATTTTGCAGGATGTTAACTGGAATTAGTCGTGAAAATATATCCAAAATACCCAAAAATACACACCCACAAAAATAAACAACATTTATTCCGTTCAACAGAACAAACATTTCCTATATCATGCCATGCATGTCTTCAAAATTATATGACCAAGAGAAAAAGTAAAATTAATTAAAAACTGCGGGCAGTGATGATCCGGGGACCATACCGCTCCATCCTGATTGGACGAGTGCGTGCTAGAGTCGTTAACAATGACAGTCCAGATCCGATTGTTCAAAATTTCAACTCAATCGATCGAAAAATGAACGCAGGGATGCATTTTAAAGGTGCAATGGCACTAACTGAGTTGCCACGAATATGGCCACGAAATTGCCAATATGGCCATCACAAAATATTTTCCTTAATCAATTGGCTCATAGCATAACCAATCTGCAAGTATTTCATCCGAAGATGTATCTCTGAGGACTTTTAATTAAATAAGTCATTTATAAATCAACGAGTTAATTTATTAAATGATTAATCAATAAATCGAAATTTTCCTTGACAGCCACATCACTCGGTCAGTGTCATGTCCAAATATCAGCTTCCTTACTCAAAAGGTGCCTGAATTAATGTAATGTAATTGCTGTAATAAGATTACTGCAATTACTGTAATGATTACTGTAATTACTGTAATTACCGGAACTGTAATTACCTCAGGTAATTACTGTAATGTAATTACTGTAATTTAATAAGAAATGTAATTAATTAAATAAGTACTTCATTAATCGCTAATAATTAAATAACTCGTGAATTCTTATCCGATTTACTTAACATTTGAGTGTCCCCAAAACGTTGGAGCAAAACGTTGCAACAACGAAAGTGAAACGTTGTAGCGATGTTGTGGAAACGTTAGCACAACCCAACATTTGAATGTTCCCAAAACGTTGGAGCAAAACGTTGCAACAGCGAAAGTGAAACGTTGTAGCGACGTTGTAGAAACGTCAGCAAAACCCAACATTTAAATGTTCACAAAACGTTGGAGCAAAACGTTGCAACAACGAAAGTGAAACGTTGTGGCGACGTTGTGGAAACGTCAGCAAAACCCAACATTTAAATGTTCACAAAACGTTGGAGCAAAACGTTGCAACAACGAAAGTGAAACGTTGTGGCGACGTTGTGGAAACGTCAGCAAAACCCAACACGAAAGTGAAACGTTGTGGCGACGTTGTGGAAACGTCAGCAAAACCCAACATTTAAATGTTCACAAAACGTTGCAACAACAAATGATCACAAGTAATTATCACATTGCAATGACCTCTAAACATTCCTAAACCAATATCCCATTAAAAATTCCATTAAAATCCCATTAAAATCCCATATCTTGTCACCCTTTGCATTGTTGAAAGCAATTAATTCCATAACTCAATATTACCTCAATTTATATATACTAGGGCGTGCCCGCCCGCACGTACGTGCTTGCCCGTACGTGCTTGCAAAAAAACATGCGTGCTAACAACAACAACAAAAAACTTTGAAACCACGTGGCAGTTTCGACCACAGAACCCCCCCCCTCTATTTACATGAAATGGTTTGGTTCATTCGCAAAGCCAAAGCGAACGACTACAGAACCCCCCCCCCCCTCTATTTACATGAAATGGTTTGGTCCATTCACAAAGCCAAAGCGAACGACCACAGAACCCCCCCCCCCCCTCTATTTACATGAAATGGTTTGGTCCATTCACAAAGCCAAAGCGAACGACCACAGAACCCCCCCCCCTCTATTTACATGAAATGGTTTGGTCCATTCACAAAGCCAAAGCGAACGACCACAGAACCCCCCCCCCCCCTCTATTTACATGAAATGGTTTGGTCCATTCACAAAGCCAAAGCGAACGACCACAGAACCCCCCCCCCTCTATTTACATGAAATGGTTTGGTCCATTCACAAAGCCAAAGCGAACGACCACAGAACCCCCCCCCCCCCCCTCTATTTACATGAAATGGTTTGGTCCATTCGCAAAGCCAAAGCGAACGACCACAGAACCCCCCCCCCTCTATTTACATGAAATGGTTTGGTCCATTCGCAAAGCCAAAGCGAACGGCTTGCGAGTACGGTGACCATACCTTGGGACCCACTTGACCAGATAAATAAATATTAGGACCATCATCACACCAATGAATGACTCAATCCTTTAATGACTACATCCAAACCCAGACATTTTGAGTTCCGTAACTTTAATACTTCAAATTTTCCTTTCCTTCCCTTACTGATCCTTCGATGTAGGGATGGGTTCTTTTTAGGATCATGTTGCATCGAGCATTATTTTCCAAAACAGTGTGAACATTAAACCACACCAAAACCTCTGACATCCCACCATTAACACCTATTGCAAGCGTGCCGAATCAGTAAGCATCACCCCTCCTATGAGCCTCGACCAGAGGGTGGTTGTTACTCACAAACACTCGTCGCTAGCTGTTCCATTGTCTGCCGATTCCCACTCTGCTGCCGATTTCCACTAGCTGTTTTATTTCTCTGAGCTCATGAAAGTGGTGACAATGGGTGGTCTGCCATTGCTCTTCCACAAAAGCATCTTTCACCTTTCAATAAAATATTTGTACCAACCAAATCTGCGAGTATGGGGCGCAGAGAAAATACACAAAAAGCAACAGCCCTGGCTTTGCTTCCTGGAAGCTTCCTGGAAGTTTCCTGCAAAACGCTTTGCTTCTCGCAAAACGTCCGCCTATGAGAACTAGAGGGAGGGGAGGGAGAAGGAGCGGGAGCAAGAGACAGGGTGCCGGAATGGACATGAGGGACAATGAGGGACAGTGAGGGAGTGTTGGTATGCAATTTTTATCCAATCGCCATCTTTCACAATAATTCTGGACCGGCATGAGGTGGGATTGTCTGTCATGAATTTATTTGTTGATCGAACGAGTTTTAATTTGTCTAAATCCGACCAGTCGTTCCAAAGATATAAGCCGTTTTGTCGCAATACCATAAATTGGAATGAGGTAAAAATATATATGTATAAATATAATTCCATTTCCCGGTTCCCTGTCGCACGCCGAGCAAGTCGCGTGCTTTGAACAAGTGCAAAAAAAAAAAAAACTACTTTACACGTGTACGGGTGGGTAAACGAGTGTACCGGCCTTACACGTCTTGGAAGCAAATGGTCGCATGGTGCACGCATGCTCCGTTTGCTCCCAGGTCACAGTAAGGCCTTTAATGACCAGCGCCGACCTTGTGCATTTTATTTTTTTTTAGCGCAAAAAATACGTATTTACAGAAATCATTTAGGAAAACACGAATAATAACTACAGTCGTTTATCGAAGTACCATTCGTGATGGGTCACGCCACCTATCGCGGCATCGGTGCGCACGGAACCCCCAGAACCACCTCCTTCCCCATGTATGTACAAAACTATTTCCAAATTCGTAAATCATATTGGACAAAAACAAGCCACACTCACCTTTTAAAGACTTGTTTGTACAATTGATGTCAGCGGTGCCTCCAAATTGTAGGGGAATTTGTAGCTGAGACTCAAGACTCCAATGACCGGACACAGGTTTTACAAAAGGTCTGGTTTATTAACTGGTTATTCACTTCATTCCAATTACCAAATAATACCGCTTAATTCAATAGACCAGGTTAACTCTTTTCGCATGGTCCTTCTCGTTCGGCCGATGTTCCTCCGCCACTCCCGTCGGGCAGAGGATCTGATGATGAGGAGTGCTCGTCCGTTCCGTCGGTCAGAGCTCCTGGTGACAAGTCCTCTCGACTCAACGTTTGCTCTCGTTTATATGGACAAACTGGACTTAATCCCCTGTCCGCTGAACGTTAATCCTTTCTCCGCTAATGCCCCGAGGTCATGCATGCACCAAGTCCTGGCATCAGCTCGCTCCCCTCCTGCTGTGAGTTCCGTTTACCAAACGATAGGGGGGTGCTTCAGCCAGGGGCTGTGACCAGGTGGACAAGAGATTATCATGTTCGGGCACATTCCTGACACTCATTTACGAACTCGACTTTCACAGAGTTTGCAGGTAAAATGTATCTGCTTCGTTACCAGTGTTAATTAATAAGTTACCAGTGCCAATTAATAAGTTACACTGAGTTACACTTCCACAACCCCCTTGCCCGCATTTCTTCTTCCACCATCTTTAGCCAAGTCTTTCTCGGTCTTCCCCGTCCTCTACTTCCTTCTACATTAATTTCCATCACTCTTCTCAACCAGTCACTTTCATCCTTCCTCAACACATGACCAAACCATCTCAACCTGTTCCTCTTCACAGCATCAATCACAGGCAATATTCCCATCATCTTTCGCAATTCATCATTTGTCTTCCTCTCTCTCAACGATACTCCGCACATCCATCGAACCATTCGCATTTCCACCCTTTCCAGCCTCCGTTGCTGCTCTACGTTCATTACCCATGTCTCGCTCCCATAAATCATAACACTTCTCACACATGCAGCATACACCTTTCCCTTCAGCTTCAGCGACACTCTCCTCCTCATCAGCACGCCACTCAGTTCCCGAAACTTCTTCCATGCACATCTCACTCGAGCAACCGTTGCCGAGTCTGATCCACCTTCTCCATTCAGCATGTCTCCGAGGTAGCAAAATGTTTTCACACCTTCCAGCTTCACGCCGTCTCCAAGATCCAACTCAACATTTCCTCCATCTGCAGCTCCCTCTGTGCACACCTTACATTTGAATGTAGCTGCCACACTGGTAAATGACCCTCTCAGACCACTACATTTTTGATGAACCCACTCAGCGCACATTGTACATTGAATGGAGTTCACTCCGACACCCTTCCTGCACACAGCACACGGCCACTTCCCAGTTCTTTCCACCTCACCACATGCTTTACCACTTGCCATCACCTTCGTCTTTCCGATATTCACCTTCAGACCTTTTGTCTCCATACATTCCTTCCATTTGTTCATCTTTTCCTTCAGTCCATCCATACTTTCCGCAATCAACACCAGATCATCTGCATACAACAACTCCCACGGTAAACCCTCCTTTACGTTCTGAGCCAGCACCTCCATCACAGCTACAAATAGTAGTGGACTTAGTACCGACTCCTGATGCACTCCCACCTTCACCTCAAACTCACCACTGTTCCCGTCCTTCGTCCTTACAGCTGTGCGCGCTCTTTTGTGCATTGCCATCACTACTCTGATCAACCATTCCTCCACTCCTAACTTCCTCAATGCCCATGTCAATACTTTGCGTGGAACCCTATCGAATGCTTTCTCCAGATCAACAAACCCAAAAAACAACTTCTTCCTCTTCTCCATGTACTTCTCCTGCAACTGCCTCACAATGAAAAGCGCATCTGTCGTTCCTCTTCCTGGCATAAATCCAAACTGCATTTCATCAATCTTCACTTTCTTCCTTATCCTCCTCTCCAACACCGTTTCCAATACCTTCATTCCATGCTCCAATAACTTTATCGCTCGGTACGAGCCACACTCCAGAGGGTCACCTTTCCCCTTGTATAGAGGGACGAGGGTACTCAGTTCCCAATCCACTGGAATGCGGCCTTCTTTCACCACCAGATTACAGATCTCTGTCATTCTCTTCACACCCCAACTTCCTGCTGCCTTCAACATATCTCCCACAACTCCCGTCGGCCCTCCCGACGGGAGTTGTGGGAGATATGTGATTCCAGTGGATTGGGAACTTGATATGTGGGAGATATCTTTCACAGAGCTATGCCCGTCAAAATGGGCATAGCTCTGTGAAAAATTGAAGAAATGCCCTGAAACTTGAACCTGTTCTGTAACTTATCATAATTTTTTTAATGTACCAAGTTTCAGTTGAGTATGTTAAGAGGTATGGGAAAAAAGTCTGAAAACCACAGGTGCGATGGATGGACAGACGGAGACCAAGCCTATAGTCCCCTCCTATGAAACAGTAAGGACTAATAAGCTTTTAGAATGTTCGCCAAGTGGCTTAAGTACTTGAGCAAGCACTCCAATGAAATGGTTATTAGGAGCGGGTGGCTTGGCAAGAGATTCATACTTGTAAAGATCAGGCATTCGATGATTGGCGATTGGAGTTCACTTGTCCTTTGCTTTACCTATTGTAATCCTCCCATTATGTTAATCGTTCTTTTAATTCGATCTTTAATTTGATTTATGTTACCTTCCTAACTCCAGAGATTTCCCCCACGGAGTTACCAGGACCAACTGCGGAAGGCTTCACAGAGATCCTGCTGATTAATTATTTTCATTTAACTCGATAAAGGAAGGGCATCCGGCTGTAAAACATTGCTTCAAAAAGGGGACCGAAAAACGACAACAACCACGGTTCCCGAAAAAGGCCAACCCCCGCTTTTCGGGGAAAAATGGCCTCTAAAGGTGGTTATTATATATATAACTCGATAAAATTACAATTTGGCCACATTCCTTCATCTTTTCTTTACTCAATATAATTGTTGGGATAGTAGAAAAAGTTGTTTAATGTTATGGAAATATGGAGAAGGAGGAAGGACAGCCCTCCTTTAACCTCAGTGATGAGATATACGCTTGGTTATAAGAATCGTAAATTTCTTAAAATTTACAGATTTCACTTCAGATTTCGACAGTTATTTAGTCCTTGAGATCCAATCCTCAAACCCGAACCCAGATTTCGATTACATACTTTAATTAATCCGTGAGAGTAGATAGTGTTTCCAAGGCAAGGCACATTTGAATAGGCCAAGACCAAATGGCGGCTTAATAACCCAGCGATGTGAAAGAGTGCTGACCAAGATGGCGCACTATCATTTTGGTAGGGCTTATTTTGGGTTTTTGTGATGAGCACCCCTTAAATTATCTTCAAAAGGAGTGTGTAAACAAACCCAGACACCCAGTTTTCATTCGTGCACTGCACTCCCATGGAGTTTGATAAGTATACTTGCAAAGTTTGGGACCACTTGGCTTCATGGCTTTGGAGTTATGGAGGAGACACACACACATACTAACTGATTGTCCTTTTATTATTATTATAACATCCACATTATCGACAGGTCGGTGGGCACTCTGTTTTCACTCCCTCTCTGCTGTCATTTCTCAGACCCTCCTCAGCAAATCCAGGATGTATGTGTTCTTCCAGTAACCTCTTCCTGGTTAAACTTTAAAAATCCAGGCTGACTGCACACTTCCACTCTTTTGTTCCTCTTCTTTCCCATTTGTGGAACTGCTTTCTGGAGGTGGATTAGTCGAGCTTTTCCCTCCATACTTTTAAGCATGTGATGCACCACCATCCTTTCTCATCTCATCTCGTATCATCCCAATCCCTACCTGCAATCTTTTCGACCCCCATTAATCCTACCTAACCAAGGCGTTTCCTCCATTCACTCTTCTCTTTTTATGTTCATTCATTCCCTTGCTTTGTCCAACTGTGACCCCATTCCCCAATGTCAGTAAGTTGCCTTTTTACCTTGTGTGTGTGTGACCTTGCTCTACCACAAGCTTAGATTTGTGTATAAAGTAAGATGCCAATATCGAAGTAAAGAAGGGTTTTCCTCCCTTTTCACCCTGCCCTCACCCACCAACCCAAGTAGGACATGGAACCAGTCAGTGAGGTTGTATGTGCTTCCTTCAATTCATCTGATCAGCCAGGCCCGTCCGTATGTCGAGACACCTCCAACCAAGTGGAAGAGCGTTCTCAGACGGACAATCGGAGGTGCCACCCAGCACATGGAAAATCTCAACAGAGGAATGAAAATGCATTCCCAGGAGCAGCCAAAGGGTCTCCATCATCGAGGCGGCATCCATTGCACCTCTATAATTTACGGCAAAGGAAGCAGAAAGAAAGCTGCAGAGGGACTAGGTGTGAACACAAGTCTTTGTAAATCGAGTGTTTGTTCTTACTAGACACATGAGGGAAGTTTAGATTGTGATGCAAATGAGTAGATGAGTGAACGGGAACGATAAGATGTAATTTGCATGGTTCAAATTGCTATAAATGAATGGACGGTGTGAATTAATAATACTTGTTAGCACACCCGCACTTCGGGAGGGAGTACCCATGCCTCAGCCCACCGAACATGGATGGCCACTTAGTGTCTGGGGAGTCAAATAAACGGAAAATGGTCAAGGATAGCATCGCAATTAAAATAGTAATTACTAGGATGAGTCACAAGGTGAGGAAAGCGCGTGATAAAGATGCCGCATCGGAAACACCAACATTGTAATCACTGCTGTGAGAGGTGAGGAAAGTGCATAATAAAGGCGTCACACCGGAAACCAATTAAATAATTAAGGCGTCGCACCGGAAACCACCGGAAACCGCACCGGATTACCAATATCGTAATCACTGCTGTGAGAGGTGAGGATGTTTTGCTGCGCTTGTTTGCTCAGTGGATTGATGTGGTAAGAATAGGCATGAATAATGATGCTGATAAAAACGGGCACACCCAATTGGTTGGTACCGTGACCAATCGATGAGTGCAGGGAAAACCGGGCACACCCAATTGGTTGGTACCATGACCAATCGACGAGTGAATATTGCTGACATAGCTACAGCCACACAAGCTCTATTTATTACCTTGCGCTCGCGAAGCGGAAAGCAGGGTTAGGCATTCGGGTGCGTACGTGTGTATGTGGCGTACGTGTCTGCATTTTAAAAATTCTTTTTCTCAGCAACCGTTGGTTTATTTTACGAAATTGTATTGGACATGAAATTTTACCATAGGAGCGCCTCCGCCTGTAGAATATTTTTTTACTCATAATTATGATGTCATAGGTCATGTGGTACAGGTGCCATTTTGGAAAAACTTTACACCTCTATCTCCCAAAACGCTCAATGGAAAAAGTTGAAACAAGGCTCATTGTCAAGTACTCCCCATGTGTAAGAACTTTGTGTTGGTGATTATGTCATCGGTCCTTCATTATGACGTCATAATTCGACAAGTTGTTACGAATTTGGGTAGTGATATATGTAGAGCAGAGTAGATCTGAATAGGTAACATGCTTCGTGTGTCGCGGTAAGGAAAACTATCTTGTAATAAGTCATGTGTAGGCGTTTTGGTCGGTTCAGGTGTATAATTGTGAATCTGCCAGGAGATTCGTGTGTTAAGTAGTGTAGGGAATAATGAGTAGAGCCCTTGTATGTCTCACCTGGTAATCAAACCTTTGTCCCTTATGGCACTACAGACCACATAGACACTTGGTTGGGATCCCTCAGTACAACATTAATGATGCCCTTCCCCCCTGACATGACTTAGGAAGAAATCAGGCCAGAACACCACCACACGGCCGCCACCATTTGCACCTCCGAGAGGCCTACCCGCCTCACATAGCACGTGCTGTGACCAAGGAATAGGGGACGGGAGTGAGTGGCATAGTGGGCGTGCCCCTGGACGAGCCGGCGAGTCGGTGGAGGCTCTGATTGGCAGGACAGTGCGCCAATGCTGACGTGACCGGCCAGAGATATTAACGGGGGCCGGACGCCTTTTCGAGCAGTTTGAGTCACGAGTTGGTGTTGAGTTGAGCAGGAGGACTGAGAGAGTCGAGTTCCATTCCTGAGTTGAGTTGAGAGCCAGTCGAGTTGAGACGAGTTCACTCCTGGCCCCTGGCAGTTCAGTAGAGAGTGACACTCCTGAGTCGAGAGCAGTTGGATTTGTGGTCGAGAGTTGGTTTTGCAGTGCACAGTTGGCAGTGAGCAGTTGAGAAGCGAGTTGGAAGGACGAGACATGCAGTCACACCTGCGTTCTCTCCGTTCGTGTTTTCGTACTTCGTGTGGGGATCGACCTCGTGTGAAGCCGCTGGCCTGCGTTGGGTGCTTTGGAGCTTGGTGCACGGACCTCGTGGGCGGCGAGAGGATCGGAGCTTGGAGCGAGGCCTCGTGGGTACATCGGGGCCGAACGGAGCCGCGTGTTGGACGGCAGCCAAAGCCAACGACGAGACCAGATAAGACTGAGCTCCGCGTACACTGTACACAACGAGACCTTTTATTTTGGTATTCATATCTCCCCTGTTTGTATTTGATATCTGGTGTGCGGGATCCCGAAGTAGGATATTTTATTACCGGCGCGTGCTTTTTCCTGTCCTTGCTTTTCACAATGAACCCTTGTATTATTTTCTTGTACAAATATCTGAACGCAGTTTACCGGGTGGTTGATTTTAATAGATATAGGCTATCAGCTAGGGGGATCAACCGGTACCAAATTGAGGGAGTAAGGCTAATAATGATTTTTGACAAGGTTTTTACCTCTAGAATAAGAAAATATGTGATAGCAAATTCAACGATGTAGCTAAATGTGTGTTATCACCCATTTTCAAAATGGCCGCCAAATTTCTCAAAATATCAATGGTCAATGTAGTGTTTTTTTCACTATTCACCCTATACCCCACATTTGGGTATCTTATTCCTGGTTTTAGAGGTTAGAAATGATTTTACAACTTTCTAAATGTCATTAGATATTCATGAGAACTATAAATTCATGAGAACGAAAATACGTGGTGGTGCGATACTTTTTTCCATGTGTATACTTGCAAATCTACTGAATGCCAGTTATTTTCGTGCATATTTTGTGCATAAAGTTGTTGCTATGATGGCAGCCATTTTGTGAAATTGGGTGCCATATTGGATTCTA
Organism: Myxine glutinosa; assembly: GCF_964187855.1. Lineage (NCBI taxonomy): Eukaryota > Metazoa > Chordata > Myxini > Myxiniformes > Myxinidae > Myxine > Myxine glutinosa. The sequence continues at coordinate 270,349,539 of NC_136262.1, read as the reverse complement.
TCTTCTTGGATTAAAGTTCAGATGATGTATTTCATACTTTAAGAGAGTTGTAAAGTCTTAAACATCTCAAAACGCAATGCTATTTGTTACAAATTCCTACAAGAATATGAAACATGGTGTTTTTAATAGAAAAACATGCATTTTGGCGGCCATTTTGAAAATGAGGTGATAACACCCATTTAGCTACATGGTTGAATTTGCTATCACATATTTTCATATTCTAGGGGTAAAGACCTATCCAAAAATCAATATTAGGCTTACTCCCTCATTTTGGTACCAATGGACCCTATTTTGGGGGTCTGGCTGATGGCCTAATAAGGCTGCGGGGCTCTCGCCGTTTCCCTCCATTCCGCGCGCTTAGGGGCTTTAGGTTTTGGAATCCGCCATTGAGTTTCCGCCTCGGAGTTAAAGCCTTCGTGATCGGCAATCCGCAACTCTGGTGTTAATCGGAGTTGCGCGACATTTATAATTCGACAAGTATAACGCATCATCCGATCAGTATGAAATCTTTTTCCTTTACAACTGTTGGTCTGATGTACACAAAATTTTCACCGTAAGGAGCGCCTCCTCCTGTAAAATATGTTAATGATAATTATGATGTAATAGGTCACGTGGTACAGGCGCCATCTTGGAAAACTGAAACACGTTACACCTTTTTATCTCGAAAACTGCTCCGTGGAAAAATTGTAACGTAGCTCATTGTAAAGAACTCAGCATGGGGAATAAGTGTTGTTAACGATGACGTGATTGGTGTCGTAATTATGACGTCATAATTTGACAGGGACAACGCTTAGTCTGATCAGTTTGAAATTTATTGAGCGTGATCTATGCAACCATTATATTGGAGAATATACATTTATGATGTAATTGCTGACGTGGTCTGGCAGCCATATTGGATCAAAAAAAATACGTTCAAAAACAGAAGAGTTGGCTCGCAACAAGTTGACTGCACAGGGTATTCTATGAATACCATCCAGTTAGAGTAGTTTCAGATGGATTTTTGATTGTACGTGTGAGGTGTTGTCTATTTCCCTCCTCTCCCCATGGACACCATTAGATTACAAGTATAAACAAAATTTGACATGAGAGGAAACCATTTGGCCCATCATGCCTGTGTTCTCCATATGAAATTGAAGATTTTTTTAATTTTTACTTTTTTTGGTGAATGTAACCCATTCTGTTCAATAACCATCTAAATTAACAGACGTATCCTTTTATAACTAGTAATAGGCATCCACAACCATCCTCAACCACGTTATGGAACGTCTCCCAAGGCCATCACTTATTTTTTTCTTCCGCACTCACAATTCGGTGGAGTTTCACCTTCATTCACTTTTAAATCCGTTTTCTCTGCAACTGCTTGAGCAATAGACACGAAACCTTCAATACAGCGCTTATCCATGGGGAATGTTTTTACAAAGTCGCATGATGATTGGATGTAAAATGAGGCCGTCGTTCGGGAAAAGTCATTTTTCTGTTGGCATGAGTTGCAGGGTGTTTCACTTTCAAAGAACTAGCAGAAGTACCCGGCGTTGCTGGGTGGGGGAGGAGGGGAGAAGGGGAACGGGGAGGGCGGGGGGGAATTTTGATTTTTAAATTTTTATTATTTTTTTAAACTCCAAAAAAATGTTTTTGTTTTTCAATTTTTTTTATTTTTTTTGCCTAAAACACTCCCCGGCACTCAGTGATGAACCTCTGAAAGTTTGACGAAGATCCGTTCAGCCATCTCTGAGAAAAATGGCGACACACAGACAGACATCCCTCTTGTGTAGTAGATAAACGGCCTTGACTTGGCTTTGCTCAGCCTCGGAGATTTAACTCCCAAAACCTTTTAACCCATCAGAGGTTTGGCCAGGGTACCGGGACACAATGGCTTCCTATTTTCAAGATATATGCTGGGATCTTTAATATCAATAACCTAAATGGGAAAGTCAGCTTTGCATCATCGTTGGGCTAGTCTATATTGCAAATTCGGTGGAGTTTGGTGCACTTCTCACGTTCTGGAGGAGGAAGTGTACATGTGAGCACGAAGCTTGAAGCGGTCTGTGTCTGCATGCAGTGTCCTCTTATTTGTTCTTGTCTTTGTGCAGATTAAATAAAACAAGTACGTCACACACTCGCTCTTCCTCACACAAGGCCAATGATGCAGGTATGTTAACTGATCGATTGGTGAAATAATTTCGATTTGAAATGGTCCGTTATCTGGATTACGTTTGTCTCGTCGGTGAACAATGGGACGGAAAAAACCCCTTCAACACCGTCTTATCTTCTGTTTTTGTTTTCACTTATTCTGCTTCTACCATTGTTTTTGTTTTCACGTATTCTGCTTCTACCATTGTTTTTGTTTTCACTTATTCTGCTTCTACCATGGTTTTTGTTTTCACTTATTCTGCTTCTACCATTGTTTTTGTTTTCATTTATTCTGCTTCTGCCATTGTTTTTGTTTTCCCTTATTCTGCTTCTACCATGGTTTTTGTTTTCACTTATTCTGCTTCTACCATTGTTTTTGTTTTCATTTATTCTGCTTCTGCCATTGTTTTTGTTTTCCCATATTCTGCTTCTACCATTGTTTTTGTTTTCACGTATTCTGCGTCTACCATTGTTTTTGTTTTCACGTATTCTGCGTCTACCATTGTTTTTGTTTTCGCTTATTCTGCTTCTACCATGGTTTTTGTTTTGACTTATTCTGCTTCTGCCATTGTTTTTGTTTTCACTTATTCTGCTTCTGCCATTGTTTTTGTTTTCACGTATTCTGCTTCTACCATTGTTTTTGTTTTCACTTATTCTGCTTCTACCATTGTTTTTGTTTTCACTTATTCTGCTTCTGCCATTGTTTTTGTTTTCACTTATTCTGCTTCTGCCATTGTTTTTGTTTTCCCTTATTCTGCTTCTGCCATTGTTTTTGTTTTCACTTATTCTGCTTCTACCATTGTTTTTGTTTTCGCTTATTCTGCTTCTACCATTGTTTTTGTTTTCGCTTATTCTGCTTCTACCATTGTTTTTGTTTTCACTTATTCTGCTTCTACCATTGTTTTTGTTTTCACGTATTCTGCTTCTACCATTGTTTTTGTTTTCACTTATTCTGCTTCTACCATGGTTTTTGTTTTCACTTATTCTGCTTCTACCATTGTTTTTGTTTTCATTTATTCTGCTTCTGCCATTGTTTTTGTTTTCCCTTATTCTGCTTCTACCATGGTTTTTGTTTTCACTTATTCTGCTTCTACCATTGTTTTTGTTTTCATTTATTCTGCTTCTGCCATTGTTTTTGTTTTCCCATATTCTGCCTCTACCATTGTTTTTGTTTTCACGTATTCTGCGTCTACCATTGTTTTTGTTTTCACGTATTCTGCGTCTACCATTGTTTTTGTTTTCGCTTATTCTGCTTCTACCATGGTTTTTGTTTTGACTTATTCTGCTTCTGCCATTGTTTTTGTTTTCACTTATTCTGCTTCTGCCATTGTTTTTGTTTTCACGTATTCTGCTTCTACCATTGTTTTTGTTTTCACTTATTCTGCTTCTACCATTGTTTTTGTTTTCACTTATTCTGCTTCTGCCATTGTTTTTGTTTTCACTTATTCTGCTTCTGCCATTGTTTTTGTTTTCACTTATTCTGCTTCTGCCATTGTTTTTGTTTTCACTTATTCTGCTTCTACCATTGTTTTTGTTTTCGCTTATTCTGCTTCTGCCATTGTTTTTGTTTTTACTTTTTCTGCTTCTACCATTGTTTTTGTTTTCACTTATTCTGCTTCTACCATTGTTTTTGTTTTCTAGCTTCATCCCGGTTGTCCTCACCTTCTTCCTCCGTCCCGTTACCGTTTGTCACCGTTACCGATCACGGACCTTTAGTCGAGGTGGTGACCCGTCAACCTTCATGGCGAGACATGAGCTTAACCACAGCGCAGGTGGACATCCGGTTGCCCATCAAGGCCAGCTGGGCGTCGGCCCTTCCCTTTGGTTTTTCGCCACAAAATGCCGATGTTTTGACCTCTCTAAATGGGCTACATCCTTCAAGCTGGGAGCGTCTAGCGGCGAACAGTATGCAGGGACCTTCACTGCCTCGGCGAGCTGAACCGACTGATGGTTACATTTTCAGTTTATTTGGTATGACTTACATAGTTCGGTGTGTGTATGTGTGAGTGCGTTTTGTAACAGTACGAGTCCAGTAGGAAATTTATTAATTGGGATGTGATAACAAATTAAATAATTCTAATATGAAACCAAAAGCACTTTCAAGGGATTTCCATGAACTCTTTAGAATATAACAACACCGATTATAATATGGGGGAAAAAAATCAAATCTGTCTTCATGTATCCTTACTAGAATTCACGGACCGGCGTTTGTGTGTTTGCCTGTTTATTGCGCTACTCCTCCTACAGTTCTGGGCTGATTACATCCAGACTTGCTACATAGGATCAGCATGACCCCAATTAGTGTAGAGGGGTGCTTTATCTTTGCTGGTGTTCTTGGGGGGTGGGGGGGGCGGCGGGTGGGGAGGAGGGAGATGCAAATTCTCTAAGTTAATGTCTGTCATGTAGCACCACTCCAAGTGGGTGAATGTATTCCAAGTCCCCTCCCTCTACAGTACAGTATTGCTGTCCCCATGTTTTCCAGTGCAATGAAGTGTTTTGAATGATGCAGTGAAAGGTATTTTGGAGAGTTGTTTTAAATTGCACGTTTGTAAAAGAATAATAACATTACCCCCATGGCCGCTCCCGGGTGCTTCTCGCTTTCGTAATCAGTGTGACCCCCTTTTTCCCTTGAGAACTTCCCCACACCATTTGAGATTGATTTAATTAGTTTAGGGATTATGTTTGATCAATCTTCTCCCAACCGTGTTGTAATGCATACCAGAGCACAGTGAGGCTGCTCACATAAATTTATCATTCTCTCAAATTGATTCACCCTTCATTTATTGTGTTAAGACAAATTGTTTGTCCACAATATATACAATAAATTCAACAATATGGATACATATCTTCAACATTATGACAAATTCGTGTTTGAAATCATGACTTGAGAAAGTTTGGCATTGATCAAAGTGGACTCGTACTTTTACACCCCTATATATATATACTAGCTGAGGTACCCGGCTTCGCCCGGGTTGAATAAGAATAATACAAATATATGATGAAAAGAACATGTATATTTTAGAGCAATATCACAGTCCATTTCCTAAATGACGTTTTTTCAATTTTCAATTTCTCAAAACCTCTGGGTATACAACATTTCTGGTTTTCTTACTTGGTGCCAAGACATAAAGATTGCTTGGTTTTCCAACCCTCGAGCAGCCCACGTACAGCTGGCCATGGGCAAACACTTGTTCTGTGAGGTTCAGGCCGACAACCTTCATTGATTGCCCCTGCGCCCCTGTTGATGGACATAGCAAAACATAGCCTGATGGGGAACTGAATCCTCTTGAAGGAGAATGGAAGGTCAGGTGGAATAAGTGGTATCCTTGGAATGAATACTTTCTCTCCTCTGTATTGTCCTGAGAGGATGGTTGCCTCTAGGACATGCGGCATCATTTGCTGGATTGTCAATCGTGTTCCATTACACAGCTTTGGTGGATCAAGATTCCTTAGAAGCATGATTGGTGCTCCCACCTTGAGAATCAACCTGTGTGTTGGGAGTCCTTGAGGCTGAAGACTGTTGAGAAACTCAGTTGGGAAGTTTACTGCCTGATCTTCATCTGTCACTTTGTCAAGAGAATCATAATTTCTTTCATGACTGGGAAGTTGGTGGAGGAGCAAATTGTTGATCTCTTGAACAGCATTGTTCTTGGGGGCCAAAATGGCTCTTTCGGCAAGCCATGATGAGTCCTGGAACTGGGTCTCCATATTGGGAAAGACTTTTTTGATCAAGTCATCTTTTGTTTCAACAAACTGTCCAAATGGTAGAATTATTTGTTCTGATGCATCTTGAGGGTATAGGCCATTGCCAACTTTCAAAAGCTGGCTTGAGAACGCCCCTGCAGTGTTGTCACCAAGAAGGTGGACTCTCATGTTGGTATTCAGGGTAAGTCTTTGCACATATGGCCAGAGGAGATAAGAAGACTTGATGCAGGCCTTGACTTGATCTGCTCTTGTGCCCCGTTGGATGACTGGGAGAGTCTGACGAAAGTCTCCAGCCAGAACAGTTGTCACACCACCCATGATTTTCTTGCGAATATCTTGGAGTGTTCTGTTCACTGCTTCGAATGCCTGCTTGTGGTTCATAGTCGCCTCATCCCAGATGATGATTTTGCACTGTTGAAGGATCTTGGCGTTTGCTGAATTCTTGCTAATGTTTCAGGTTGGGGTGTCTTGCTTGGTCAAATCCAAAGGCAGTTTGAAAGTTGAGTGTGCTGTCCTTCCTCCTTCAAGAAGTGTAGCTGCAATTCCACTTGAGGCCACAGCCAGAGCAATTTCCGAATTTTGACGAACCTTGGCCAGGATGATATTAATGAGGAATGTTTTTCCGTTCTTGGCGCGAAAAAATGGCGCGCATTTTGTCATTATGTGCGACTTTATGTCACTCCTACGGACGTGACATTTGTTTTCCTTAACAATATATTAAAATAAAATAAAACTACATAAATTAACAATAAACGAAGCTAAAAAACAATTTAAAATACAATAAAAAGCACATTAAAAATATATAAATATGTACGTACAGTATACTGTACGTACGCGCAGCTGCTGGTTCTCATTCAAAACAGAGGCGACGTACAGTATTCCTTTACTGTGTCTGTGTTAGCCATGGGTCCGAAGAAGGATAATGCTAGTGTTTCCAAGCGTAATGTGGTTACGATGGACGATAAGGTAAATCTGATTAAAAGGTATGGAAAAGGTGGAAAAGTGTCGGTGATAGCGCATAGACCTTATCGCGAATCGGAACCGCAATGCGTCATGGGATCGGAAAGGGGCAATAGCGCCGCCACAAACTACACCATGGAATTGCAGCTGGCGCGGTTTTTTAAACCATTGATATTAAAATAAAAAGTAGCCTATAACCACCGGAATTTTATGCTGATTCCGAATCTGTGTCTAAAACTTTTCTCCGATGTGTAGTTCTTGAGTTATAAGCGGACATCCAGACAGACAGACACTCCTCCTTTATATCTAGAGATATACACAGTGGCCTGCAAAAGTATTCACATTTTGATGCCACCTGTGCTTATTTTCATGATGCTTTTGAGGAAGCCAAGTTGTTCGAACCACTCGAACCACGGAATGGATCACCAACCACTTCAGACTGTAACAAGGAAATGTATTGAGTACGTGTACACGGAGAGAATGGTAATCATTTAGATGAGTATACACCAAGCAACCCTGCCATTATCTGAAGGCCAAGCGTCGAGCCCGTGGTATTTATACAAAAGCAGGGAAACGCCGGCGGGAACAACGTGGCATGTTACCTCTCTCATAAGATTTTGGGATGCCAGCGTGGCAACAACAATTTCTGAAAATGATTTCTTGCATAAACAAAGTAAAAAGTTCACCACATGCCTTACTCCACTCAGCTATGTTTCTTTAAGCTCCATCTCCAATCTACCCTAACAACACAACAACCCCCAGCCCAAAGCTGATCTTCATCCAATCAGCCACAAGGTCACATGAAAAACCACAAGCCCCCAAGTTACAAAAACAACTGGTCAAACCCAGAATGCAATTCATTTTTCTCTTGTAAACAACTACCCATGATACTCCTTATTTTCCCTTGGCTTTGATTGGACAGAAATGACAATTGTCAGCTTCTACACTTTCAAATCAAACTTAACATATGGAGTCTTCATAAACTACTCCAAAGTGATAAAGCTGAAAAATGCAGATAAAAAGTGAATAAGTTAGATCAACAGAGAAAATCATATGATTCTCACTTGCATAAGTATTCAAACCCTTTGCCCAATTAACCCTAAATCACTTCAGGAAAAAATTATTTGTTTGAAAGGTTACAAAATAAGTGTAATAGGTATCACCTGTGTGTAATCAGTGGTTTAACTTCAAAAATAATCTCCCCCACTTATCTAAAGAGTTTTAATGTGCAACTGACTTGGCCAACCAACTAGGCCAACATGAAGACCAAGGAGCTTTCCAAAGAAGTCAGACATAGTGATGGAGTTCCATTCAGGATAGGGTTATAAGAAGATTTCAAAGTCTCCCATTATCCTTCTGAGTACGGTGAAATCAATCATGAAGAAGTGGAAGACGTATCATACCAGCCAGACTCTACACAGATCAGGTCGTCCATCCAAACTTCACAGCTGAGCAAGTTGGAAACTGGTTTGTGATGTCACTGTAAATCCAACAATGAATTCGATAGATCTGCAAGGCTCTATGTCCGAGATTGGAGTCAGTGTTCATCAATCAACAATATTCCATTCCCTCCACAAAGCTGGCCTCTACGGATAGGTGGCAAGAAAGAAGCCATTAATGATAGACACATTTAAAAGCTCATATGGAGTTTGTGAAAAAGCATCTTGATGATACTGTGGGTATTTGGAGAAAAGTTTTGTGGTCAGACGAGAAAGACATTGAACTTTTTGGTCTAAATTCAAAACGTTACATCTGGCGCATGCCTGACACTGCACATCACCCAGTCAACACCATCACTTCTGTCAAGCATCATGTTATGGGGCTGCTTTTCATCAGCAGGGACGGGCAAGCTTGTCATGATCAAAGGGAAAATGGATGATGCAAAGTACAGGAGAATCCTTGATGAAAACCTGCTTGAGTTGGCCATTAATCTGAAACTGTGTAGGAGATTCACATTTCAGCAGAACAATGATATGACTCACAAAGCTAAAGCCACACTGGAGTGGCTGAATAAGAAGACAATAAATGTTCTTGAGTGGCCCAGTCAAAGTCCTGGCTTGAATGCAAGTGAACATTTATGGCGATACTTGAAGATTGCCGTCCATCGATGATCCCCATCAAACGTGGCAGAACTAGAGCAATTTTCACGTGACAAATGGGCAAAGATTTCATCATCTCACTGTGCCAAGCTGGTAGAGACCGACCCAAAAACACTCGTAGCAGTCCTTGCTGCAAAAGGTGCTTCCACCAATTGCTGACCAAAAATTGTTTCTTTGTCATTCATAATTCATCTAAATGTGGCATTATTGGCTGGGGATGAATACTTTTGCAGGCCACTGTACGTATATGTTTGTGTTAATTTGGATATAGAACTATTTTGGTTTTGGTTTATTCCTGTTGAACGTTTTTATTTCTCATTTCCACATCTGTTGCCCAAAGTTTTTTGGATTTCTCAGATTTCTAAGCCCCACATCCAATAATTGCATCATCAGGTCTGTCTCAGAAGATAGTACTGGAGGCCTTGTTTCCATCATGCGTCTGTTGCGACGTCCACAGTACCAGGTCAGATGGGCCGCCTAACCCCGTAACTCGGGCCCTGGCGTACGGAAGCGGTCTGTGTTCCATCACAAACAGCGGTGAGATCTCGGGTTTGCCATTGGGATTTGAAATTAATTAGCGTTTAGTAGTATCATTGATTTGTGCAACTGCAGTCATACCTCGTTTGGTGCTCAGGATGTGTTCCTAGACAAGAGAGCGTGAATAAAAAGTATGCTAAAAAGGGTTGTTTTTTGTTTAAAATTTGCTTTAAAAAAAGGTTTGTGAATGCATATCCATATAAACGATACCATTGTTTATGTAGAGATGCATTCACCACAGCGTTATTTTGTACGCATTTAGAGCGGTATATGAAGGCTACATTGGGGTTTTGGTAATAGCACGAATAATACAGATGACGAGCCATAACGCACTCGGTAGAGCGCATTCCTCCGCCAGGCTGAACAGTTTACATTTAAATTATATTTCACTGATGGGACGGATCTGCATCCATACCTGAACCAAAATCTGATCGGATTGTTCTCGTCACCGACCAACTTGTCCACCAAGTTTCTTCCGAATCTGTTGTTCCTTGATTTAAATCTGGTTGTTCCTCGATTTACATCTCGTTCCTGGATTTAAATCTTGTAGTTCCTCGATTTAAATAAAGTTGTTCCTTGATTTAAATCAAGTAGTTCCTCGATTTAAATCTAGTTGTTCCTCGATTTAAATAAAGTTGTTCCTTGATTTAAATCAAGTCGTTCCTCATTTTAAATCTTGTAGTTCCTTGATTTAAATCTAGTTGTTCCTTGATTTAAATCAAGTTGTTCCTCGATTTAAATCTTGTAGTTCCTCGATTTAAATAAAGTTGTTCCTTGATTTAAATCAAGTCGTTCCTCATTTTAAATCTTGTAGTTCCTCGATTTAAATCTAGTTGTTCCTTGATTTAAATCAAGTTGTTCCTCGATTTAAATCTTGTAGTTCCTCGATTTAAATAAAGTTGTTCCTTGATTTAAATCTAGTAGTTCCTCGATTTAAATCTTGTAGTTCCTCGATTTAAATCTAGTTGTTCCTCGATTTAAATCAAGTAGCTCCTCGATTTAAATCTTGTAGTTCCTTGATTTAAATCAAGTAGTTCCTCGATTTAAATCTTGTAGTTCCTTGAATTAAATCAAGTAGTTCCTCGATTTAAATCGAGTAGTTCCTTGATTTAAATATTGTAGTTCCTCGATTGAAATCTCGTTGTTCCTCGATTTAAATGTAGTTCCTAGATTTAAATCTAGTTGTTCCTCGATTTAAATTCAGTTGTTCCTTCATTTAAGTCAAGTTGTTCCTCGATTTAAATCAAGTTGTTTCTTGATTTAAATTTAGTTGTTCCTTTATTTAAATTCAGTTGTTTCTTGATTTAAGTCAAGTTGCTCCTCGATTTAAATGAAGTGGTTTCTTGATTTAAATTTAGTTGTTCCTTAATTTAAATTAAGTTGTTCCTTGATTTAAATTAAGTTGTACAAACTCATGTTTGTTGTTTGTAGACAGACAGAGAGACATGGCTTCGTGTTAAGGGCAAAAATTAAAGATACTCCTTAGATTCTGCACTTTTGAAACGCCCTCTTATACAGTTAATACAATAATTGATGTAATGAATTATATTCTGATTTTGTGATGCAATGCATTTCCAATATATTTAACAATATTGATCAAATTTCCACACACGCGCACGCATACATGCATTCTGTTTATTTCCATAAATCTGTTCCTCGCAAATGAAATCATTTATTGAATAGCATCGGCTATTCGTCAGAACATTTTCAAGGATGTTGTAATTGATACAAATTTTGTAAATTATATGAGGCATCAGATTTATACTTGTAATCGACCTGGGTATTGAACCAAGATGAGCATGTTTACTACCTCTGAGCCATCCGGCCATCCTGGCATACCTTGCCATGACCTTATTCAAATAATACTCAGTTTGAACATGTATTTATCACTACCAACTACATTTATCACTTTGAAGTTTGTCATGTATTTATCACGACTCACTTTGTTGTCTCTTGCCCCTTTGCCCCCTCGACCTCCCCCCTCTCCCCAACGCCCCCTCCTCCCCCTTCTCTCTTTCCTGAATTTTTCCCCCAAAAAGAGGTGATTCAATCTACAGCTCAGCTAAAGGGGTGCCACTTGGTCTGTGTTCTCGAACTTTACTGCCCTGGGGCTGACAATGTCGAGGTAGTCCTAAACAGGGCCTATCCTGTGACTGAGAAATCCAATTCCGATTCGGCAACGGAACCATCAACTTCTAGTCCTTTTCCTGGTTCAACGTCAGTGGTATAGTCCTAGGGCATAAAAAGCTTTAGTTATTCTTAATGTTACCAAATGAAATCTGGGGAGACATTCTTGTCACCAATTAGAGGCGTGAGAATGTCCAAAATGGTCACTTTGCATCCTTTGCCAAATGAATTTTTATTTGCTCGAAAGACTGTAGTGTCAATGTATTGGTACCTTTTCCTGTGTCGTCCCCCTCCCACCCTGCTCTACTGCCTCCTCTTCCTCATCTTCCCTCCCACCCTGCTCTGCTGCCTTCTCTTCCTCATCTTCCCTCCCACCCTGCTCTGCTGCCTTCTCTTCCTCATCTTTGCTCCCACCCTGCTCTGCTGCCTCCTCTTCCTCAGCTTCCCTCCCACCCTGCTCTGCTGCCTCCTCTTCCTCATCTTCCCTCCCACCCTGCTCTGCTGCCTTCTCTTCCTCATCTTCACTCCCACCCTGCTCTGCTGCCTCCTCTTCCTCATCTTCCCTCCCACCCTGCGCTGCTGCCTTCTCTTCCTCATCTTCCCTCCCACCCTGCGCTGCTGCCTTCTCTTCCTCATCTTCCCTCCCACCCTGCTCTGCTGCCTTCTTTTCCTCATCTTCGCTCCCACCCTGCTCTGCTGCCTCCTCTTCCTCATCTTCCCTCCCACCCTGCTCTGCTGCCTCCTCTTCCTCATCTTCCCTCCCACCCTGCTCTGCTGCCTCCTCTTCCTCATCTTCCCTCCCACCCTGCTCTGCTGCCTCCTCTTCCTCATCTTCGCTCCCACCCTGCACTGCTGCCTCCTCTTCCTCATCTTCCCTCCCACCATGCTCTGCTGCCTCCTCTTCCTCATCTTCCCTCCCACCCTGCACTGCTGCCTCCTCTTCCTCATCTTCCCTCCCACCATGCTCTGCTGCCTCCTCTTCCTCATCTTCCCTCCCACCCTGCACTGCTGCCTTCTCTTCCTCATCTTCCCTCCCACCCCATCACTCCCTCCCCTCCTCTTCCCCATTTACTTCTTCCCCTCCCTCTCCCAGCTTACTCTGCCACCTCATCCTCCTCTGCCTCTTTCTCTCCCACTTTGCTTGCCTTTTCAACTTTAATAAGACAAATTTGAAATTCAATGTCGATGCTTCATCTGTGTTTATTCAAGGTTCTGAAAGATATGCTTTTGTTTGTTTTATTGAACATAATTTAGATTTTCTAAAACATATTTTAAGATGATTTCAAGTGTTAAAAATCACAACATTTTGATAACATTGCTCTTTCCTTTTTGTATGATAATTAAAGAAGATGACAGTGCTCTCTTTTCTGTTGATGTTTCACGTTCTGTGATTGGTTGACTTGTATTTCTATCAGTAAATGGATTTAAATGTGTCGTTGTGTATGATCCTCTTTACCTGATGGTCGATTGCATTTTATCAAGATGCTCGTAACTCATAACATACCACAACTACGTTAACATGCCCAATTACTCCCACCTCGTGGGGTTGGTCTGAAAACTTTTTTGACCAAAGTATTTGACGAAGCGGACTATCTGGAGTTGTCATTCGACTGAAGGCAATTTGGGCAAAAATGTGTAATTTGTTTAGGGTGCCAGAGATAAAAACCAATTATTTGTGACGTGTACTGTGGGATCTTCAAAGTCAACAAAGGGCCAGCAGTGCTGACACACGAGATGGCCAGCTTAACGTCCATCTGAAAAACGGTGCACATGATGACTTGATCAGGATTCAAAGTCAGAAAATCTTTCAAATTTCTCTGTAATAAGGGACCGAGCTCTGTTTGATGGTAAAGCCAAGACCAATATGATGTCATCTCACATACAAGGAACGAAAATACAGGAGAATCCCATTTAGGCCAAGCTGCCTGTATTCTGTGAACACCACGTGATTAAATCAGTTTATTTGGGGCAGAAGTATAGGGACATGAACAGGGTGTTTCTCTTTATATAAGGAGGGTGTCTCAATAAAATGTATATATTTGTAGATATACACACTTGTTACATGTATGAATGAATGAATACATGGAGATATACACACATGTTGTTTGTATACACCCTGTAGGCTGTATACACCATGAAAATATACACACATGTTATACGTACAGTCACGTGAAAAAGTAAGTGCACCCCATGTAAAGTTTTGACTTTTTCATCATATTTCAACATACAGCTATTTGATCTTCATTTCAACAATTTTGATAGATAAAGGTGATATAATATAACAAATATCATGAAACATTTACATTTTGTAATCCATTGTATAGTTTAAATAAACATAAATGCAAATTTCGCATGTGGAAAAAGTAAGTACACCCTTACATTTATCACTACTTCAAATACCTAAAATTAGAATCAGGTGCACCAGCTCAGGTACAAATGATTAGAACATCGTTAAAGAGGATCTTGGAGGAACCTGTCTTACTTAAACCTCAGACATTTAGTTTGGTTTGCTCTTTGGTGTTGAAGTGTGCGGCGTCACCATGCCTAGATCAAAAGAGCTCTCTGAGGCCTTCAGAAAGAAGGTTACAGATGCCTATGAGTCTGGGAAAGGATTTAAAAAGATCTCCAAACAATTTGAAATCAATCATTCGACTGTCCGGAAGATCATCTACAAGTGGAGAAGATTCCAAACAACTGCCAACTTGTTCAGGCCAGGCCGCCCCAGCAAGTTCAGCCTGAGAGCAGATCGCAAGATGCTGAAAGAAGTCTCGAAGAACCCCAGAATATCATCACGGGACCTACAGGTAGCTCTTGCCACTGTTGATGTCAAAGTGCACGAGTCTACCATTAGAAAGAGGCTGCACAAATTTGATCTACATGGGAGGTGTGCCAGGGGGAAACCTTTGCTGTCCAGAAAGAACATCAGGGCAAGACTAAAGTTTGCCAATGAACACTGAGGCAAAGACCAGCACTTCTGGAACAATGTGCTCTGGACAAATGAGTCAAAGGTAGAGCTATTTGGCCACAGTACCAGAAGACATGTTTGGCGAAAACCAAAGACAGCATTTGACCACAAGAACCTGATACCAACTGTAAAGCATGGTGGTGGAAATATTATGGTTTGGGGCAGCTTTGCTGCATCAGGGCCTTGGCAGCTCACCATCATAGAATCCACTATGAATTCTTCATTGTACCAGAGGGTGCTTGAGGATAATGTGAGGCCATCTGTCGGAAAGTTGAAGCTCAACCGAAGGTGGGCCTTGCAACATGACAATGATCCTAAACATACCAGTAAATCCACCAAGGAAAGGCTGAAAAGAAAGAAATGGAGGGTTCTGGAATGGCCAAGTCAAAGCCCGGATCTAAATCCCATCGAGATGCTGCCCCCATTTGAAACGAGCTGTGCATGCAAGAAACCCCTCAAACATCGCACAGCTGAAAGAATTCTGCATGGAGGAGTGGGTAAAATTTTCTCCCAGTCGATGTCAGAGACTGGTAGACAGTTATAAGAAATGCCTACTTGAGGTTGTTTCTGCCAAAGGGGGCAATACCACCTATTAGAGCCAAGGGTGTACTTACTTTTTCCACATGCAAAATTTGCATTTATGTTTATTTAAATTATACAATGGACTACAAAATGTAAATGTTTCATGACATTTGTTATATTATATCACCTTTATCTATCAATATTGTTGAAATGAAGATCAAATAACTGGATGTTGAAATATATTGAAACAGTCCAAACTTTACATGGGGTGTACTTACTTTTTCACGTGACTGTATACACCTTGTATACAACTTGTATTTCTAACAGGTTGAGATGAGTCGGTCATGTGTTGAGGAAGGATGAAAGTGACTGGTTGAGAAGAGTGATGGAAATGAATGTGAAAGGAAGTAGAGGACGGGGAAGACCGAGAAAGACTTGGCTAAAGATGGTGGAAGAAGAAATGCGGGCAAGGGGGTTAATAAGGGGAGATGCAGAAAATCGGGCAAAATGGAGAAGATTGTCATGGGGACCGCAAGGCTAACCCCTGCTCTAGCAGGGAAAATGGCCTTAAAATGCATGTTGTTATTGCATACAACTTGTATATCTACACATATGTTATATGTTTACACCTTGTATGCAACATTTAAATATACACATGTTATATGTATACAACACGTAGATATACACGTTTTATCTAATACACCCTGTATACTATATATATATATATATTGTTACAGATACGACTTTGATGGTATGGTGGGCCGAGCGGGATGGCCGCCGTATCCGTACAAGTTACCCGATTGTGCCCGAATGTTGACTAATCGCGCTACGCTGGCTCAATAGGAAAGAGAAGACACCCGGCTGGGCTATAATGACACAATACGACACCAGGGTTTCGATTTTCAAGTATATTCGTACGGAAAAAGGTTAGATTACAGGGGCTAGAGGTATATTACAGGAAGACAGGCACTTAGACACACTCTTATATTATCCCCGGACAGACGACAGACACACGGGACAAAATGCTGACTCACACGGGGGTTGATGAAAAGGGGAGGCAGGTCGCGATGGCTCAGGTGCACCTGGCTCAGGGACAGAATCACGTACGGTGGTGTCCAGAGATGCGTGAAGGTATCACAGCGCTTGTGGGTCGCGACTTTGGTCTCAAGCTGGGGAGGTCGCTCAGCGCTCGGGAGGGTGGCGTCTTTTCCTTCCAAGCTCGGGGCGCATCTCTCGTCACGTCCGGCGCGGGGCCGCGTATATATCCGGCGGGGAGTGACACGCCCTCGGCTCGTTAGCGCCGCCCCAGATGGCATCGGCCCATGGCTTCTCATTGGGTGCGGGGGTTACCGGCTCCGCCCTTGACGAGGGGCCGACAGGGAGCCCCTTCGTGGTAACCCCGTGGAGCGCGTGGTCAATGGTGGCTAACCGAGCCGGAAGGAGGACGCCCACTCCCCATGCCGTCACCGCGCCGCCCCCCTCTTTTGTTGTTGTTGTTGTAGTTGGCGCTTCTTCATGGGGAAGAGATGCGGAGAGGTATGGGGAGGTCCTAAACTTCCTAACAGGTGCCATATAATCACATTCTGGTGCAACGAAGAGTCATAATTAATGGAAACAAGTCCTTAACTGACATAGATTAAGAATAACTAGCAAGATGTCCTATAATTGTCTACGTGTGGTGCGGGGGACCTGGGCACGACATTTAATGGGGGGATGAAGGGGAAGATCGGCTCTAATGGGTGTTGTTTACAGACAATGGGACTAGGGAATGGGGTAAGGGAGAGTTGGGGAGTATCGGAGAAAATAGGGGAATATTTACAAGCGGATATGGAGGCCAAATTCCATATTCGCAACATTGCACCCTTCTCTACCCTCGGGGCGTCCCGACCCGATAAATTTTTACCTACTTTAGTGTGGCACGCAATGTAGTTCCCTCTACTATTAACTCTACCCTGAGTGCGACAGTTTTACAGATATTCACAAATGAGTAAATATGTCCCCCTGCGACGTTGCACCCTTCTCCTCACAGAAACACACCCACAGGATAACCGAATCCGGAAAGAATTCTCAAACTAAACATACAGCCGGTAGGGAGCATTATTTACAAGACTACGCTGCTATTTACACTACGATCCAGGACCTGTTTTTGGAGGAACACATGCAGATGTTATGCATAGAGAGAGCGCGCTTGCCAACATCGATACACCAACCCACGAGTGCTCTGTGGCCGACGGCCTTTAATAACGTACAGAGCACCCTTTCCCAGCATCAAAAGCACCACCCCACCACCAATCGGTGCAGTCACCATTGTTCATTGGAATAAAAATAAATTCGACAACCCCTAACCCTGCAGGTGTCTCTTGCTCTTCGTGTGGCCTTCAGTGGTGTTAATTAAAAGTGGTTCACCTGTATGGCATAGGTGCCACGTTGACCCATAGGTCCATCCCCGGGTGGTGCTTGGCCGCAAAAGAGCTGCGGTCCATGGTGGGTGGCCACAAACATTGCGGTCCATATGGTGTATCGATCCAAGCAGCAAGCAGCGAAAGTGCAGGCCCACAACTGCGTAGCCAGCACCTCTCTCTCCTCTCTCTCTACCCCAAAGCCAGATCCTCGGAGGTGGGAGACAAAAGAAGCAGACAAGTGAGTAAGGTGGTAAGGGCGCAAAAGTGCACGCAATACAAGATGATGCACATTGGGGGCACATGGGAACCAGGTGAGACAGGTACGTTCCTATCGTACGCCCCCCCCCACCAGGTAACCTACATGGCCCCTCCCTTACCCCTTACTGTATCCACAAAACACAACACTACCCATAAACATCTACTTTACAAATCGACAACATCCCTACTGTCTTCCCCGTTCCTCCCATAAACCAAATTCGTCTTCTCTCCCTCCTAACCAATCAAATTTGCCATTTTCAACTCTCATCAAAATTTGCCATCTCCAACTGCACATCAAAATTTGCCATCACCAATTCATCATCAGTCCCTCCTAAGGAGGGAGAGATGGAATCACCCCAATGTCTCATCCACGTCGTGATGCGTCTCACAAATCCTCACAGCAATCTCATTTCCTGCAACAAACAAAGAAAACACAGGTGTGGAGTCATCATCATCACCACAGGCAAGTGGCTGCGTATGGTGCGACAGGTTCATCAATCCTAACTATCTCCTAAATGACTTTAACAACTTTACACTACCCGGGGGCTTTCTCCGGCCAAACCATTGGCCCTCTTACACTATGGGTTCTAAAAACCAATTCCCATTGGCCAACCTGTGGTGCTTTTCAATTTGGGGTCTCACTCCCCCGATTCATCTCCCGGTGCCCTCGCACAATTTCTGGGCTGCGGCGTGTACCTCTCCCAGTGGGTCTACCCACCTGCACACCTCCACCACTGCAGTTGCCTCCGAGCTTACCTGCTCCTTACCCTAACCTAACTACCTGGGGAAGGCCCTCTGGCTCTCTCCCCACTCCGTGCCCTCTCTGGCACTGGGCTGCCCGATCCACACCCGGGATCCTCAGGCACCCACTCACAACTACCGGCTCCCAGAGCCCACCTGCGGCCTCACCTGGCCGACATCCTCACAGTGGTGGAGTGCCCAACCAACTACACACACTAACAGGCTACACGCCCAGCCATTTCCACAACACTAATGCACCCATTCACAACACCATTCTGCCACCGCACCACAAATGCCAATATCCAACCACAACTTACCTATACCCTCTACCTAACACTTACACTACCCGCCCCGGGTATTCGTGAAAGGGGTCCACTCTTCCCCCATCCACACCTTCGCACCATGCACACCACTCCGTACCACTTACTCCAACTCTCTCCACACACCTGTACTTGCACACCTGTGCTCACACCTGGTGCCACCTGCACCCTTCTCTCCCCAAGCGCATTCGCGCTGATCCACACACTCACTACTCATACACTACTCCACACACCTGTCCAGTTGCACACCTGTGCAATCACACCTGTTCAATCCTCACACACACAGCATCATCTCAGCTAACTACTCCCTTCTGAAACTTGCGCTTCCCAGTCGTCCCTTTTAACTATTGCGCTCCCACGTCATTATCATCCATACTAATCTACCTGCGTCCCCACTACAGGTATCAGTCACTAACTAAACTTAACGTTACCTAATGTCAATCTTCGCTAGATCCCTACACACCATATCCTAACCCACCCGGGCTAGTTTTCACTGCCATACACCCCATAATCTAGTGCTCCTTTGCCCCCCACATGGGAAGGATGGTGGATTTGCCATCCCACCACATCGGGGGTCTCTCACTACCAATTTTGCACATCAAATTTCAACAAATTAAAAATTTGCCAATCACTGCCCATCATCTGCCAATCACTACTGCCAATCCCTTGCCAATCATCAAATTTTGTTTTTCTCTAATTTTGGGTCCAAAACACTAACCTCATCACCCAGTCTACTCACTAATACCTCTCGGTGCGCCAATCCCTGTCCAAAGCCTGGTTTCGTAAAGCCAAGCAATGGATGCTGGTTGTTTTGTGCCAGCGGCTGGATGCATCCCGCATTCGGTGCAGGGAAGGAGGTTTACCCGGGCCGAGATCCCACGCACCATCTCGGCACGGAGCCATCCCATGGCTCGATCTCGGCCTGCCGGAATGCCTCACCAAAAAGTGGTCGCCATGACGACCCTTTCTATCGGGCTGCCCGCTCCGCCTAGTGGAGCACGGACGCGGTCGTTCAAAGCGAGGCCCAGCACGCACCGAGGGCCCGACTCGGCTATAAGTCGTTCTAAACTCTACCCCGTCTAACGTCGATGCTTCACCTGCATGCTTACATCCCGCAGCCCGTTCCTTGCTCACACATCCAGCCGTTTCCATGCTCCTCGTCGTACCTTTCCTTACACACCAAGGTACTCTCACTCCACTCACAGACTTGGTCACACACCTGACCACCGAACACTTTGGCACACATTCGTTGGTCGCACACCTCACCAAAACACCTCTTCGCGCCCCCTCCTCAGTTACCTCCTCTGTGACAATCACAGGTGTGCTCTCATTCGCACACCCAACCACGTGCCTCACCACCAACTCCAGCGTGCATTCCCACTCACGCTCTACCATTCCAGGTGTGCATCCTTCCATCCCAGGTGTACATCCTCGCTCACCTGTCACAACTAACTCACGCTCCATGTCACTCTCACTACTTTCACCTCCATTCCTGACAGAGCACTCACCCTTACTCTTGACAGCGCACTCTTTCTCCATGCACCTGTCCGTCACACACCTTTCTCGCGCACACTCTCCCGTTACACCCTCTGTAACACTCACCACAGGTGGACACTCTTCCTTACTTCTGACAGCGCACTCTTTCCTCATGCACCTGTCCGTTACACACCTTTCTCTTTCGCACACCAGACCAGTCGCACACTTCACCAACGGCCTCTCACGAACACCCGGGTCCATCTCGACCCCCAAGCTCCTTAAATCCCCTGGCGCATCATACGCACGACCATATTGGTCACCACTTACACCGGGTCCTCTTCCTCTTCGCTTCTCCTCCATCACCTGCGAATCCCTCATCCGGTTAATGAGCACATCATCACGATCCAAACACAGACTTTGGACCAATTCTTTTATCTCCTCTTTTATCTCTTTGTTATCCCCTCTCCGTCGCTTCTTAATTTCGCTCACCCCTTCTTCCACTTCTTCTAATTTCTGCTTCACCTCTTTTATTCCCCGGTACGTATCCTCAAGCTCATCCTCTAAGGCTACCTTGACCGTTTCCAGGTGCGTCCTCACCTGCCGGTCCTTCGTCTCCATTACCTCTACCACCTCGTCCAACCTCGCTGTCAGTCCCTCTCGTACCATCTGACATTCCCTCTTCGTCGCTATCAAGTCGTCTTTTAGCTCTTTCTGTGTCACTTTTAACCCTCCTAATACCGCAGTGTTCCTTTGAACCTGCTCCGTTAGTTCTTTTTGTCCCTCCGTCAGCTGTTCCACCTCCTGCGTCAGGACCTCTATGCCCCCTTGTAACTTTACAGTCCCCTTTCTCACCTCCTTTTCCATGTGCTCCTCACAGTGCCTCACCTCCTCGCGCACTCCTCCGACCTCCTCGCGCACTCCTCCTCTGATCTCCTCTCCCATCACTTGCATCTCCTGCCCAGATGCCACCCTCATCTGCTCCATTTCCTCCCTGTGAGCATCCAGTTTGGTTTCTACCCCCATTCTGACCCCCTCTATCTGCTGCTCCATTTGTTTAACTTCCCTTTCCGCTTGGTCCCTCATGTCCCTCAATTTGCCTTCCATACTGTTTTCTAACCCCTCTAACCCTTTTTGCATCCCTTCCATTTGATTCTCTTGAGCGGCCATTCTGTTTTCTACCCCCGTTAACCCATTCTTTACTTCTTTTATCCCGTTGTCTAACTCCTCAAAATTATTGTCTAACTTCTCAATTTTCTTGTCTAACTCCTCAAAATTATTGTCTAACTTCTCAATTTTCTTGTCTAACTCCTCAAAATTATTGTCTAACTTCTCAATTTTCTTGTCTAACTCCTCAAAATTATTGTCTAACTTCTCACTGGTACCCCTCGCTTCGTCCCTCATTACCCCCATTTGGTTTCCCAACCGCTCACTATCAGCCCTCGTTTCCTCCCTCATTTTCTCGCTATTCTGGGCCATAAGGGCCTTCATTTGTATGAAAAAAAGGCCCCAATCCATCGGGGGCGCTGCCACGGTCGCTGGCGCGGTGATCAGCGAGGCGCCATTTTGCGCGCCCGCTTCTTCGTGCGTGACGGCGCTATTTTGCGAACCTGCCGCCCTCACTGCTTCGCTCTCCTCCTGTCCCTCATTTTGGTCCTGGATCGACCCTACCTCACTCTCCCCTACCGGACCCCAGCCGTCTTGATCCGCCATAGCGCGACTTGCAAAATTCGAGTTTCGTAAAACAAAACAAATTTCGGCCGCTCCAAATTTTGACCAAATTTTTTTTTTTCCTCTATTCGTTTTTTTTTTTTTTCTTCAAAATTTGGTCGGGCCTCGAATCCCACTCCTGACACCAATTGTTACAGATACGACTTTGATGGTATGGTGGGCCGAGCGGGATGGCCGCCGTATCCGTACAAGTTACCCGATTGTGCCCGAATGTTGACTAATCGCGCTACGCTGGCTCAATAGGAAAGAGAAGACACCCGGCTGGGCTATAATGACACAATACGACACCAGGGTTTCGATTTTCAAGTATATTCGTACGGAAAAAGGTTAGATTACAGGGGCTAGAGGTATATTACAGGAAGACAGGCACTTAGACACACTCTTATATTATCCCCGGACAGACGACAGACACACGGGACAAAATGCTGACTCACACGGGGGTTGATGAAAAGGGGAGGCAGGTCGCGATGGCTCAGGTGCACCTGGCTCAGGGACAGAATCACGTACGGTGGTGTCCAGAGATGCGTGAAGGTATCACAGCGCTTGTGGGTCGCGACTTTGGTCTCAAGCTGGGGAGGTCGCTCAGCGCTCGGGAGGGTGGCGTCTTTTCCTTCCAAGCTCGGGGCGCATCTCTCGTCACGTCCGGCGCGGGGCCGCGTATATATCCGGCGGGGAGTGACACGCCCTCGGCTCGTTAGCGCCGCCCCAGATGGCATCGGCCCATGGCTTCTCATTGGGTGCGGGGGTTACCGGCTCCGCCCTTGACGAGGGGCCGACAGGGAGCCCCTTCGTGGTAACCCCGTGGAGCGCGTGGTCAATGGTGGCTAACCGAGCCGGAAGGAGGACGCCCACTCCCCATGCCGTCACCGCGCCGCCCCCCTCTTTTGTTGTTGTTGTTGTAGTTGGCGCTTCTTCATGGGGAAGAGATGCGGAGAGGTATGGGGAGGTCCTAAACTTCCTAACAGGTGCCATATAATCACATTCTGGTGCAACGAAGAGTCATAATTAATGGAAACAAGTCCTTAACTGACATAGATTAAGAATAACTAGCAAGATGTCCTATAATTGTCTACGTGTGGTGCGGGGGACCTGGGCACGACATTTAATGGGGGGATGAAGGGGAAGATCGGCTCTAATGGGTGTTGTTTACAGACAATGGGACTAGGGAATGGGGTAAGGGAGAGTTGGGGAGTATCGGAGAAAATAGGGGAATATTTACAAGCGGATATGGAGGCCAAATTCCATATTCGCAACAATATATATAAAGGAGGAGTGTCTGTGTGTGTGTGTGTGTGTGTGTGTGTGTGTGTGTGTGTGTGTGTGTGTGTGTGTGTGTGTGTGTGTCTGTCTGGATGTCCGCTTATAACTCAAGAACTACACATCGGAGAAAAGTTTTAGACACAGATTCGGAATCAGCATAAAATCCTGGTGGTTATAGGCTACGTTTTATTTTAATATCAATGGTTTAAAAAACCGGGCCAGCTGCAATTCCCTGGTGTAGTTTGTGGCGGTGCTGTTGCCCCTTTCCGATCCCGCGGTTGCGCGCACGTACAGTATACTGTACGTACATATTTATATATTTTTAATGTGCTTTTTATTGTATTTTAAATTGTTTTTTTAGCTTCTTTTATTGTTAATTTATGTACTATTGTATTTATTTTAAATATATTTTCATCGAATTCCATTAAATTTCAACTGTTGGAAACAATAATTATTTCAACTGTTGGAAATTGAAATAATTATTGTTTCCAAGAGTTGAAATTTAATGGAATTCGAATTCGAATAAAATCTCAACTAAAAAAAAAAAACGTCGCGTTTTAAAATGATGACGTCATCAGCGTATTTCGGAACGTTAATTTTTCAACTTCATATTCGGAATCAGTACGTTCCAGAGCAACTACAGCACACCTTAAATGTTTTAAAACCTTCGGGTTTTAAAATTATGACGTCATCAGCGTATTTCATAACGTTAATGTTTCAACTTTGCCGACAATGACTTCCGCCTTCCGGGTTTGGAATGCGGGACCAATGCCATTTGACAGGGAATAAAAAATAAATGCGACATTCAATTGACG